>NC_092741.1:67463602-67792585 GCF_047496795.1 Chiloscyllium punctatum | reverse complement strand
ATACTCTAGCCCTGTCGAAATGAATGCTAACATTGCATTTGCCTTCCTAACTGTCAACTGAACCTGCATGTTAACCTTAAGAGAATCATGAACTCGTACTCACAAGTCTCTTTATGCTTCAGATTTCCAAAGCCTTTCCGCATTTAGAAAATAGTTCATGTCTATATTCTTCCTAGTAAGGTGCATAGCCTTACACTTAACCACATTGTAAGTAAAAGGAATTTTACATATATTGCACCTATTACATTGGGAAAAATATCCATGAAGACTGCTTATCTTGGCTGGATTCAAATGGTTGCATTAATCAGAATCTACCTGCTTGGTTGACAGTTAACTATCCCACATCTCCATGCCAATGATGGCCCTATCATTCATCACCTCTTTCATGCTTACAAATTGGTGTTCCTTTTTCAACTCTGTTTTCTTGTGTCCTAGTCATGATGACTTTGTGCCTCCTTTAAAATGTGTTCAAGATCTGAACTAACAAGCAATTATTTATATAATAAAAGTAAATGCAGAAAATAAAAGTCCATGGTATAAGGGGTAACATATTGGCATGGATAATGTATGCAGTACTCCAGATGTGTTCTCACAAATGCTCTGTGCAGCTGAAAAATAATCGCATTGTTTTTGTAATTATATGGATAGAAGAATGGCTAGCTAAGAGGAACCAAAGAACATGCATAACTAACCCATTTAAAAAAGTCAGAACGTGCTGGAGAAATGCAGCAGGTCTAGAAACTTCTGTGGAGTGAGAAACAGAGTTGGGATTTTGAGTCTGATTCCTGTTCTTCAGAAATGGCCCATTTTCAGTTGATAAGATGTGATGAGTGTTGTGTTATAAGGATCAACTTTGTGACTTTTAGTTCTTCCATATATATAAATAAATTGGATAAAGGATGAAATGGTTGTTAAATTTGTTGATAATGCAAACATAGGTAAGAAATTAATTTGTGAAGAGCACATATGGATACCACAGTGATGTAGATATGTTAAGTGAATGGGAAAAGATCTGGTAAATGATGTATAATTTGGAAAAATATGAGATTGTCCTTATTGGAAGAAAGAATAAAATATAGCATAATTTCTAAATAGTGAAAGATTGCAGAGCTCTGTGATGCAAATGAAAAAGGTTAATATGCAGGTACAGCAAGTAATTAGGAAAGCTAATAGAATGTTTTGTTTATTAAGAAGTATGAAATACAAATTAAGGTGATTATGTTTCATTTACACAGAGCATTGGTGAGACCACATCTAGAGTACTGTATACATTATTAGTTTCTTTACATGTATAAGGATGCAGATATGTTGTTAGCATGGCAAAAAAAAGGATTACACTGCCACTGTCTGTAATGGGCAAGTTATCTTATGAGAAAATGACAAGCTAAACTTGCATCACCTTAAGTTTGGATGTGTAAGAGTTGACCTTTATTGAAACATATGAAATCCTGAAGGGTCTAGACAGGGTGCATGTGGAAAAGTTGTTTTCTTTCATTGGAGAATCTGAAGCTAGTGGTCATTGTTTTGGTATAAAAGTTGCCCAATTAAAGCAAAGATAAGGCGGAACCTTTTCTTACAGAGCGTCATGAATCTTTAGAATTCTCTTCCTCAAAAAGACAGTAGAATCAAAGTCCTTGAATATTTTTCAGGAAGGGGTGGATATTTCTTTGATAAATAAGGAAGTGAAAAATTATTGGGGCTAGGTTGGAAAATAGACCATGGTAATGTGTTACACAAAACAATTTAAGTTCCTTTGAATTCGATTAATACATTTGCAACCTTTATATGAAGGATAACCATTCTTGCACCAAGGACATTAGACAAAAAAGGCTAATGTTAAATCATTTACATTTTTGTGGACAAAGAGCATTACATTCATTTTTGAATGTATTATGCACATTTATCATAATAAAGACATTTTTCATGACCAATAGGCCAACATGAATGACTCAAATCAAATTAAATGTATTATCAAGGAAAATATTTGCAAGGGAAAACAAAACAATTTCCATGCAACTGTTACATTGTACAGTCATCCTTCATGCAGTAATGGCAAAAATTGAAAAGAAAAATGAAATAACCATTTGGCATGAAATGTATTGCTAGCTTCCCCCAGATGTCTCCACCTACATTGCATTTTAGAGTACTATATTTCCAAAGTTTGCAGAGTTTGTCAATAGAATTGGCTTGAACTCCATCAACGATCAAATTATGTGTGACTATCAATGACAGAATTTGGAGGTATGTATTAGGCACCCTAGGAGCTGCTGTTAAGCCAAAGTTGTTGGACCAAACAAGACTAGCAGCTGGGAGCAAAAAATGTAGTCTTTCCAAAGGTGTCTCATGATACCTTTATTAAACCCTCAGGCTGATGTGGAATGGAAATACATTGGAGAATGGAGATGGACATTCTATTCACACTTCCTCAGAAGCTTAATGGAAAAGACATATGGCTGTTCAGGATGAGGTTTTGATGCATTTGCTAGAAACTTGCAGTGCAGGCCAGAAAAAGTGCCCCTCATCATTTTGGCAGGCTGCACCCTTCACAACTGGATCCGATAAAAGTGGGGATGTCATGGATACAGAGGAAACAAATTATCAACGGCAATCTTCTGATGATGAAGAGGAGGGTAAAGATCAGGACATTACTGAGAGTGCCATCTAAAAGAGTTATGCGCTGTTAAGAACAGGAAGTTAGGGAGAGCCTAGTTGAAGCAAACAAAACAGAGAAACACAGAAAGTCTGGAAGCATCCATTGAGAGAAAAGAAGAGTTAATGGCTATTTGAAACATTAACTCTGTTTTTCTCTCAGTAGATGCTGCCAGACCTACTGTGGTCCTCCAGAACTTCCTATTTTTGTTTCACATTTCCAACATTCAGAGTTCTTTAAGTTTCATTAAAACCCTCGATTAGGATGAAAGATCTGGGTTTAGAATTCCTTTAACTGTGAAAGAAGTTGCATTGGCCAATTTCTCATCATGGTTGCATTTTAATCAGGTCCAACAGTGCCAAAATCTCTGGATCAGCCATTTCAAGAGGCAAATTCACATATATTTAAAATGCAATCCTGACTATGCAATCCTGACCTCTGCAGTTGGAGTGGAAGGAATTTGCTTATTAGTTATCCCTGTTGGCCAGAAAGATTTGGCTGTTTTTTGCCAGGTTGTTTGGACACTCCAGACCTAGAGCTGCTGAGAATACCCTACCAGCTGCAGACTTAGTCTCCTCTTTTGGAACTTCTGCAAGTTTTCGCATTACAAGTGATGGGGAAGCTGGGCACTTTGAGAGTGTTAGCCAGATAAGATATGCAGGTTCAGAATTAATTAGCATTGATGGTAACGAGAGAACAATATAGTGGAATGAATCTTATGAGATCAGTCATCCATTGATGTCTCAACATTCCCACAACAGTAAATATGCTCTTCCCCAACCATAATGCGGAAGTGCCAGTGTTGGACTGGGGTGAACAAAGTCAGATGACAGAAGGTTATAGTCCAACAGGTTTATTTGAAATCACAAGTTTTTGGAACATTGCCCCTTTGTTAGGTGAAGTGGCAATGCTCCAAAAGCTTGTGATTTCAAATAAATATGTTGGACTATAACCTCCTGTCAACTGACTTCTGACTTTCCCAGCTAATTAAGTATAATGTCCTCATGTCTGTGCAGTGAGAAGCCTGCCTGCTGCATCCCACCCCGCAACACACACATCCCCAGCCACACGGCTAGAGATGGCCCTTTCAACCCGGTTGTGGCCCTTTCTTCCTCTAATATGATAAAGGGGGGCGTGGGGGGGGGGGGGGTCAAATAATGTGTAAGTGCATAAGCGAGCAGCCATTGAGTGCTCACGTTCCAACTAATAGTGAGAGCTGTAGTCCCTAAGCCTTTGTGAGAAGTATATGCAAGTGACAGAATCTGGGGCAGCAAAGAGAAAATGGTGGCACATACCTTTGCTGCAGGTTATTAAGCTTCTTCCTGCGCTGCTCTGCCTGCTGTGTTACCCAGGGCATTGCACTTACCTGCAGCTGTTATCTCAGTCCGGGTCGGCCTGAGGGTCTGGTGTCTCTTTGCCACTCGTTAGGGGAAAAGAAACACACCCTTCTCTCCATCAGCCCATCGACCAGCAACCCCCATACAGGCAAAGCGCAGAGGTAACTTGCCTTTCTATGCCATGCCCTCTGCAAGAATGGACGGGCACCAAGTGTGAGCGAACAGTTCCAGGCTGGCAGCGCCCGACATGATTTCAGTCCTTCAACAAAGGAATGTTCGTACATTCCTTTATCAACTGTTGAAGTACTGTACTCTGTTTTAGGTTAAAATCTCAATTAATTGGACAAAGTTACAGCTCTCACATTGCGAACGACCCAAGCATTCATAAACCTTCTCTATCAGCGGGTTTCAGGCACTGAAATGCTATTGAGGTAGGACTGAAAAAAAATTGAGTGCAAGTAATTCGCGCCCAGAACTCCCGATCGCTCAACTGGAGCAAAGAAAACCCTGGGCACAAAACTAGCCCCACGCCCAGGTTCTGGAGCAGCGAGTACCTGCCGATTGTGCCCATTTGGTGGCGGCTGGACCTCGCGCGGTCTCCAGGTTCTCGGTTCCCTGTAGAAACACGAAGCCAGTGTTGGTCACCGGAACCGGTGCGAGCAGAACTCCATTGAAGCCTGACCGCCTCCGTTTCTCCCTCCAGTGACTTCCAGTTCAGTTTAAATCAGTCTCAAACCAGGTATTTACTGCAAAGCGTGATGTATTCGCCTTAGTTCATACATGTCGCACATACAAGTTCTCATATAAGTCAACGCAGGCCAAGTTTAATGTAAAAACAGAAATGGTTATGAAGAATGGCCCATTTTCTGACAATCCTACTTCTCCATGATGCTGGAAAATACCTACTGTCAGACACTAATTGGTAACACTTCATTAGGTTGCATGCGCTGATTCGCGTGTTTATCTTGAGCTATGCTAATGAGCTTGAAGGGAAACTTTGAACGGAGCTCCCTCCGAGCCAATGAGGTGTTCCGCAGATTCGAAGTATCTCGTTAATTTGCCCCTGGAGGGGAGAGTCCACATCAGCGTGGACACAGGACACACCCCTTCGGTCACACTCCGCCCTTACAGCGTCGCAGCGCCCGGCGGTTTCACATCTCAGACCCTGGCATGTGTCTACAAAAGCGGCAAGTCAGTAGTTTGAAGTCGGAAAGATTTCTACTAATATCTGAAATCAGTATTTCCATCAGTTTCTGGGATAAAATAGCAAATAATATTGATCCCCTCCAAGGTAGATCTAACTTTATTTATGCGTGCAATGTCATGACCAAAGGATTTCCCACCTGACCAGGCGATTTATGTGAATGACGTTTCCAATTGTTGACAGAGTTTACAACGTGTCATCAAGTCCCACAGACGGTGTGTGAATAGCTCTTAAATCGGTGACAACTCTCAATTTACAAAGGGGAGAAGGATGAAATCGCGTTATCCAAATCTAACCGATTTTCTTTACCTTTTATGTTTTGTCTCCATTTGCTTTTTCTTGACAACCTGTACTTCATCACATGTTCGATTGGCAGTGTATCTTTACAATGCCACCCCTAGAGTTTGCCCGAGTGCACTGTTATTACAATTATGAGAAATAACATTTGGTCAAGGAAGGCAGGTGATTCAAAGGGTGAAAGTTTAGGGAGTAATTTACGACTTTTTTTTTGGAGGGGAGAGTAATATTTCAAATGCTAGGAAACTTGCTTTCATGTTCGGTGTCCTGCAACCCATGCAGTTCCGTTTGAAGACAGAGAGAGTGAGAGAGAAGGGATCTTATTCAAGGTCCCCAGGCCACGCAGGACCTGATGTTTCACCAAAACCTGACAACTTCTGCCCAGAAATTGCACAAAGACTGACTAATTTAACTCAAAAGATTCCCCATATGCTTTCATTTAGGTCAATTCAACATTTCATTTTTACAAAGGTTCCCCAACATTGGATTAGTGATCCCAACTGTAAATGCAACGGCGGTATTAGCTGGATTTTCATTGTCAGTGAGCAGAGATTCCTTTTGGAAATACATTTATCTGCCTACAGGTCAGAGTTAGAGGAAATCTAACTCCATTTCTTCTGTGGTGCCCCATTGATAGTTCACAATATCCTTATTCAGTAAATTTAAGGTCAGGTCTGACCCAGAGTAAAAATCTCATTTCTGAAACGGAATAAAATTTTCTTCTTACTAGCCTCAATAAGCAACAGCACTTTTTTTTTAAAAAAAAGCCATTTTGCTCAAAAATTCGCAGCTCTTTAAATTCTCCGGCGTCTTATATATCCAATGTATTTTCGAATCTCAATTATCAAATACATTATTTCGAGATAAACTGCTGGTAAGATAATTGAACATAATCAATTGCAAGTTGTTCAACTTGCTTGGTTGGGGGAAGCTACATTTTAAAAACTTGCGTTTTGCTGAGATACCCAGAAAGGACTTAAGCAATATTGTAATATTGTAATATTGTACTCTATCAAAAAGAAGTGAATTTACTTTGCACCAGCTGTCTAACTTACTGGTTCGGAGAAATGTGGCGATGTAAATGCATCATCGTGTGTCATTTAACCTTTGGGTCCATTTTCTGTGTAACTTAATTCTATTCGAAACGTTTACATTAAAAACAGTTGTATCTGAAATAGAATAGACCATAAGACCATGAGATATATGAGCAGAATTAAGGCCATTCAGTCCATCGGGTCTCCTCCGCCATTCATTCATGGCGGATATGTTTCTCATCCCCATTCTCCCGCTTTCTCCCCGTTACCCTTGACCTCTTTGACAATCAATAACCTATCTATTTCAGTCTTAACTATACTCAATGACCTGGCCTCCAGGCCTTCTGTGGCAGTGAGTTCCATAGATTCACCACTCCCTGGCTGAAGAAGTTTCTCCTCATCTCCGTTTTAAAAGGTCTTCCATTCAACATTTCTTGAAAAAGATCCTCCTATGCAATAAGGGACTTTTACTTAAGTATGAACATGGAACAAGGAAGAATAGAAAGCCACTCGGCCCCTCGAGCCTGCGCCACCATTCAGCAAGATCAAGGCTAATGTGATTGTAACCTCAAATCTATATTCCTCCATATACCTAGTAGTCTTCCATTCCTTTGGTAATTAAATGTCTATCTCTGCCTTAAAATATTGAAAAATTCTTAGGAAGGAAATTCCAAAGATCCACAATTCTCTGAAAGAGAGAGAAACTTTTCCTTATTCCTGTTTTAAATGAATAGCTCTTTTTTTTTTCAAACTAAGACCCCCTATTTTAGGATACTAAACATCTTTTTGAAATCCATCAGGTCGAGTCCACTCAGGCTCTTAGATGTTTTGAAAATTCACTCAGAGTCATAGAGTCATAGAGATGTACAACATGGAAACAGACCTTTGAGTCCAACTCGTCCATGCCGACCAGATTTCCTAAATTGATCTAGTCTCATTTGCCAGCACTTGGCCATATCCCTCCAAAGTCTTACTATTTATGTACCCATTCAAATGATCTGACCAATAACGGTTCAGACACTTTTAAACTCCAGTAGATACAGGTCTAGTCTGCATAGACCTTCTGCATAAAGTCATCCATTGATTCCAGGTATTAGTTTCGTAAAAATGCTCTGAAATGCTCCAGTGAATTAATATCCTTTGACACATATGGTCACCAATACTGTTAACAATACTCCAAATGTCGTATAAGATGAACATGATTAACACAACTACATTTTGTGTTCCTTGCACGCAGGTTCCGCATAAAGTTTACAATATAACACAACAAAATGTTTACCACCAACACATAGAGAGCTCATAGAAATATTGATGCACTTTCATGTACAGACAAGATGGGAATCAGCGTTTCTGATTTTATAAAATGTAAAGAAAACTATAATGTAATGTTATCAATATCAAATTACTGCAGGTTTCGCATTGCACGCATGGAGCTCACATATTATAGTCGATTTCTCATCATTCACAGAACTACCATATCTATATATGCAACTAAATAAGATAAAACGCAAAACACGTAAACACATATAAAGCATGCGTGATCCGCGCCTAATTCTGATTCAGCATGCAATTCTGAAGCACCAAACCACTTCCCATTCACTCATATTGTATAGAATTCCTGATCCAAGCATAATTGTTAAATACAAGATCCTTATTCAAGCATAAAATTTCCTCCAATTATCCGATAGGTTATGCTCAGCACACTGAAAATGCTCAATTCGCCGCCAAATTTCACTCACAGCCAGCGGGACATTTCTGAATTGTAATTCGTCCGTGCAAAATTGAGTTTTTTTTTGTTAAGTGATTTGTTTTTTTCTTTGATTAGGTGTTGAACTGATTATTAAAATTGAGTTGCGGTACTGTACAAAGCTTTGACAACTTACTATTCTTGCCTGCGGAATATGGAAGGCCTACGAACAACATTTTGATACAACAGTTCCACCTTTATCAACATTCAGTTGGAGTGCACACTGAATACGTAGCCCAGCAGTCACGTCTTCGAACTAATTTCGTATAAATCCATGCAGTCATTTATACTAACACCCCCCATTCCGCTCCGTGAATGTACTGGAACCTCGCCCTGACGGTAACGCAGACCATGCTAATTTTATTTTTGCAAATCTTTAAAACACGGGATTTTATCTTTAATCTTTAATTAGATAACAATGATATAATACACAGTGCTGCATCCAGAGTACGTGCAATCATACTAATTTATAGTTATCACCAATGCATGAAAATACATCATTTAAATCTCATATTTTTATGAACCGTACTTGGAATTGACATCCCTGTCTCGGTGACCAAACGTGCCTGGGTCATTTGTTTCCCCTTATTTTAAAAGTATTGTACCATGGACGTATCCTATTCAGGGTATCGATTGTTCAAATGATTGTAACCATAGCGAACAGAACTTGCATCTCACACCAGCTACCAGTTCCTGAAATTCACGTGTCCTATAGATGTTCGCGCCAGCAGTATTTTATTTTCAGTGTAATGATATAATATTGTTTGTAATTGGGAAGGGGAAGGGTACTGATATTAACCGGGTATGGGACTATCTGATAGGTATGACACTTCTCTGCATGTAGCTGTACACCTTAAGGTCACTCAAGATGATCAAAGAGCCCGAGGAACCAGATCTCACAATTACCTAAAATTTGATATAATTGCCCTCATGCAATTTACACTTACGTTTTAAAACATTTCACGTTGCACTTATTACAGACCAAATAACGGCATTGGCCAAAGCAGCCCCATCTAATTATACACCAGACACATAGAATAAAAATCTGTGACAAACTTCGTGGTTTTCCAAGTTACTTTTTGGAAAAACTACCAGGCCCCATTTAGAACGCTTGCATGTCATTCAAGTTGCAAGGCATAATCAGGTTTGTTTATTGGTCTACAGCGTACTGACATTTAAAAGGCTGCGGTTCCTTTTGTTCGTCTTCTCAGACATGTGCTACTCAAAGCAAGGCTCTGAAAGCAAGTCGTTCTGTTCTGAGCAGTTCCCCAACTCTACAAACTTTGTAAATGACAAGAGTATCAAATAGCGTAGTTCGTGTCTCCAAAACCTTAGTTTGTTAGAGAAAAAAGAGCGGCAATCAACATTTCGAGCAGAAACTACACAAAATTATTGTTCCTTCAAACATCCTTTCTAACCATTTCGAGCAAACTTGCTTCATCTCCATACAACACAAATAAAAGCTTCTGTGCATATGGATTCATTTAGCAGTATCTTAATTTCTAAGGCTAGTATGTTGAAATAATTGCTTTGTACTTTTCACGATATTGTGAAAAAATATTTTGCTATTTTGTCAATATTTAGTTAATATAGAAACAATAAAACGCTAGTATATTTTATTCATAAGGTGATTTTATTTTTGATTTTTTTTTCAATAGCTTTGAAAAAAAACGGCCTAGGTATGCCAACAAATAAGCCTTTAGACTGTATTGTAAGCAGCTATGTTATTCAGAAGGGTGGTTGGAAATTGGCTGGTTACTGATCTTGTCCTGTTATACAATGAGACCTGAGAATTTCTGTCACTCTGTGCATATGGTCCCGAGTGCTTTAATCCCAATTAGGGGCGGCTGACACACGGTCCTATTCATAAGGCCCAGGCTCTGAATTCATTTGCCTAGAAATGAACTTCATAAATAGACTCTCTCCTAAATGTGCCCAACAGCAAGGAAAATCGAATTGAGTGGAGAATTCATTCTAATGCGATCGAGTGAGAAAAGGTATGAATTTATAAGGTACACCGAAACATTTCAATTCAGCCACAAGTCTCTCGCCTTTTATCTTCACCACATCAACCGAAAATGAAGTAAAAGTTGGAGAATTCAGTTTAAAAAAGGGGGCAGTTGACTTCTTGCATACTGAAATCGTGGCATAAAGATATCTTCAACCTTAGATAGGGATTTTAAAATCTTAAGTTTAGATTGGCTTCACTTATACGGGAAAATAAACAAGGACAACCTAGATAAGATAATTCGAATGGGCAAATTATTATGTTTAATTTGTAAGTAGGTCATTGGGTGGGATCCTTTAATAATCGCAATTTTGCCATAATTTTAATAAATGCCTAGCCACCATCAAAGTTTGTTATTGTTTCTGTTTATACCGCTGTACTTAATGTAAAAATGAAAACAAAGAATAACATCAATTCACGGTGGATTTATTTCCTATTGGCGCTATTTCTTACCGCGTCAGGCTACAATAGGGAGGCGTTCCCCATACATCCCATAGAGTTTTCGCTTCTGAATACATTGAATACCTTTGGTACTTCCAATAATACTCTTTGCTCACAAATAGAGTAATAATAATCTGTGAAATCAAAATACCTAACGTTGGATGCAATTGTAATTAATACACAACTTTTATTTGCTTTTTATATTAAAAATTGAAGAACCCCGATAGAAATTATACATAAACAAAATTTCCCGAAGATAATTTTTAAAAAGAAAATCCCTTATGCACAAGAGTTTGCGAAAACTTCTGTTTATCCCACTGCTTGCCCATAATTAAGTTGGCTCTATATACAGGCATTCATGCTGGTTTGAAAGTAATGTTGAACCTTCTCCAGCCAGAAGCATTTTGATGTGTTGAATGGAGCTCCCTGGTGGGACATTGGCCCAGGCTGCTGTGGCTCTGGACGTCTGTTGTTCTGCAACATTCATGGCTGATTATCGGGCAACCTGTTAAATCAAAAAGAACATTATGCCAAAAATGTTACTTGATGGCAATGACAGTTCAACGGCACGCGCAAAAGAGATCAAGCTGATGCAGGAATTCGTATCAAACTATATTTTGGTGCAAACCGATCATCTTTCGTTAATGCGGGCGAAATATTGTTTTGTCGCCAGTTAAAAGTCTGTGACAGCGAGCCCTGGAATGTTTTGATTATCTCCCAGTCCACAACATTGTCCTGGAATAAAGCTGAAACCATGTAATTAATGTGTCCTTTTATAAGACACAATACAGTCGTTCAAGCTATTTAATTTCATTTAATTTTCCATCCCATTTGCTTCGAACACTGCTTTTACTTTTAACACCCCAGCTTTCATTCTGGCTCCTGCTCCAGTGGACACATTAGATTGGTTTCACCCTTGCGTTTTATTTTTTCTTTCTTTTGGAGGAAAATATAAAAGAAAACGTGTTTCTTCCCTCTTCTCTGGCCAATTTTATTTCACTTGGAAAAGTGCATCTTTGAGCCACAGTGGAAGAAAAGTACTGTGCTAGGGTGAATGATTTCAGAGCAGGGCTCTTTATTTTCAGTGGCTGGGAACCAGTCACAATTGGCGGACATTAATAAATAACTTTCCTCCCAGTCAGATTTTACATGGTCCTATTGATAAAATTGTTCGCGTGTCGTTCACGCTTTGAGATCATTAAATAAAGTATGGAAAGGCTCCATAAATGGAGCAATGGGGTACCTTGCAGTCCAAAGCCATCTACCTCTGCTTGCCCAATTTAACTTGGTGTCATCCTAAAGTCGCCAGGCCAGAGGTTACAGGGGCATGTTCATGGCTTAAATTTATTGCCCCGAACTTCTTGTTCCTTTTTCTGCCATTGAGAGAAATGCCAATGAAGACATATCAAAGAGGTCAAGTCCTGTTTTTTTTAAAACTTCTCTTCACGCACACAGAACTGTAGTCCTGTATTGTCATTTGATATATTAAATCCAATGTTGATATAACAATGAATGCAAAGAGAGCTAAGAATTCTTTCCAAAAATGTATTAATATGCAATTCCTAATAAATTGTAATTTTTTCGACGTTGGCGAAATCCATAGAAATACTTCTCTACGTCCTAGGTTTTGATGTATGGTTAACAATTGAATCCATATGATTTGTTTCATTGTTCGAAGAAATCTGTACTGGTAATTATATGCCTGTTGATTATATCAAATTAATCTCATCTTTACAAACGCCGATGATTAAGATTTTAGCTCCTTACAAAAAGGCAAATATTTTGCAAAATAACATTTCTAAAACTTGTTTTTCATCTGCAGCAAACAAAGTCCCTTCTACATGGTGAAATCGGCGGAGAAACAATTACACGAAGGATAGTTGACCGTTCTGGTATCACTCACAATAAAACACATGCAATCCAGTGGCAACGTTTAGGGTCATTGACAATGCTTGAATCTATCAATGTTACTGCATTTCAACTCTATGAGTTAAATCTGGACACAGATTATCCATACTTTCTCCAAGTGTATGAAATAAATTTATTATACTATATGCGACTTTATAAAATAGATCTCAAGCTGCCCACAGACGTTGTATTAATAGGATGATATATAGTAAGTTATCAAAGGATCATTGCATTGCCTTTCCGTGTTATTAAATTGCACCCGCCTTAAGATTACTGTTGATTATATCAAATATTAATATAAATTATACCTTTAAAAGAATAAAACAACTTATTCTGTTTCCGTATAGTGCACGGAACACATCCTTAATTTAAATACGTGAACCACAACACAGGTAGTTCTGTCTGTTAGCAATTCAGAACGCATTTTGTTGCATCTTATTGTAAATAAGGAAATAATATATTTCTTAGTCATGAAATATAAATAACGTAATTTTAATAAGCCTTCCAGATGGAGAGACGGGTTTACTTTCAACAGAAGGTTAAACAGCTGAATGATTTATTTCGCTTTTTCAAACATCATTTCACTTCCTGACCACCAAATGATAAGAATCGTTCCAATGACCTCGAACATTTTTTTTCAAATCTTCAAGTGGAAAATGTTTATAACCAGGGCATTTTATTTCTTGTCTAAAACGGCTAGATTTGAAAATATTCCTGATACAATCATAAGTAAACATTGAGGAAGAAAATCAGTGTTTTGTTTTGCAACTGATTTTCAAATGGATAAGATGTCACCTCAAGCTTTCTAATTCTGTAGAAGGACAATGTTTTACTAAAGCAAAGGGGGATTAAAATTCGAGCTCTTGTAATTGCCACTCTAAGAACTGGACAAGGAAAGCTGAATTGATACAACCCCTGTTTGTTTTAACAACGCGGGTCACTCTGAATTTGCCAATCAGAGTATCAAAACAGACTTTGGAATCGCCCAGTATTGGCAAAGGTTACTTGGAATCAATGGGCTTAAATAATTTTCCCCACTGTACGGACCAGGACTTTAACTGGATTGCTGGACAAATGTAGATGGCGATTATCTTGAGCCGGTAGCGACTTTTCTTCTGGTGTTTTACCATCAAGTACCTGCCCCGTTTCTATGCGGCACACGCCGAATCAATAGAAGTTAACAAGTCCTCCAAACATTCCTGCTCTCTTTGTTTAACTGAGATCCACTCCTCTGAGAAAATAAAAAAAAGCAAGGGGAGAGTAAAATCTTTGAAGTATATTTAACCTGAAAAGAATCAGCCAAGTAGACTTAACTTTAGTCACTTATTTTCCCAAAGTTTTGTTGGTCGCAATAAAAGAAGGCAAAATTTATGGAGAAATTATACAGTGAATTTGTCACTTAAAATATCGTAACTGTCGACCGGACAATAACACAAGCTGACGATTAATGGTCCCGCCAGACCTTTGATTCACAATCGCCTTTTTTGCGCCCTTGACAAATTGGATTTTAGGAATGGGAAGGTCGCCTGGGCCATTGTTCCTGGCCATTTCGAGCACTTCATTATTCAGTTGGGTAGGGAAAGTCTCCATGTGTGTCTCTCTGACCCTCTTGGCTGTGACTTGCAGCTGTGATCGCACCAAAACTCTCTCACCAAACTGAGGCACTCTGTGCATTTTGCTGCAACGCAGCGTTCCCCCCTTTGGATAGAAAAAGCGCAGCGCACGGACTCCATCGCGTCATTTTGCAGGCGGAGACCAGTCTGTGTCCATCTCTCTCTCTCTCTCTCTCTCTCTCTCATCTGTCTCATCTCGCTGTCAATCCATCCCTCTTCCTTCGCTCCTTCTTTTCCTCCCCCTTGTATCCCCGGAGCCATGCAAACCCCCCGGAGCTCGGCGATCACCGTGACCGCGGATAGCACCATCCCAGCCGGTCTGCGCTTGGGTCCTGTGCAGGGCATTTTTAGGCTGGGAAAATATATGTCCGATCGCAAGGAGCATTTCAACCGGAAAAAGGTAACAGTTTTCGTTGCATCACTGTTAATATTTCAAATACAAATGTTCCCCTAGTAGTTTGTAAATTTGGGAACTTCGAATCAGTTGGTAGTTTCGTAGCAGCTGCGAAAAATGCGAGGTGTTATTTTTTTCACAAATAATTAAACAAGCAAAACGATACTACAGGCCAATTCTTTATGAAAGGATATCACTGGACAAAATAACAAGTCTATAATCTTTAGGATCTGTGAGCGCTGCTTTAGGTTGTCTAATTGCATCACTTGCTCGCTAATTGTTAGCTAATTGCATTTTCCTGGGAATTACCATAGTCTGATAACTTCTGTCCGAGTTATTGACAAACTGCTTCAATTGGATCCAATTCCTGCATTCGTGTTTGATAGGACTGCAATTAATAGCGCGGCCAGGCTTCTATTAATGATCGTCTTCTGCTTTTGTTGAGAGATTGAGAATGCTTATTGTAAGTGATCTTGCATGCTTATAGCTGGAATTTTAGTAATCCCTTTCTTGGTATAAATCGTGTTCTTGCACATCCAGGTATCATTTCTTTAGTGTGGTTAAATTAATCGAATCATAAACCATTGGATTATTTTCAGTTAATACACATTTAGCAGTGAAATTGAGAAGAACAAGTTGTTATTAACTAGACAGTGCTTCCTCTTGTTGTAGTTAGTTATCAATAGTTGAACCGCATTTTCACAATCACGATTCATGTAGTTTAACTGCGAACATGATTGTGTTTGTGTGTGTCTGGTAACAGAAACATACAGACCAGATAGTGTTATTCAGGTTGATTGTTTCCACTGTCCAACGCCGCATTTTCTCATGGACCTCCTTAAACAGGTGCAGATGTCGTTTCGTATGTCATGGTCAGATTTTTGATTTTTTAACCAACCCTCTCCCCCTCCGCACCCCCCCCCCCCACCCTCCCCCCCCCCCCCCCCCCACCTCACTACACGCTCTGACGAGCCATGTTATTTATTCCTCGTCGGTTTCGATTGTGCTAATAGTCGCTCTGCCTAATTACAGTTCACTTTCCCCAAGCGACTCTCAATGGCTGCAATTGATCCACCCCACCCCAATGTTTTGTTGGCCAGTTCGCTGCATAGAGAATATTTCAACGTCTGTTAGTTGGGGGTTATCTGTTTAGAAGCCAGCATGTTTATTAGCGAACATAATGTAAGGTGTAAAATAAGTGAGGAGATAAGGCCGGCTGCTCCTTAAAATTCAATTATCCAATCGGTCAATTGCCAAAAGTGAACAGGTGTCAGTAAAACATGTGTCAATGGGAGCTCTTTGTACACTGATGCCTATATTAACCGCGTGAAAATAGTCTACTTTGTGCATGCTTTTCAACGCGAATTTATAGTTGACGCTTTATTGATAAACAAAACAAGGCTTTTTCATTGTTGTCCTTTTAAAGTTTAATCGCTTTCCCTGAATTCTTAATACGTGGGCAAATTAAATTTTAATTGAACCAGACGCATTTGAGAAATAACTGAAGATTCAAAGGTGTGATTTTAAAAAATATTTCCAACGATATGGAATAAACGGAAACTGTTAGATGCAACTTCTATCAAACAATTTTTTTCTGCCTTATGCAAAGCTATGTTTTCCCAACTTCCCCACAGTCATTATAATTTGTCGCGGAATCAGCTCACTGCCAGATATCTTCGGATCACTTTTTCTTTAGCATAGCATGGAATTTTTACTCGATAATTTTAATTCCAATTTTCAACCGCGCAATCTGCCTAGCATATTAATGATTGCTAAATCAATAACAAACAAGACTTAAAGTGATGCACGCCTTTCGTCCAAAACGTCAGATTTCTAATTTAGTTTTAGATCTTTTGAAAAGATACCCTTTGCCCTTTCTGAATGTAACTACATAACGTGATGGGGATTGCTTCTGTTGCAAGCAGACTAGGCAAGTGAAATCACTGCGTGCGAATTAAAAGAGCGTTGAAAAATAACGCAATAAAATTAGAAGGACCTTTCCTAAATTGCGGTTCTGGGGATGTATTTCAGGTACGCTTTGTCAGAGGGCATTTGGTTGATGAAGCTGGCGACTCCGTCCCGGAATGGATAGAGTTAATCCGAGCTGCCAGACACATTCAAGAGCAGAACCTGGAAGCGATCACTGACCTTCCTGGGGGACAGGTACATTACATGACCTTTCTGGCATGGTTTGTCTTTTCTAAAATAAAGAACTCAAACTAACAGTGTATATCACAAAAGAGTAAATCATAAAGTATCCTTAGATGACTGTATCTGCTCTCCTCCGCAGATCTTTTACAGAACGCTGAGGGATATCCAGCCTGGGGAGGAGTTAGCAGCATGGTATTCCAGCACTCTGGCTCAGTGGTTCGATATACCAACAACAGCCACACCGACACACGATGAGAAAGGTAGGAATTAGTACCTGAGTGTCACTGGATAAGAGCATAAAGGAGCGCTGAAAACATTTTAGTTTGAAAAATATGCATTTAATTAAATAACATTTCTAGGTAACTTGGTTGAAAGATTTTTTCTGCAGAAATATTTATGTACGTAAAAGCAAAGGTGCATCATGTGTGGGCAATATAAACACAGATTGCTTGTAAAGATAAGGTACCTGTGAACATGGATATAGTTGATATGTGAAGGCAGAGTGATAGTCATCAATATTTATTCAAACATCTAGGCTTATTACAGGATTTCAGTGAGTTGTCGCTGTATAACGAAAAGTATGATTAACAATTATAGTTATTACATTTTCTCTTAATGGATAACGAAATTTGCTGTTCGAGTTGTTACCGTGGATGAACCAATGAATGTTTCAAATGCCCAATCCTAAAATTGTTGGAGTAATCTGCGATTTATGCAAATATGCTATGCGTGACCTTAATGTTTCCGTGGGTCCTTTTAAATGTCGTTCGACAAGTTAGTTCACTTGCTTACTATTTGTAAAAATGAAAGTGCTGCAATCGTTGCATTGATCATTTTGAATGTTGTGAAGTCCGTGTTTCCCCAGTGACACGCAGCATGTGCGTTTACAGACTACTGCTTGGTAAATTATTTTGCATTTTTTCTGCTTGGCCGAATTAACTGGAATTTTGAGAGTGCCAGTTGGTGTGCCACTTTCTGTGAATTTTTAAAAATTGATTGCAATGAGCTGTCAATGGATCTGGGGGCGGGGGTGGGTGAGAATTAAATTCATTGCCGACCCGTAAGAAGCAGTAAATTACACACATTAATTTATTCTACAATCCTGTTGCGATACGAGAATCAAAATATTGGCACAGTGTATTCAAAGAACTAAGATGAACTCGATAAACATTTGGGATAATACAATATGCCTCAACCAAATAGCATAATAACTTATATTTGCAAGAAATGGATTGTCGATCGCTGGCAAGTTGCTACGTTCAGCTTCTGCCACCAAACCTGAGGTTTGAATCTGACTGACTGAGTCGTGTTGTGAATGAAGAACGTTTCTATCCCACCGGCAGAAGCAATTAATGACACACTAGTACAATGTTGACGTCGAACAACTGAACATCTCCTCTGAGCAGATAGTCCTTGGTTCTATTCACCTTAAAGTAGAAGAGGAAAAGCACTGCAAATATATAGTTCGTTGCTCAGGTTTGAATTTAAGAATACGATTGAAAATGTTAGCATGGCAAAAGTCTTTTTAACTAATTAAAACGGATTTCTACTAATCTGTCGGAGAGATGTATTCAGCATTTCTATAATGATGAACTTGGCAAAACTTAGCAAAGGCTCAATGGGAGAAAAACATACCTCTTTGATTCGAATTGCAAAATAGACCGAAATAGTTACCAGGTCACCATTTTATCACAACAGTTCTTTGAAGTTATATACCTTTGTATTTATTGACCGCTGCACAAACCGATTTTCGAATTGATAGAAAGACTTGAACCATAACAATAAGATAGATGTACATTTTTCCAGAACTTAACACAATCCATGTTCGCATGATTGCAGTTTATTTCGTATATTCATATGCAGGTCATATTTAGGGACAAGGTAAGATTAAAGAGCTAACACAATATAACATACAGTACAGACGTTTGGAGGAACTTTGGATATTGTTTCATTGCAGTTTGTTTTGATTTATATTATTACTCCAGTTAAATTCTAACTGTGTTTCGTAGAGGAACAATTGATCAAACAAATAGTAGATAATTTATAGTTGAAATATTCAAAAATGGAGTTTATGAACATTCCACGATTTCACGTCTAGGATAGATGCTATTTATACCAGATCGGAATGTTGAAAGGAGTCCTGATTCCAAACTCTGCGTGGATGCAACATTGCATTCCTCAAAGGATTAATAGCAAGAGATCCACTGGTGAACTCAGCTATTTAATCTTATTTTTCAAAGGAAGAGGTGCTGGTGGTCTCGGTTGGGGGAAGGGGAGGATCGACACTTTTCTTTGGTCTCTAAACTAAGTTGTAGTTAATGTGGAAAGATTACTTGAAGACATTGCTTCAGCCAAAGCAGTTTAGCAATTACAAGTCAGGTTTGCAGACGCTCCCAAAGTCAACAGATAGCAGTAGACCCTTTGCTTCAGGCTTCCAGTTCTGATCATATCAAGACCACCTCCTGGAGTTCAACGTGGATAGATTGTATATGCAGGATGCTGGCATGATGTAGGAGATAACAGAACGACAATTGTTTTCCATTTTGTGGTATAATACAGATGCTTGCTAACAAGTAGTGTTGGAAAGGATATGTGTTCATTTCTGAAGTGTTTACAGGTATATATTTCAATAAGAGTTTAACTGAGCAGGTAAGATTAAATCAAATCATCACTAATTATGTCAATGCAATAGTAAATATTTCGGACACTATTCTGTTGGTCGTTAGTAATGTTGAGATCATTTACATTACCTGTTCTGAACACTCTTAAAAAGCACTTCACTTTCAGCGTGACGATATAACACCCAGTTTCTTGCTGACTTTGAATGCAAGTAAGTGAATCGACATGCCAATAGGCTACAATTGTTTTCTGAACGGTCTGCCCACACCTGGGATATTATGTTCTTAAAACTAGCTTGCTTTGCAGTTCAATCTGCCAGAGAATGGGCTACGCGATGAGCAATTCTGAATCTAATTGCCTCTGCATTTTAAAGTTTCGATTGGAAATGCTCTACCTGATTGATTGTCCACCTTGCATAACAATCTTTTCAAAAGATTATTTTAGACCTAATACGAATTTAAAACAATTAAATCATTTTAAAATTTTGTAACGCAACATGTTATATTGCAATGCAATCTCTGTGTTTTGATCTGATCTCACGATTTCTTCTTCGCACAACATAATTATTGAGAAAACGTTTTGCATAAAAACAAATATTGAACAGTTCATGTTCCAGGGATAAAGTTCACTCGTTTCAAAGGCGCTAGCATGAACTGATGTTTAATCAATACATTATCGGTGTGAACTTAGACTGTAATTCTTTAAATGCTGCTTGTTGAAGTTTGTAAGCAGATAGCTATTCGAAGTTTTGTTTTGTAAAATACATTTAAACAAGCTGAATATTTTGGGGAAATGTACATCGATTTTTTTTTCTGTTTTGCTGGCACGGATTTGGAATTAAGCATTCGAAATTAGATGTTTTTTTAAGTTTCAAGTTTCCATTGTATTCTTAGATTTGTAAACAGATGGAGTTCATGCTGATTTTGAAATAGCAAGTAATAATGAAGTATCAAATATTGTATTTTAACTACACACATGAGAACCATTTATCCGGGTTCAAAAATATCTGATGTACACTTTTGTTAAATGCGTTCAATAAGATAGAATCAAAACGAAATTATCAATACATTAAACAGACCAAATGCCTTTGATTCGCATTAATTTTTAGCTAATAATCAGAGGACTGATATATTTTGATCCTTTAGACATCTTTGCAGTTGAAAAGCTTCGGAACAAACTTTGATCTTTGCAACTGTTCAGAAATAATTTATATTGTTAACGTCAATGCCGGAAAACAGTCGATTAAATTTTAAGTATACGTGCAATATTGGTTCGAGAACCACAAATACAATTGACATCGCATACATGTGAGAATGGTGGAGCAGCAAAATGTAAGAAATCTAACGGTTAATGGTGCTAGGCTACGTTCATCAAGGAACCTTATTTGGAAAGGAGCAAGCAAAGAAACTGATGTGGAAAGTAAGGGAAGAGAGGAGAAAGAGCGGAATTTAAGAAAAAAAACAGAAAGAATTGCAGGAAGAAAAATTGAAAGGAATCAAAGCATTCATTTACACAAAAAGATAAAGCAAAAAGATCAAGCAACGGTAAAGGTTAAAAATGATTGTGCAATATACAGAACCGTGCTTTAAGTTGGAAATGAATAGATCGATGTTATTCTCCCGTTACAATTGTGAGCACCTAAACTGACTGCTGGTCTTCCGATAGCACGTTTATATCCTCGGCATTGTTCCGATTTTAATGCGAAGCTTATGATATATAGTTTGTTCTTTGACCAGTTTGTTCAACTCCTTGCCATACGCCTCCTTTCTTCAACATCAACAGATGGGCCAAGTGCATTGTTTCAAGCGCCCCATGATTTCAAGGAACAGCTGTTATCACCTCCAAGGCCTGCAAAGGCCAAAGCATTAACTGTCTAGGTTGTTAATGTCTGGTCAGGCTTGCGTTTCCTCCTTAGAGAACTGCATAATGAAATAACAGGGCTAGGAATTACATATAAATTATCCAACCAAGCTCACTTGCCTCATTGACTTCCTTTTACATTTATTACCATTTAATTTGGAAAGTTATCGACTTGGGTCGCAGAAACTGGGCTGGTGTGTTGGGAGTGTATTCTAACCGTGAGAAGTCTATCACCGTTTAAGCATCATTTTAATAACCGCACGGCCTTCTTTTCAGATCGTTCTTGGGATATGGGCATCACTGGGTCCATTATTGCTGAGAAATGGGTAATAGTTGGAAACTTTGTTTCCCTTTTGTATTCGACAGTACCCTTTGGGTACAGGAACTTATAGATGTTATTTGTGGGTTTTCTTTGTGGAAATGTTTACAACCTTATCGCAAACTTAGTCTTCTTCTCATTCATCTCTTTAGGGGAGGAGCGTTATATTTGTTGGTACTGCTGGAGAACGTTCAAATATCCGAACACTTTAATAGCTCATATCCACTTCCACTGCGCTCTGAGCAACGGCAGGGGCTTCATCAACAGCGAACAATGCCGAATTTCAGAGACTTTCACCAAATCTCCGAAAACCGCCGATATATCCAGCTCATCAACACCGTCAAGAAACGGCCATCATATCTCCTCCAGCCCGACAGAAGGGGCTAAGCGACCTGCGTCTCCAGCTTTGGCCAAAATGATTATGACCAAGAAGGCAGTGGGACCTGAGGAGGAACAGGACCGAGCCCTGGACATGAGTGTTAATTCAGCCAGGAGTCATGGAGCTCTGACGACCATCAGCGGCGGCACCTCCTCAATTGTCAACGCCATGGGCTTTCACCCCGGGATTAGATCCGCGTTTAAACCCACGGGATTATCGAAATTAATTTCGTCGGATCCAAGCGGGGACAGCGGCGCTAAAGCAATTGGACTGGGTTTCAGTAAAGTGGTGAGCAGTCTGAAATCCCCCCGCTCCTCTGGAGAGAGCATGGCGGGGGCCCACCCAGCCAAATGTGTCCATTCCATCGAGCCGCCGCTGCCTGCATGGCCATGCAGCAACACGAGCAGAGGCTTCCCTCTCTTCCCCAGTTTTGAAGAGACATCTGCGTTCAAACATGTCGAGAGGGGCCTGCACGCCAGCTTGTCTCCTAGCCGTTACACCCCGATCCCAACCAGCGTTCACTTTGAGAGGTTCTCCATACCTCCCTTTGAAGGAGGTAAACCTTTCGCAGGAGAATGCAACATTCCCATTATGCCCTTAACGGTTTACAATGGCGAGCTTCTGTACAGTCCTCCCTATTACCCCTTAAAGTTCCACTTCGGCAACCTAATTAAATACCCCGAATCCGTCACCTACTTTGGAGCTCCATCTCTCAACCCCGAAATTGGTTCCATTACCAACATCGACAGAGAGATCGCCATGCACACGCAGCAACTGTCGAGTATCGCTGCAGAAAAGAGCAGGTCCCGCCTGGAGTCCATGTCCACCAGCAGCACGTCCAGTGGCAAGCCCAAAAAAGGTCACCTCTGCTTGTACTGTGGGAAACTCTACTCCCGGAAATACGGACTGAAAATCCACATGCGGACACACACAGGCTACAAACCTTTAAAATGCAAAGTTTGCCTTCGACCCTTTGGGGATCCCAGCAACCTAAACAAACATATCCGTTTGCACGCGGAGGGGAACACGCCTTACAGGTGTGAGTTCTGTGGCAAGGTACTTGTCCGTCGCAGAGACTTGGAGAGGCACGTTAAATCAAGGCACCCGGGGCAAAGTCTACACAAAACAGAGAGCAAAACGGAATCATCTTTCGACGACCCTGAGCAGAAAAGTGACCACAGTAACGAGAGCGACGTAGATGTCTGCTTTACAGATGATCAAAGTGATCAAGATTCAGGAAAGAACAACGATCAATGAACAGTTTGGAGAACTGATGCCAGTAAACACCGAATTGCCAAAAAAAACCCCCAGAAAATGCTTGAAGCATCTATAAATGCCTGTCTATTTTGTACATAAGATGATAGGAATTGTGCCTTTCGGTGACTGTGATAGTAAAGGATATTTATTAGGGCTGAGCAATATTCATAGCTCCGGCTAATGCAATGTATGAATGCCAAGTGATCGTCGCTCAATAAATGACTATGGAATTACAAATAAGGTGAAAGCATCTGTGGAAAAAAACCTCAAATTCAATATCACAAGCATGATTAAAATAAATCATCAGTGCTCTTCCATTCAGTTTTTAATCCGTCGATGTAGTAATTTGTCATAATGCAACGTTAATATCAGCGAAACATTTCAATAAATGGAATGACCCTCATTTAGAAATCATGGTGACAAATAATTTGACAGGTCCGGAGTGAATATCAATCATTTAAGCAAATGTATGAGGGTCAACAAACTTAATTTGCAGACAAAGCTAAAAGTGACCTATGATGTAGAGCTGGGAGCAATTACTCAATTTTGTGTGAAGTCGCGTCTATAAAGGGACAAGTATTAAAGCACTATAAGACGCGCGCAAAACATGACAAAGGGACCTTTGTTGATAGATTAGTACTTAAACTATTTAAAATAGGGCATCCATTATTGTTCTGATCATCTTTATGTACATATGTTTTCAGGAAACATATTAGGAGCATGAATCGAAAGTATGTGATAATGCTATATATAATTTCAGAGACGATATAATTTTTTTGTGAAGTAGAACAATATGTTGTGTATTTTTTGTTTTTATATTGAATGATGTACAGTGCACTTGGTATTCGCCTTTTCGTTGCATCGCGTTGTGCGAGAATTTCCGAATAAACTCACTTAACATTTTGAAGATTTGCTGTTCACCAAATCTATTTTTTTTGTGAAAGTTTCTGAGTAAGTTTGTTCACATTTTCTGCTATAGGGTTCTAAAATCTGAAATAACTCCATGAGTTCGAACTTACATTTGGTAACGACACAGTAGAATGTTACTAAATTTCTGTACATAATTAAACAGAACACTTTCCCCTTTCGTGTGTCCCCATTTTGTAAGATCCCATTAAAACTGTAATAACACACTAATAGTGATTTTGCTGCCTAAATAGTAAGTGAGATAACAGTGCAGAGTCGTATTAATGAATGCTGCATATAGTAACTCCACTGAATCCTGTTGTAGTTCGGTCACATAATAACGAGTTTGATTCGAATAATTTTCGCCAATTGATCAAAAAAAAGGTTTGTCTGTGATACCGTGGCATAATCATTGTCAATGTATAGTATTGATTTTTTTCTTTAAAAAGCCGTTCGCAATTATAAAACAAACATTTTTAAATCATAAATTTAAAAGAAAAACAATTCTACAAGTGTTTTAGCATTTGGAATATGTAACACATTGTGTCGAACTATTGTCATCTGGTGGGATAATACTACCACCAGGAAACTTCGTTAAATATATTCTCGCCAAATGGTCCCACCACCCTCCAAATTTCAATCTATTCAAGGTCCCTCAGATGCTGACTGATCTGCTGAGCGTTTCCAGCATTCTTTGATCCTCTTTCAGAGACTCACGCATCTGCAGTTGTTTTATGTCAAGCGTCGAAGCGTTCACGTTTTATTTACAGACTCTGCTCCTTGCTAACATTCAGCTCTAGAATTCGTCGGGCGTCATGCGCTGCATCACTTGGCGGACGTTGACATTTTCACGCATCGGGTTGTATGTGCTGTAAGAAAGATCGAAAGGACTGGATGGTTGGTTAGTTAGCCTCTATGGGAATAAAGCACAGCTTCCGAATGCCACCCCCCGATCAAACCACTGCCCCGGTATGCAGTCAAATAGATTGGAAAAACTTACATCCTTTTCAAAATAACCCAGCCTTTTATTATAATTTAGTGAAGTGAAAGAAATCCAGAGGAAAGGCGCTGAAATAGGGCGTGATTAATCACAGATTGAATGCTTGTGAAGGCCAGTGTATGTTTGGTGAGCCATTGTTCGGCGAAGAACGGGTGAATTATTATCGGGGTGTACACAGTCTGACGTTTTCATTCGGCCAGTATGGTTCATGAGTGATGAAGTCAAATTCTCCTTAAAATAGCAGGGATTCTCTTCGCTCTCAGTTTTTGGTTTTTGTAAAGCACGAATACAAGTCAGGATGTAGCCATTTGCTTCTTGTTTTGTGAAAAAGAAGTCTAGCAATCTTTTGGATGGAATGGCGCCCCAGTAAGGAAAGCAATGTTTGCGAGGTGGTAGACAGTGGAAAACAGACATGTGATTCCCAAGTAGAGAAAAGTAATCTACAATAGAGATTTTACAGGGGGATTATTTTCGTCAAACTGATAAATCTGTCTTACAAAGAATTTAACAAAAAAGTGAAAACTTCAACCTCTGTACAGTTTAGGATTCTCTTAATTTATAAATTAAGCTTCATGTAAGGCACACGGACATTCCAAGGCACTTCTCGTAAACTCTTAAAATAGACTGGAAAGCTATGCTCAACAAAATATCTTTCAATGTATATAAGTTGGATTTGTTTGAAATTTGAATTAATAGGTCGAAAGATTTCAGATGCTCCCTCAAAAATAATGGTTATATTCACAGTGATCCTTGTTGTTAAGATGGTGCTATAGATATTTGATCAAGTGACTTGACAGGTGAACTACATCCTACCTGATCTGCTAGTAGTGTACCACAAGTGTGTATTGAGGCAATGTGCATTGTCCACCCAAACACATACAATGAGTAATAGGGTGAAATAACGTAAGAGTCCTAAGTGATGACTCAGAACTCAAAAACAGAGGATATCACATGCTTTGGCATATTCTCACGTTAGGCACTGAGAGGATTCTGATTAATGTTTACCAAATAAAAGGAGCCAAGTTGAAAGTTAATACAGATTGATTGAAGGAGTACATTCATTTCTCTTCATAGAAGACAAAGAGTACATCTGAAAGAATAATGCCAAACATTGATGGATGGGGCAGAATATATTTTTTTGTGTGGGTGGGAGAGTGTGCATTTCTAAATGAACTTTCAGATCAAATAAAATCATTTCAAAAGGTTTATCAATCAAAAAAGGAATGTCCATTAATTTTCATGAAGTGGAGGAACCAGTGTTGGACTGGGGTGGACAAAGTTAAAAATCACACAAACCAGGTTATAGTCCAACAGGTTTATTTAGAAGCACCAGCTTTCAGAGCACTGCTCCTTCATCAGGTGGTTGTAGAGCATAAGACTGTAGGACACATAATTTATAGCAAAAGATCACAGTGTCATGCAACTGAAATAATATATTGAACAAACCTGGATTGTTATTAAGTCTTTCATCTTCTAGAATGGGTTGCGGGTTTCGTTTCATTAATATGTAATGTCAAGAACTTCTTTTAAGTCACCTTCTTAAGATAACTTAATGTTTTATAACAAAAGGTGACATCGTAGCTCAAACAATGTGTTACAGGTGTGAGTTTAGAGTCTGTCTGTATCCCAAACTTGAGTCAGACTGGTTCTATTTCCAATTTGAAATTTACAAAATATTACATGTATGGACTGCCTGCAGATTGTGCACTTTTTGAACAAAAATAGAATGTATCTGCAAATATAATTCTGCAAATACAAATTTACGCTATAGACTTATATGTTGTGTACTTGCATGAGAGAGAGAGCGTGAGCGTGTGCATGTGAGTGTATGTGTGTGAGTGTGGATGCAAGTGAGAGAGTGAGTGTTTGTGTGTGTGAAAGATTGGTAAAGTGTGCGTGTGGGTGTGATTGCGTATAAATCTGTCAGAGGGTGTGTGTGGGTGTGAGTGTGGGGGGTGTATGTGTGTGTGTATCTGAGAAAGCTTGTGTATGAGAGGGTCAGTGTGATTGTGTGAGTATGTAAGAATGCGTGTGTGTATATGTGTGTTTTTGTGTGTGTGTATGTGTGTATGTGCATGCGCGTGTGAGAGAGAGAGATAGAGAGTGTACAGTGTAGTCAGGTCACCTGTAGTGTGACATGAACCCAAGGTTCCAGGCCATCCTCATGAGTACCGAACTTGGCTATCGGCCGCTACTCAGCCACTTTGTGTTGTTGCCTATCCTGAAGCCTGCCTTGTAGAATGGTCACCTGAAGATCTGAGGCCGAATGTCCCTATCTGCAAGTTAGTCACGTTTGTAAGTGGCAATTTACATATAAGAGCAATAGCATTGAAGGAAGGAAGCAACATCCCTGAAATAACAGAAACATCAAACAAACTAACAGGTCTCAGCATGGATATCTGAGACATTACCTTATGTCGGTAAGTAAGATAATAACTGACACAGAAAATGATAATTAGAAATCTAATCAAAATTAAATGATGGGATTGGAATAGGGGGATATAGGTTTAAAGATAGCTGTAACTCTAATTAACTGTACTAGTCTTTAAAATATTACTTTTGAAATTAATTTCTAAATTCTTCAGTACAATAGCCCATTTGAGTGAGTGACAGATATAGAATGAAGAATCATAGATATAAGATTAAATATAAAATGTTTAGGACAGATAGTCGAAATTAAAGTTTTTCCACATACTATTATGTTGCTGTTGGCAGAGTAGTTGGGTCTCTTCTGCAGTCCTCACTTTCTCCTTGTTAATGTCTTGTACCAAGAGCAGCTTGGTAGTCCCACTACTGACCAAGTTGACCCAATCCTAACAACTTAATGGCTGATCTGGATTGGAGTCACTTGATGAGTGAATGAACAAGAGAGAAAACTAAATCTTGTACTTATCAAACAAAATTTTACAAATGTGTATGCCCATGTTGGTATCTGCAAGAGTAATCATTGTACTGTCATTGTGGAGACAAAGTTCTGTCTTCACAATATGAATGAGGATACCCTCTTACACATTGTGTGGCACAAATACTGTTCTAACTGGGACAGTGTTCTAATAGATCTCTTGAAAATAGCAGAGTTATAAAGAAGAGCCAGTAGATGTGATTTTCTTGGGTTTTCAGAAGGCCAGATGTCACACATAAGAGATTAGCATATACAATTAAAGCACATGGTTTGGGGTAGTATATTGACATGGATAGGGAACTGGTTGGCAGACAGGAAACAAAAAGTAGGAATAAATGGATGCTTTTCAGAGTGGCAAGCAATAACTAGTGAGGTAACACAGGGGCCAGTGCTTGGACCTCACTTGTTCACAATATATATTAATAAGTTAAATGAGAGAACTAAAAGTTTGCAGCTAACACAAAGCTGAGTTGGAGGGTGTACTGTGAGGAGGATGTACAGATGATTCAATGTGATTTGAACAAATTGACTGTGTGGGCAAATGAAAGGCAGATGAAGTATAATGTGGATAAATATGAGGTTATCCACTTTGGTAGCAAAAACAGGAAGGCAGATTATTATTTGAGTGATCATAGATTAGGAAAGGTGGAGGTACAAAGAGACCTATGTATCCTTGTACAGCAGTTGCTGAAAGTAAGCATGCAGTTGTAGCAGACAGTGAGAGGATTTTAGTCCAGGAAATGGACTATCTTGCTAAAATTATACAGGGCCTTGGTGAGATCACGACTGGAGTATTGCATGCAGTTTTGGTTACCTCATCTGAGGAAGGATGTTCTGGTTATTCAGGGAGTGCAACAAAAATTTATCAGACTGATTTCTGAGTTGGCAGGACTGATGTATGAAGAGAGTTTGGATCAGTGAGGACTATATTCCCTGGAATTTACATAATCGGAGTGGGGGGGGCAATCTTGCAGAAACATAACAGGACTTGACCGGATAAACTCAGGAAGAGCAATAGCCAAGAGTCCAGAACAAGGAATGTTTTCATGAAGTTGTTAGATTTGGGTTTTTGGGCTAAAGGAATCAAAGAATATGGGGAGAAAGTGGAAACAGAATTGGAAAATCAGCCATAATTGTATTGAATGTCAGAGCAGGTTTGAAGCGTCAAATAGGCTAATCCTGCTCCTACATTTCTATGTTTCTATGCAATTCAAAAATGGGCATTTAGTGATTGCAGAACTGTATTCAGTCACAATCTCATCTCCCACTATATCCTCTAAGGTATCATTAGCATCAATCTAGAAAATCAACCCTGGTTCAATGAAGAGTATAGGTGGGAATGCTATGAGCAACACCTGGCATACTTAAAAATAAGGTTGCATCCTGGTGAAGCTACAACATAGCACTGCTTACATGCAAAACAGTGAAAGCACTGAATAATAGATAGCAAAAGCAATCTTACAAACAAAGAATCAGAGCTAAGCTTTGAAGTTCTTCTGTACTGAGTCATAAATAAACAATAAAACAACTAATAGGAGGAAAGTTTCAGCCCAGAACATTGACTTTCCTGTTCCTTGGATGCTGTCTTACCTGTTGTACTCTTCCAGCTTCAAATCTGTTGACTCTGATTTACAGCATCTGCAGTTCTTACTGTTTCCTAATAGGAGGAAAGGCAATGAACTGAGTGACCCATCTGGAACCAACATTGAATGTCGTCGAGAGGTTAAATTGAATAATTTATTGTCATTTGAATGAAAGGGAAAATGCAGCAGAAAGCTTCAACTGTTGCCATGCTGTGATGTCATTTAGAATAACTTAGAAATAAAAAGAAAATAAGAAAAAGCTACAACTGAAAAAGAGTCGATCTTTTTCTTATCCACTACTCCAGGTCAAAGCTTCACTTGCATCTCTGCCATGAGTCCTGAGCCAGCTCACCAGTGATACCTGCAACGCTACCCTCTTCCACAACCTCGCTGCCACTTGTGCCAGACCCGCAATGCTGAAGTGCCAATCTTCAGGTGCCATCTCTTCACTGGGGAGAAAGTGAGGACTGCAGATGCTGGAGATCAGAGTCAAAACGTGCACGCTGAAAAAGCACAACCGGTCTGGCAGCATCCGAGGAGCAGGAGAGTTGACGTTTTGAGCATAAGCGTATGCTTGAAATATCAACTTTCCTGCTCCTTGGATGCTGCCAGACCAGCTGTGCTTTTGTAGCACTGTACTTGTTGATGCCATTCTCTTTGCTGCTGGGCCCACCATGCTGATGCTGCCAATGTTGCTGATGCTGCCACCATTGATGCAGATGCCACTGTTGCTGAGCAAATGCTGCCTGATAGCACTGTTAACGATGTATTTTATTACTTTGCTGATGATTGAAAGTTGACTGATGGGACAGTGATTGCTTTGATTGGATTTGTTCTCTTTTATTGTGGACAAAGGGTACTTGCATTGCAAGTTTTCTACATTGCAGTTTAAATGCCAGCATTGCTACTGTACTGGAAAAACTTGGTTCAAAGTTTTGGCTGCTAAGTTTTGAGTCACATCTTAAAGGTTATTACCAGGATATTGTCAGGGTCCAAAGGCTTTACAGAATCCAGTGCCTTCTGTTGCTGACATCACATGATGTAAATCAAATTAGCTGAAGGCTGGTTTCTTGGAAGCTGGGGTCTTCTGGAGAAGGCTGCAATTGATCATCCATTTGACACTTCTGGCTGAATGTGGTTGTAAATACTTCAGGTCTTTCTTGTGCACAGATGTGCCCAGTGATGTGGGCTGCCATATCATGCAGATGGGAATTTTTATGGAGCCTTCTACTCTACCTGTTAGCCTCAAAGATTATTGGAAGTGGGCGGGAATGTGGAGTTAAGAAGACAATGAGATCAGCAATAATTTTACTAAATGGTGGAGTAGGTCAGTGCTCTGTGTTTAATTTATTAATTGTCCACCACCATTATTAGTGCAGCCCTAGGGAATGTTGCCAAATGAAGAGACCAAAGGGTGCAGATGGATAGTTCCTTGAAAGTGCAGTCACACGTAGACTGGGCGGTGAAGAAGAGGTTTGGCATGCTTACTTTCATTGGTCAGGACATTGAGTATAAAAGTTGGGATGCCATGTTGCAGCTGTGCAGGACATTGGTGAGGCCACATTCAGAATGCTGTGTACAATTCTGGTCGCTCTTCTATAGGAAAGGTGGTGTTAAATTTGAGAGGGTTCAGGAAAGATTTACAAGTGCATTGCTGGGACTAGAGGGTTTCAGTGATATGGAGAGGCTAAATAGTCTGGGCCATATTTCTGTGGAGTGTCAGAGGCTGAGGGGTTACTGCATAATGGTTTAAAAAATCATGAGGGGCATAGATATGGTGAATGGCCAAGGTTTTTTGTCCTAGGATAATTTTGTCAATACTATGCATCCGCAGGGTTATCAATTCACACTTAAACTGGATAAATTGTTAATTGAAGAATATTTTGAAAGCTCACCATGTTAATGGATCAATGCAAAAAAGCTAAAACCTCTTGGTTCGATTTTTTTACTGATTAGTTTTTATCCAGAACAGCTGAAAGAAAGAGGATGCCGAACCTGAAGAATATGTAAAATAATTCAATTATGATGCGTTTCCATGGGATTAACATACAATTTTATATGATTAGATAAGACTTTGGCTCGATCAATCAGTCCAGTACTTTGCTAAACCTTCTTGGTATGTTACAGGAAGGTCAGCTGAAGGGCTAGATGGCTGATTTGCTATGCAGAGTCATACCAATGGTGTGGATTTGATTATTGTACAAGTTAAGGTCACTCTGACAGTGCCATCTTCTCAACCTCACCCCTCACTTGTGGTGTGATGACCATCAGGTTAATGTCACTACCAGTCTTCTCTCTCTGATGATAAACCTAAATCTACTTTACCTGAACCACTATGGAACAATTATCTATCATCAAAGACACAATAATAGGAGTTATTGTGTAGAATGGCAACTATCAGATTCTCACACGTATAATTCAATTTACATCTTCAGCAAAGTCTCTGCATCCTGATTTGCTTCTGAAAGCCAATTCCTTTTCCATGTCCAATTTTGACATTTGATAATCAATTATTTTATAAGCTTTTATTTTAGCTTGTAGCACTATCAAATTGCATAAAATAAAGACCTTGGCAACACAGACTCTTCCTAATAATATACTGGAGTGTCAAATAAGTTATGTAGACAAACACTGTTATGGGATTTTGCAGGTGTTAATGTTCCTTAGGTAATAACTAGCCTTCAGTTGCCTTGACAACAAACTCTAAAAAACATTCCACAAAACTTTCCAGCTCTCTATCATGCATTTTTCCCTTGAGGTTTTTCCTTAAACCCAATCTCTTTGATTAAACTGTTGGTCAACTTATCATAGATCAACTATGTTGCACAGTGTCCTCTTTGTTTAAGGATAACTCTGTGAAGTGCCTTAGTGCTATGTACTATATGTTTTTATGTTGGTGATGATATTCAAAACTAACCTGCGAATTAATTTATGCAAAGTGCTTTGAAGTAAGAGATATAAGTTCATGTGATACTATTCAATGAAGTTATGCAAAACTAAAACCAGGGCAAAAGACAAACAGATTGCTCTGTCTTGAACTATTTATTCCCATTAGTTTGTCAAATATCAACAGACACTCTTTGGAATAATCAGCCCCCAAAGGAAGCACAAACACATGCATAATGTTGGTTAAAAACGAACAAAGTCCAGGAGATACTTTAAATGGTACAAAATTGCCAGATAAGAATCAGCAAACTGAAAGGATTTGTGAAAAGAAACAATCTGGAGTGTACAGCTGAAAGGCAATTAATTCTCAAAGGACATTATCAAGGTGTGAATCAACTTAACAAATGTTGAACTTGGCTGCGGGGAAAGATTGCAAAGATCTCTAAAATTATTTGCCAGGCTCAAATATCTATCCAAATGCGCCAGCACTTTAAATTTGAGTCCCTTCTTTCATCTCACAGTGTTGCAAAATCAATAGAAAAATCACTTTGCGTGAATGTAGTTTTAATAGTAAACTAGTAACAAAACCTTTAATACATACATGGAGATCTTTAACAGAAGTTTACAGTTGTATCTTATTTGCATCTATAAATCTCTTGCCCAATGCTGTGTCCGATTTCACACACTGCATTTGATTGATAGGTGGCATATTGGTTCTTTTGTCTTCATATATGGTTTCAGCTGTGCTTCTGCCTGCCCAGTTGCATCCATTGCTTATGTGAGAGGAAGCAGGGCTGTTCTTGATGAGGAAGGATTATGTCCTATTCACACCAAACAATATTCAATTGGTTAGGAAATACTACAGCCTATTGATCTTGCCATTGCATTTTTCTTTAATGTTTTGTACTAAAAATCAATTGACACATCTGCCACCAACAGCAGAAATAACCATGGTGCAGCCTATTTCCCTATATAACAGGGCCTTGTTAAAGACAGTTTATGCCTCCTGCAATATGTCTTGTACAATGGCCAAGCCAATGTGTGTTCTGTCAATGACAAAGTGGACCGGACATAAGTAAGGTAAGAATACAGAAAGTCATGCAGATCTGTTGAATATTGAATCAGTTGACTGCTCCAGTCCATCTAGTCAGAAATAATTGCAAGGCCGCTAATCAGGTTATTGCAGAATGTGGTCATTTGGTGAACTGCAGAGTCACTTGAATATTGTTTTGACATTTGAGGCTTGTGATTAAAGTGAGCATAATATCTGTGAAATCCAATTTGGGAGGTAGCTCCATAGTTTATCAGTCAGTATTTCTGAATTTTAAACATGAAACTATTGGTTAGTTTTTTCCTTCTAACATCCAGCATTCTTTAGGCATGCAATTGCATTCTATGGTGTCATTTAGAATTTTAAAAAATCCTTTCTGACAAAATGGACAGTTTTCCACTTTTCCACATTGTATGCTATTTGCTGGATCTTTGCCTATTAACTTAACCTATCCATATTCCTTTGTAGGCTCCTTATATACCCTTCCCAATTCACTTGCACACTTGTCTTTGTATCATCAGCACAGATGGGGTTATTTTACAGTTAGCAGTGTGAAAGGATGGTGGTCTGATGGCCACGTTACGTCCTTCGAAAGTACATGCACTATTCTTGACCACTTGCACGATGTCATTAAACCTTTTGTGGCACTGCTAATGTCTTCAGATATACACTCAGGAAATTGACTCTCCATGGCCACCTCCTCTGACTCCCTTCAGAGGCTGGTCTTTGAGGGCCTCCTGACTCCTGTGGAAATTGGGCCTTCCACCTAGTTCCCAGTTCTATGATTAGGGCATCCACTGCTGCATTAGTGAACCATGGAGCCGTCTCTTTTCTTAGAAGTTCATCTCCCTTGGTTGCAGTTGCATTAAAGGTATTCCAAAGAAGTCTTCTATGAAATTATTGTTGCTTCCCTTTAAAAGGGATGCACTGTCTATAAGGGATGGAGTCTAGCTAAAGCTTGTACTAACCCAATACATTATTAATCCTCCTGTCTTGTGTTGATCCATTTAGCAGAGTAGGTTATGCAGGGCTGCAGACTGAAATCATTTGAGTGAAAAGGCAACACAAAGTTTATGTGCCACCTCCCTCAATGCACACTGGGACAGACAGATTGCTAATCGCTAGACCTGTGTGCCGATCAATTTTTCACCTCTCATCTTTTATAGACTTATTGCAAAGACTTATTGTGACAGCAGGTGAACAATAGCAGAGAAACAGAGTCTCTAAAAATCTAGCAATGATTCCAATGAAACATCCAAATTACCAGCAAGAATGCAATAATAATAAAGAATATATTGCAGTAGCAAAATATCATTTATAGTGCAGATATATTTAGGCAGTTCTGCATATAATCTATTCAATCAAATAAACCAACATAGTAATAATAACTCTAGTTGTATGCAAAGTACTCATCTATATCATTTATTCATTTGCCGGTGTTTTGCTAGTTATCACCATAGCTTTCTTTTCAATATCTTGTTTTGCTCCCATTGTTGAATCTCTAAACAGTCTGTTTTTTTAACCAACTATATGCATGCTTCTTATTTGACATTGCTGCAATATGCATAAAGAACTGTGCTGTCTAGTACCAGCCTCAAAAATAATAAAGAATGAATTAGGGTTTGCTCGTAAAAAGGATGTACATCAAGATGGACTGGTAAGTTTCAGTGTGTACTTTTCTTGCTGTTTCTGCAAATCAACAGCCAATAAGCCTGTCAGCAAGAGGTAAGGGTTGTGTAAGGGTCAAAGATCATTTTAACTTCTTTCTTTGTTAAAATGACAGACATTATTATCGTAAACTTGACTGAGGAATTGCTTCCTGGGTCATTGTCCTTGAATAAACAACAATTCATGGTCAGGTTCAAGCTTATCTAGGGTCAAAATGCCACCAAAGCTTAAGTGTTGCATAAAACAAATGCTCTGGAAGATAACCTATCAAATAAATCTGTCTCTATAGCATTCTTTTTCTTCTTCTCAAAGCTACAGATTTCTGACACTAATTTATCTCAGCAAATATCCAACTACAGTTTCCTTTCTTCTGAAGACAGAAAAACACTGGTTGATCTGATGGTCATTTAGCTTGAAGAAAGCAATTGTTAAAAGTGCCTAAACAGAGTGAAATTACGTAATACTTTTCCAGAAAAGACTTCAGATATTCTATCATTATGTAGAAAATATAACAAAATATTTCTTCAAGTAAATATTAACATTACTGATTCTAAAACAAACTGTCCCACTTTTAAATATAAAAGTTTTTCAATAATTCAAAATAGCTTAAATAAACATAAGGTTTAAAAGGTTATTAAAGCTTTAATAGTTCAGCGAATGTTAATAATTATCAATCTATCTTATACATTTTACAAATTATAGATCTCATAAAGTGTTATATAAAATAGCATTAATAATTGTATTTGCAATTAGTTAATAGATATTGTCAAATGGTTACATTATAGAAAATATATAAAGTAGGGACAAATAAATATTTTGCTGAATTTTGTTTGTAACTTACTAGAATCTTGAGACCTAAACCCAAAGTGAACAAAATGAATACTAAATTGGAGGAACAGCACCACTATAGATGGAAAGTACAATTTTGCTGCATTTTTACTGGCTATTTTGCTACTAGTTTTCTAATGAAGCAGGTCACAAGAATTAAAAATAAACTTAGAAAAAAATTTGGCTTTAATTGTAAACTGGCAAATTTGAAAAGTAATAGTTCCACAATATTAAGTGATGCTGCTTATAGTACACCAAATGATCTGTCTGACTGGAACATTATATCATGTAATGTACCAGGTAGTTGCTCAGGTGCAGCTGTGTGTAACCCAGTATGGCTTATCCACCTGTTTTCTTTTAAAGATATCCACCAACTGATCTTTTATCTTATTGCTGAGTGCAGGACTTTTCTGTGTGTAAAATGGATATCACATTCACCTGGAAACACCATTGTTGTTCTTTAAGGTAAATAATTTATTGTGAAGCATTTTTAGGATGTTCTTAAAGATCTGATAAGTGATTATGTAAATCCGAGTCTTTCTTTGTATAACTACCAAGTATTGTTCTGCTTTCCTGAGGTCAATTTGAGGTCAGAAGAAACTAGTAGTACATAACTGACTTGCATCATTGAATGGATTAATTTTATGGTGATTGCCAAAATTACAAAGCTGCAATTACAAAGTTTGACATTTAAGTTGAGGGTATGCTGAGGGTTTGGGGATGGCTGGGTGGGGTTTATATCCAAGTATTGTGGTGAATGATGCAAAGTCAACACTGTTGAAAAGCTACCAGCCTGCTGGTGCTGGCATGAGACACAATCTAGCTTGAGGCTCACATCTCATTAACAGGTTACCAGTCAGCTGCTGATATCAGGTGTTTGCTACTTTACAGCTTGTTGACAGGGATGGGAATAAGCAAGTTTCCATTCTCAGGTAGACCATAGGGCCTGGTGGTCCTATGGGAACCAAGGGGAAAGGGACCAAAGGGACTTTGTGCGGGCTGACCCATGGTTTAATAGTAACTCTACCTGAGTCCACTGGGGAAAAAAAAAGCACTTTTTTTGTGAGGCCCATTTACGGACTACTGGTTGGGACTTTTAATAGCTGCAAAATATGTCTCAGGAGTATACCATTCCACTGATATTTATTTGAAAAAATGCAATCATGCTCTTTAAACTGTTGAGTTGTTTGTTGTTAACTTTTTACTGAATAAATATGATAATAGCTTCCCTGAAATGTGTCATGTGCAACTTATTTTTCTGTTTATGCTTGCGATTCTCCAATGACTTATTACATACGTAATCAGTCAAAGGTAGCAATTGCCTGAGGCTAGCACTTTTTCTAACAGTGGGGATTGGGAATGGTAGTGTTGTACATCTCCATTGAAGAAATTTGGAATGAAGCTTGTCAATTACAAAGACATCCAATGGTTTTTAATTTGTTAACAAAAAATACCAGGACTATTTATTTTTTCCCAAACAGGAGCAGCAACTTTACAAGCATGAAGATAATCAAATAACCTATTATTTAATTTTATTTGGCTAAGAAAAAGACAAGAACATCATTGCTTTTTTAAGATTAGAACCATCAATTCTGTTATCTCATGGGGTTTCAGGATTTTTCTGGGGATTGCCAGGGGATGCATTTTTTGGAGGATGCCTAGATGGAGAGCTCATGGGATCTCTCTTGGTGTACCAAAGGGGATTGCTAGTGTTGAGGTGATGCCTTTGTTCAATGTATTGTTGCAGGACAGAGTTACTGAAGATCTACTCTTGCCAGCTCTCGAGGTAGAACATTTGCATCTGCAAGATCTTAAGTTGCAGACTAGAATATTGTGTAAAGTTCTACAGTGCCAGTGACATGCCTACCAAATAAAACTATTTGCTCTAACTACCTTCATTAAACAAACATTTACCTTAATATCAGCATTGACACAGTAGTTGCGATCTTGTCTTTGCATTAGAAAGGCCTTTCAAAATTTGTGCCAACAATTTGCCAAACGCTACAATACAATATTGAGAAGGTTACTTTGATATGAAGTGATGAATTGAGAATTGTCTGCCATCCTATGTGGACATAAAAACATTCCAGGGATATTTTAAGAACAGAGAAAGATTCTGGGCCAACACTCAGCCCTTAATTAATACTTTTAATACTTGCTATTTTCATGTTGTTTGTAATGTTGCTGCATGTTATCATTATATCTCTCTGTCCTGTGCCAATCTTTTCATTTTTGAAAAATTTGCTTCAAAGTTTAAGCTATCCAGCATGCATTCACTTTCCTTTTTTCTGCTAAATCTTCCCTCCACAAAGTGTTACCTGTTTCCTCTAAAGACTTGCTCTTCCCACTCTTTGTCTCTTTTAAAATTACCTTCAGCAAATTTCTTTGTCAATTCTCTACCCTTAGCGCTTCATTATTTGAGACTGTTTCTGTTCAGCAGATCCTTTCAATTCTCCTCCAAACTCACATTGGAAAGCCATTTAGCAAATTGGTGTCCTTTTCTGTAAGATACAAGTTTCACATCCCTGCAAGATCAAGCTCTAAAATCAAGCCACTTCATGAGTTGTATATTTGTCAGCTTTCCACTTTCCAATCATCTTTCTACAAAATACATTTCCATTCAACTTTGGGTTCTTATTTCTTTGTTGCACCTTCCATCTACTTCCTAAATATATGAATTCTTGCACCTACTTTTCTTTCCTTTTATTAATATATGAATATTTCTTAGTGGTTCTGAAATATGCATCACTCTTTTTGCCATTGTTCACTTTCACTCCGAAGTTCCTGCCTGCTGTTACTAGTCAATCCTGTAGTTCTGGGAATCGTTTTACTGTGCTTGCTACAAGCACTTTGTCAGTTGCAAATCTAATTGATGTGTTCAATCGTAATGCCAATTCAATGTTTTTAAACACTTCTTTAATGACTGATTTTGTATAGACATCAAAAACAACTGAGAATAAACAACATCCTTATCAAACTCCTCTTCCAGTTACACAGTGTACCAACACTCCATTGACTACATTCACTGCTGTTGTTTGTCCTCTCAACTCTTGTTCTACACCTTTCCACCTGCTCTCTTTGTTAGAATTCGCAACATAACTGTTGATGCTTGCAAAACTAGGACAATTGTATGAAAGTTAGAACTACAGCATGTCTTTGGCTTCTTTTTTAAGGTGAACTGAATAATCAATTTTTCTGAATAGACCGTATTTGGAAATTGACATGGTGGGTCCTATTAACACTGTTACTGCTGCCTGGGACTTGTGTCAATTTCTGATGATTTTCATTTTGGAAAAATATTTTGACATTAAGAAAAATTTTAAATCACACTTGCTTTATTTGAAAGACTTCCACTTTTGGTTTGATCTCCTGTTAAAGCAGCAAGGCACTATTCTGAATTTTATGACATCGCAGAAGTGATGCCTGGCAAATGCATTCAACACAGAAAATGCTTGACTCGAAATATTAAGGATTCTGTCTCATACATTTAAGACAATGTGAACACTGGTATTGGTTAATGAGACAAAGTGAGGGTGGCAAGGTGGCTCAGTGGTCAGCATTGCTGCCTCACAGCACCAGTGTTCCAGGTTCAATTCCAGCCTTGGGTGACTGTCTATGTGGAGTTTGCACATTCTCCCTGTCTCTGCGTGGGTTTGCTCCAGTTTCCTCCCACCATCCAAAGATGTGTAGGTCAGGTGAATTGGCCATGTTAAATTGCGTATAGTGTTAGGTGCATTTGTTGCAGACAAATGGGTCTGGGTGAGTTACTCTTCAGAGGGTCGGTGTGGACTGGTTGGGCCGAAGGGCCTGATCCCACACTGTAGGGAATGTAATCTAAAAATGCTGTTGCTGCCTGCCAGAAATTTTAGGGTTTTGGTCTTCAATCAAGAAATTAGAAACTGTTTAAATTTTAATTATTACATCTCTTCTGTTTTTAATATACATTTTTGCATTGGACCATCAAAAAACAGGCCATTTTATTTCATTCTCAGTTAGGTCAAGCTGCCAAATGCTGGACAAGAACAATTTCCTGCAACTCCAATAAATTTAGTTTAAAAGTATACATAAAGCAGCCTTTGCTGAGCCTTCCATAACAATGATTCTGTCCCAATAGGATTATTGCTTTAAATCTATTAGCACCAAAAGGAAGAAAGATTGCTTCGATGCTATAAGTCTGAGGCAAAAGAAAACATATCAGGAAACTAATGAAGCTGACATAAAAATTATGGCCGAGATTTTCAACAGCTTCAGTTCTAACAATGACTCTGCCGCATCACCTCAAAATAAAGACTGTCGACTTGGGTGGTTTTATGTTCTAGTAGAAAATGTACTGTAGGGATTAAGGCTAGTTTGTTGATTTCCAGCACACCTAAAGCTTTTGTTTTGAGGCAAGATCCACAATCTGTACAAGCAAGAGGTGATGACGGATATCTCAGTAGAGACAGTTCATGTTTCAGATAATGGAACCAACAATTTAGAAACTCCTTGAGGTATTTCACAAGGTGAGGATGAAACCAGTCACTAATCACCTTGTGGCAGGTGTAGATTAATGGTCACAGGTCAGAAAGCAGTACTCGGCTATTCAAGGCTATTTAAATCTGTATGTGTACTTCATGACAGTAATATTTTAAATTATTGTTGTCACTTTGATTTCATAGGAGATTAAACAACAGTTGGAGCAAATGTTTGCTTGTTCTACTTGTTTTCTCCTGTGTCATCATTTATCTGTCAGTTTTACAATGATGCTTTAAGGTTACTGGTTTATTGCTGATATGTATATAGAATTGAAAAGGTAACAACTTGTTTTGCAGAGCTGCATAATTTGAATTAATTCAGGTTTTGAGACTGTTTTAAGTGAGCATTGTTTTCTGTGTACATTATAGAACAAAGGTCCACGTGAGATAATCATTAGTGCACACTGTACCACTAGCAGGAGCTTCCAAAAAGAAAGCTTAACTGAAATATAATACAGTTCCTCCAGTCGCTGGTAGAGTTTGATTCTGAAGCTTGCTGGAAAGTCTGTCTCTAGTTAAAGCGAAACCTTTTTTTAAACTTATGAGACTGAATGTTTCGATTTTATTTTAATAAAGTGTTTGCTTGGTTAGATTAACGGTAGATAGTCTGCCATGGCCTATGTTGACGTTTCTCACCCAGTCTTCTGCATTTCACCTTATTATTGATGCATCTGGCCTCCCCAGTGCCTGGCTCAAGGAATTATGCAGCAGGAGAGATGGTTGCTGGGATTCTGCGATGTTCACACTATTGTCATGATATTTAAGCCCCAGCTTCATGGCACTTCAGACACTGCAAGCCAGGAAGTGGCCTTCACTCTGTTCCTGCAGTGTTACCTGAAGGAAATGGCCCAGAAAGGCAAGTTAGCTTCTCTTTTTGTTAGCAAGCACCTCGAGTTGGATTGGTTGGTGTGGTTAAAAGGAGGACTGCTGCTGATCAGCAAAAATTGCTGTGCCACTGGATACATTCAGCTTTGATGGCAATAGTGACATGAGATATTGTGGTCCGAGAGAAATGTTCAGCTGAATAGCAAAAAGGTGCATGACTAAGGGCAAGTGCCTCTATCTTCTTTCTGTTACTTTACACACATCACCCTAACTTTTCCACTGCACATACCTCCCACCAAGGCTCATGCATTGCATGCAGCATAACCACTATATGGATCTCACCAATCTCATCCACCTCTTTATGCTGTCTGCGCTTCCTTCACATTCAATGCGGACACATGTAATGCTTCTGCATCACCAACAATTGGCTCTCCTATCCACTTCCCTCATAGTCAATCTTTCCCTTTGTCTCATTGAAGGAAATTATGACTCATAACCAAGCAGTGAGGTTAAAGACCAGCGGCTGAGGGTGAATATCAGGTTGCCCACAACATATGAAGAAAAGCCACTGGAATTGGCTGGGGGAGAGGGCGACCACTCATAGGGAATGCCTTGACTTGGGAATGAACAACCAATTGATTGGGCTTCATTGTGCTGTGCTGCTCTCCCATTAGCACCACTGCCAACTCATTCTTATCCTCAACAAATCTTTGGCTATTGAGGGAGTGCAGCGTAGGTTCACGAGGTCAATTCCTGGAATGGCAGGATTGCCTTACATGGAAAGACTGAAGCGACTGGGCTTATATACCCTTGAGTTTAGAAGACTGAGAGGGGATCTGATTGAAACGTATAGGATTATGAAAGGATTGGACACTCTGGCAGGAGGAAACATATTTCCGCTGATGGGGGAGTGCCGAACCAGAGGACACAACTTAAAAATATGGGGTAGACCATTTAGGACAGAGATGAGGAGAAACTACTTCACCCAGAGAGTGGTGGCTGTGTGGAATGCTCTGCCCCAGAGGGCAGTGGAGGCCCAGTCTCTGGATTCATTTAAGAAAGAATTGGATAGAGCTCTTAAAGATAGTGGAGTCAAGGGTTATGGAGATAAGGATGGAACAGGATACTGATAGGGAATGATCAGCCATGATCATATTGAATGGCGGTGCAGGCTCGAAGGGCTGAATGGCCTACTCCTGCATCTATTGTCTATTGTCTATTGTCTATTTACTTCTTCTACGCAATTAATTTCCTCTATTGTCTCATGCAGGGATCGCCACTTCTGAGTCACTGAAACCTCAAAAGATGCATAAGCAAGTCTTTCACCTGCACATTCCAACAGCTCAGAGACATTCAGTTCGAAGGGCATTCATTTTAAAATAGACTCAGGAGGACAACCTGGGTGAGCATATCATTGATATGTTTCCCACTGCTGGCTATGGAGCAAATGTCATAGGTCTCTCACACTCAGATGCCTATCATAGAGCAGGCACCTGCTCAGCCCAGATGGCAGAAAATGATCCTGTGGTCTTGCCCATTAGAATCCATAAGACCATAATATGAAGGAGAAGAAGAAGACTATTTGGCAATCAATCATCATCTCCACTTTCTAGCCTTTCTCCATAACCCTTCATTCCCTTACTAAGTAAAAAAAAACTGTCTATCTCAGCCTTGAATGTACTTAATGATCAAACCTTAACAGCCCTCTGGAAGGAAGAATTTCACTGATTTATTACTCTCTGAGACAAGAAATACCTCCTAATTTCTGGCCTAATTGGATAACTCCTTACTGTTCCTAGACTCTCCCACAAGGGAAAACAACCTCTCCACATCTACCCTGCCAAGCCCTCATGATCTGATATGTTTCAATAAGGTCACCTCTCATTTTTCTAAATTTCAATGAACATTGGCCTAACCTACTCAGCCTCTCCTCATTGGAAAATCCCTATATACCTGGGATCCACTGAGTAAACCTTCTCCGGAAAGCATCCAATATCGGTATATTTTGTTTTAGAGTAGTCGACCAAAGCTATTTACAGTATTCCAGATGTAATCTAAACAGTATCTTATATAATTTCAGCAAGACATCCCTATTTTCATACTCCATTCCCTTTGAAATAAATATCAACACTTCATTTGCCTTTCCTATTACTTCCTGAACTAGTATGCTAGCCTTTTTGTTTTATGTCTTGGTGAAAACACACAGAGAGAGCAGCAACCAGGTTAGTCAGAAGCTGTGGGTACATTGGATTGAAGCATGGAGGAGTCCACCAATGTTATCAGTGCCCTACTGGCTCCATCATGCTTGTGTCTGGATGTCTCCAGCTAAAGGCTGGTGAATGCCATAGAGAGTCAGCTCCTGCACACTCAGTGTCAGCCAGATGTGTACATGGACTCATCTCATTGCTCCAGTCAAAGTTACAGCCAAGGAGTTTGAGCCTGTACCTAGACAGGACACTCTCAGTGGGCTTAAGCCCTCGAGGTCCAAAAGACTGCAGAGATGAACTGTCCATATCGTCTAAGCCAACAGCACCAACTATACTTAAGAGGGAAATCAGGAGGGCAAAACCGGGACATGAGATAGCTTTGGCAAATAGAATTAAGGAGAATCCAAAGGGTTTTTACAAACATATTAAGGATAAAAGGGTAACTGGGAGAGAATAGGGCCCCTCAAAGATCAGCAAGGCAGCCTTTGTGTGGAGCCACAGAAAATGGGGGAGATACTAAATGAGTATTTTGCATCAGTATTTACTGTGGAAAAGCATATGGAAGAAATAAACTGTAGGGAAATAGATGGTGAAATCTTGCAAAATGTGCAGATTACAGAGGAGGTAGTGCTGGATGTCTTGAAACGGTTAAAAGTGGATAAATCCCCAGGACCTGATCAGGTATACATGAGAACTCTGTGGGAAGCTAGAGAAGTGATTGCTGGGCCTCTTGCTGAGATATTTGTATCATCGATAGTCACAGGTGAGGTGCCGGAAGACTGGAGGTTGGCAAAAGTGGTGCTACTGTTTAAGAAGGGCAGTAACGACAAGCCAGGGAACTGTAGACTGGTGAGCCTGACCTCAGTGGTGAGCAAGTTGTTGGAGGGAATCCTGAGGGACAGGATGTACTTGTATTTGGAAAGGCAAGGACTGATTCGGGATAGTCAACACGGCTTTGTGCGTGGGAAATCATGTCTCACAAACTTGATTGAGTTTTTTGAAGAAGTAACAAAAAAAGATTGATGAGGGCAGAGCAGTAGATTTGATCTATATGGATAAATCCCCAGTAAGGCGTTCGATGAAGTTCCCCATGGGAGACTGATTAGCAAGGTTAGATCTCATGGAATACAGGGAGAATTAGACATTTGAATACAGAACTGGCTCAAAGGTAGAAGACAGAGGGTGGTGGTGGAGGGTTGTTTTTCAGACTGGAGGCCTGTGACCAGTGAGTTTGTTTTCTTCCTCTCCCGTTACGTATAAGTGTAAACCTGACTTCCCAGCTGAGGTGTAGGGAGCCTGCTCTGTAGAGTCATAGAATCATAGAGATGTACAGCATGGAAACATGCCTTCAGTCCAACCCAGATATCCCAACCCAATCTAGTTCCACCTGCCAGCACCCGGCCCATATCCCTCCAATCCCTTCCTATTCATATACCCATCCAAATGCCTCTTAAATGTTGCAATTGTACCAGCCTCTACCACATCCTCTGGCAGCTCATTCCATACACGTACTACCCTTTGCATGAAAAAGTTGCCCGTTAGGTCTCTTTTATATATTTCCCCTCTCACCCTAAACCTGTGCCCTCTAGTTCTGGACTCCCCAACCCCAGGGAAAAGACTTTGTCTATTTATCCTATCCATGCCCTTCATAATTTTGTAAACCTCTATAAGGTCACCCCTCAGCCTCCGACACTCCAGGGAAAACAGCCCCAGCCTGTTCAGCCTCTCCCTGTAGCTCAGATCCTCCAACCCTGGCAACATCCTTATAAATCTTTTCTGAACCCTTTCAAGTTTCACAACATCTTTCTGATAGGAAGGAGACCAGAATTGCATGCAATATTCCAACAGTGGCCTAACCAATGTCCTGTACAGCTGCAACATGACCTCCCAACTCCTGAACTTAATACTCTGACTAATAAAGGAAAGCATACCAAACGCCTTCTTCAGTATCCTATCTACCTGCGACTCCACTTTCAAGGAACTATGAAGCTGCACTCCAAGCTCTCTTTGTTCAGCAACACTCCCTAGGACCTTACCATTAAGTTTATAAATCCTGCGAAGATTTGCTTTCCCAAAATGCAGCACCTCGCATTTATCTGAATTAAACTCCATCTGCCACTTCTCAGCCCATTGGCCCATCTGGTCCAGATCCTGTTGTAATCTGAGGTAACCCTCTTTGCTGTCCACTACACCTTCAATTTTGGTGTCATCCAGCCTCTACCACATCCTCTGGCAGCTCATTCCATACACGTATAACCCTTTGCGTGAAAAAGTTGTACCTTAGGTCTCTTTTATATCTTTCCCCTCTTACCCTAAACCTATGCCCTCTCGTTCTGGACTCCCCAACCCTAGGGAAAAGACTTTGTCTATTTATCCTAGCCAAGGATCGGTGCTGGGTCCTCTATTTTTTGTCATTTACATAAATGATTTGGATGCGAGCATAAGAGGTACAGTTAGTAAGTTTGCAGATGACACCAAAATTGGAGGTGTAGTGCACAGCGAAGAGGGTTACCTCAGATTACAACAGGATCTGGACCAGATGGGCCAATGGGCTGAGAAGTGGCAGATGGAGTTTAATTCAGATAAATGCGAGGTGCTGCATTTTGGGAAAGCAAATCTTAGCAGGACTTATAATCTTAATGGTAAAGTCCTAGGGAGTGTTGCTGAACAAAGAGACCTTGGAGTGCAGGTTCATAGTTCCTTGAAAGTGGAGTCGCAGGTAGATAGGATACTGAAGAAGGCGTTTGGTATGCTTTCCTTTATTGGTCAGTGTATTGAGGACAGGAGTTGGGAGGTCATGTTGCGGCTGTACAGGACATTGGTTAGGCCACTGTTGGAATATTGTGTGTAATTCTGGTTTCCTTCCTATCGGAAAAATGTTGTGAAACTTGAAAGGATTCAGAAAAGATTTACAAGGATGTTGCCAGGGTTGGAGGATCTGAGCTACAGGGAGAGGCTGAACAGGCTGGGGCTGTTTTCCCTGGAGTGTCGGAGGCTGAGGGGTGACCTTATAGAGGTTTACAAAATTATGAAGGGCATGGATAGGATAAATAGACAAAGTCTTTTCCCTGGGGTTGGGGAGTCCAGAACTAGAGGGCACAGGTTTAGGGTGAGAGGGGAAAGATATAAAAGAGACCTAACGGGCAACCTTTTCATGTAAAGTATAGTATGTGTTTGGAATGAGTTTCCAGAGGATGTGGTAGAGGCTGGTACAATTGCAACATTTAGGAGGCATTTGGATGGGTATATGAATAGGAAGGGTTTGGAGGGATATGGGCCGGGTGCTGGTAGGTGGAACTAGATTGGGTTGGGGTATCTGGTTGGCATGGACAGGTTGGACTGAAGGGTCTGTTTCCATGCTGTTCATCTCTATGACTCTATGACTCTACAGAGCAGGCTCTCTACACCTCAGCTGGGAAGTCAGGTTTACGCTTATACATAACAGGAGAGGAAGAAAACAAACTCACTCAAAGCACAAAGGTGCCACGGATGACATGTAACTGTAATTAACCACACACTTTTATAAGTGTATGTAGATTTGCATTCTTAAAATTCAGCTGTAGTGCCTTCGTATCTGTAAAATTGTATCTATATAAGTGATGTACAGCCTCTTCAAATATAGTCATATCTTCTAAAACATGATAGTCGTGTTCCTGTGCAACCCCACACTAAACAAAAATTGCACAATATAAATAACCCTTAAAGTGTTAATGATCTAATCACGTTATAAACAACACATGATTTATAAGTTTGCATTTTAAAAACAGTGCTTCTTATTCACCAATTGTGTTACAGCTATTCACATTAATGAAAAATGTGTTATGGCAGAACTGACTGTATTCCCAGGGTAAAAGAAGTTACAATAACCAAAGATTGCTCTTCTATCACAAGCAACTGACTCCTTGACTGCAGAAAGCCTCTGAATCAGACATCATTGAACCATCGCGCTGATGACTGCAGAGAAGCTGTTGCACTTTTACGTGGACAGCACTGAGCTATGAATAATATGCAGAAATATTAGGAGGACCTGCTCTGCATTTATCACCCACACTTACACCAACCCTGAAATCAGAGGATGAAATTGACGATTCATCCACACATAGCAATGTTTCATTCTATTTTTCAGCTTTTCATATGGGCGCACTGCCATTCACATGTACATTGGGAAGTTTACATTTGCACTCTCTCTTGTAGCTCAGTAGCCTGCCAAAAGAGGATGCACACAGTGCTGCCTCTCTCAGGTTGAAAGCTGGCTTCAGGATGCTCAAGAATTTCAGGGTAATTTTGCAGACTGTGTGAACTCTGAAACATCCAAGGCCAATTGATGATGGAAGAGTCAAATGAGCTGATTCAAGATTACTCCCAAACTGCTGCCTTTTGGGAGGAATTACAGTGCATTGTACTTGGCTGTCACCCATTGACTGAAGACTTAAGCCAAATAACGTCAGCTTTATATGATGTTATTGCCCTGTCTTACTGACTGTTGCTTGCTCCCAAATAGAGAGAAGATTTAATCTACAGATACTTTAAGAGGGGATTTGTTGAAGAGACCAGGCATACATTTATATGAATAAGTAAACATTTATTCATCAATAACAAAGGTCAAGGAGCTCAGAAATGACCTGTTGCACATTATTGTGGACTGACCAGGTGCTTCTTGCCAATAGGAAACAATTCAATGAAAGGAAGTGTAAACCCAGCTCATTCATTCTGGAAGCAGGATTCAATGAAGTTCTGTCTGGCCTTTTGAACCAACAGTGCAGAGCTCTGTTGTGGTCAGTTGGACATCCATGTGGGTCAATGTCCTGATCTTCATTCCCAGAGAATTGCTATTGGTCTCCACTTCTTCAGCATCTTGAACAAGTGCTCAATGTCAGGTCCAGATGTGAAGGCACAGTAGGCCAAAGTGATGCAACAAACCCCTTCTGGGCTATAAGGCATTACCTCAATTTAGGGAGGCTTATGGTCTTTACTACTGTGGCCCTTGTAGAAGGTATGGGAACACTGCATCTCAGCTCCTCATCAATTTGAGAGGGGGGGATGGGGCTGAGAGGTAAATAAGAGGGCGGGGGAAGGGGTCAGGGGAAGGTAGCTAGGAAGGCAATAGGTAAATGCAGTTGGGGGGTTATGGGGATAGGTTGAAGTCGAAGGTGGAGCAGATAGGTGGGAAGGTGGACAGGTGGGACAGGTCAAGAGGGCAGTTCTGAGTTGGAGGGTTGGCCCTGGGATGAGCTGGTGGCAGGGGAGATTAGGAAACTGGTGAAGTCAATGTTGATGCCGTATGGATGAAGGGTCCCAGGCTTAGGACCATCCGACCACACGGTATCAAGGTCGACTTCACCATTTTGCTAATCCCCCCTCCCCCCACATTATTCTAGGTCCAATCCTCTAACTCGAATCCACCCTCTTGACCTGTCCCACTTGTCCATCTTCATTCCCACCTATCCGCTCCACCCTCCGTTCTGACCTATCACCATAATCCCCCACCTGCATCTACTTATTGCCTTTCTAGCTACCATCCCCCCACCCAAATTCCTGATGAAGGGCTTATGCCCCAAAACGTCAATTCTTCTGCTTCTCGGATGCTGCCGGACCTGCTGTGCTTTTTGAGGCCCACACACTCTGATCTCCAGCATCTGCAGTTCTCACTTTCTCCTTTACTTTTGTCATCATGTGTCTGTTTTGCTTAGGGGCTGAAATGGATTCAAGGAGAGTAATGAAATAAAACATTTCATGATTTGTAAAGCCTTTATTAAAGGTCACAAAACAAGTTTGACACTTTTTATTGTGGAATTGAGATAAAGAGGTAGAAAATACGCAGGTTATTGTGCCTGCAGTTGGCTAGTGGTTTCTCTGAGGTCAGTGGAAGGAATTTTGTGTGTGTGTGTGTGTGTGTTTGTCTGTGTGTGTGTGTGTGTCTGTCTGTCTCTGTGTGTCTGTGTGTCTGTGTGTGTGTATGTCTGTGTGTGTGTGTCTGTGTGTCTATTGTGGTCGTCCCTCAGAACAAGGATGATACTTCCTCAACAAGAACCCATTCATGTCATCTCTTTTTCCAGTGGTGAAGCTTTTGTGCTGCAGCTACCACATGTTTCTGGCTGACCAGGAAACTCCTCCACTCTTATCACCTACAATAGCCTGTTGGAAAGATATACAGGTTGGCAAACAAACTGCTTGGCCATGTTATTACCACATCAAGATCAGCATCCTAAAATCCTAGATAAACTAAGCATTTATCCCTTCGCTCTATGTAAGAATTTTAAATATAATTGAGTTACTCCTGCTTTATTGTGTGCTTTAAGCTATGACTGCTCCCTGCACATTTAGTTTATATCCTTAGTGTCATGGGTTATAACTGTTGATATGCTTTTGCTCACAGAATACTGTTATTTTTATTAGTTTACAAGTCTTCAGTAAACTGTTAATCCAACTGTAAGGTATAGGATTAAAATGTTAAAAAATTACAAAAGGATAACAGTACAAACAATTCCTATTCATGAAAAATGTTACAATTCTAATTCAATGCTGGCTAATCAAACTTGTGAACACTGCTGTTAATGAACAAGGCAGTAGGGAATCAACACTATAACAGAAACCTCATTGGATGAGGACAATGATTTATTTGTCAGAAGTTCCATGTCACAAGAAACAGACTAATACTTGTTCAGATCAGTAAGCGTGAACAATATTTTCAATAGCTTCTCATTTGCCAATTTCTACCCAATATTCAATTAACATTGTTACAGGGTGTCTCTTTAATACTAACTGCTGTTAATTTATCCTTTATGGGTACAGCCAAGCATCCAATATGTCATCTATCTCTATCTTCAACATTGACATGAAGAGCCGGTTGGTTACATTATTGTTGAAGTTAGCTCAACACCAATTTAGCCATTTTCAATTGCCCAAATTGTACTCTTGCGTCCATAGGAAAACAGCAAATGTGTAAATCTCTGACATAAAACCATGAAGTCTCACGGCATCAGCTCAAATAAGAGCAAGGAAACCTCATGCTGATTATCATGTATGTCCATTAATTTCTCTCAACGTTACAAATGGAAACACGGTAAACAAAGTATAGCAGCAAGATTAATCAGGATTTATTTAAAGCTTCTATTTCCAAAGTTGGTCTTCCATACAAAATGGTAACTGTACTGTAATTGGTACAATTTTTGAACAAAATTCCTTGAATAAATTTCCTTTTGTCATTCAGAGAGCTAAAGAGATATAACTCCCACAAAGAAAAGATTTTTCACAGTACTAGTGTACTGGACTAATTTCCAGTTCACAGGTCCCAGCTGGGAATAACATCAAATGTTAATAAACTCTCCAACTGGACTCATGCCAATTGACAGAATTGCCATATCACTTGAGGTGAACAACTAAAGATGAAAGCAGAGACTTTTTTTTCTATTCAAAACAACAGTTTCAATCAAACCCAGCAAAACAATAACACTGAGATTAGTTCAATTCAGGGTCTGAAATGGTACATTCTGAAACAAAATTAAAAGCTTGGCAACTTACATTAGCGATTCTGAGGTAGAAAAATGTTTCAATTACCTTTGTTCAAAATTATGAATGATAAACTTGATTAAATGATAATATAGTGGAGTCTTGAATAATATGTAAAAATAGCTTTTTCTTAGTTTGTGATACCTAGTTTCTATAAAAGGACATTGTACAGTAAGATGCATTGAGAAACCATGTGCATCTCTCTGAGGGCTCAAATAAAATGCTTTGCATTATTCTTACATCAAACAGAGAAAAAAACTCATTTACAAATGAATGTACCTTCATTCTAGTTAAATTGCAAAGTGAATCTCATTTGCATGTGTTTGTTGCCCTGTAAAAGTGCCTACCAGTATTCCTCAGCTGGTGTGGGCTGTACTTAGTACCTGCTGCTTACCAGACCATCTGACACTTGATAACTAGTCAGTCTTAATACAGAATCCAAAGGTGGGATTTAACATTGGAAATGTAGCAAACATATAGAACACGAAGATGACATTTGGTCCAATGTGGCTGTGTCAGCAAAAAGCAGAAGAGCTATCCAGCCTCATTTCAGCTCTTGGTTACAACAGGCGATTGCACTTCATGTGGCAGATCTTATTTTTTCAAAAGCCATGGTAGTTTTTGCTTCTCCTGTCATTTCAAACTGTGAGTTCCAAGTCTTACTGCCCTTTGGCTGAAAACATTTCACCTCAACTCGCTCTAGTTCTTCTCGCAAATTAGTTCCTTCCTATCTACTCCACCAAGGCCTTTACAATTTCTACACAATTAGACAATAAGACCATAAGATTTAGGTACAGAATTAGGACATTTGAATCTTCAAGTCTCAGTTAATATGTTTCTCAACCCCATTCTCCTGCCTTCTCACTGTAACCATATTCCCTTATTAATCAAACACCTTTCTACCTCTCTGTTAGAAACACTCAATGATTTGGTCTTCACAGTCTTCTGCCGCAATGAGTTCCACAGATTCACCACCCTCTGGCTGATCCCCCTCATCTCAGTTATAAATGGTCATCCCCTCACTCTGAGGCTGTGCCCTTGGATCCTAGTTCCTCCTACCAGTAGAAATATCTTCCCCATGTTCATTGTATCCAGTATTCTGTAAAGTTCAATCAGTTCACCTCTCATCCTTCGAAACTCCATCGGGTACAAATCCAGAGTCCTCAACCACTCCTCATATCACAAGCCCTTCATTCTTGTAAACCACCTCTGGAGCTCCTTCAATGCCAGCATATCCTTCCTTACATACTGGCCACAAAATTAGGGTGGCACGGTGGCTCAGTGGCTAACACTGTTGTCTCACCATACCAGGAACTTGGGTTCGATTCCACCCTCAGGCTACTGTCTGTGTAGAGTGTGCACATTCTCCTTGTGTCTACATGGGCTTCCTCTGGGTGCTCCGGTTTCCTCCCACAATCCAAAGATGTGCAGATCAGGTGAATTGGCCATGCTAGATTTCCCATAGTTATAGGTACATTAGTCAGGGGTAAATGAAGCAGAATGGGTCTGGATGGGTTACTCTTCGGAGGGTCAGCGTGGACTTGTTGAGCCAAATGGCCTGTTTCCACACTGCAGGAAATCTAAACAAAAAGAAATGCTCACAATATTCCAGAGCCTCATACAGCCTCAGCATTACATCTCTGCTCTTGTAATCTGGCCTTTTTGAAATGAAAGCCTTTCCCCACTTGGAAATTAGCTTATGCCTCATTTAGTCTCACCTTTCTCTCCACAGATGCTGTCAGCTCTGCTCAGTTTTCCAACAATTTCTATTTTTGTTTCCGATTTTCAGCATCTGCAGTTCTTTAGTATTTTTTCGCCCTTCAACAGATGGTGGTTATCTGCCATCTTGAACTATTATAGTCCATTTGGTGCAGGTACATTCACAATGCCATTGCGGAGGGTGCTCTCAAATTCTGAGGTCCAGAGACACTGAAGGAACTGCGATATATTTCTAAGACAGGATGGAGAGTGGTTTGGTGGAGAACTTGCAGGTGGTATTATTCTCGTGTAGCTGTTGCCCTTGCCCTTCTAGATGGTAGTTGTAGGTTTGGGAGATAGTGTCTAAGGAGCCTTGTTGAATTTGCGCAGTGCATCTTGTAAATGATACATACTATTTTGTATTGGTGCTGAGGGAGTGGACATTTGTGAATGTAGTGCCAATGAGGCAGGCTGTTTGTGCTGGAAATGTTTTGGGGGCTACACTCATCCAGGTGTATAGGGAGTATTCCATCACACTCCTGATTTGTACTTTGTAGATTATGGACCAACTTTGGAGAGTCAGGAAGTGAATTACTCACTGCAGTGTTCCTACGGTCTGACCAGATCTTGTAGCCATAGAATTTATGTAACGAGTGCAATTCAGCTTCTGGTCAATAGTAAAAATAGGATAGTGTTAGTAGGGAATTCAACAATGATGATGCCATAAATGTCATGTTGAGAGGGGGTTATATTCTCTTTTATTACAGAAGATCATTGCTTGGGACTCGTATCGGATAAGTACTTGCCAGCTCAAGTCTGGACATTGTCTGCTAGTAACACCTATTTCTCACCTACATATTTCAATCACTACAACTGGCATTTCCTTTGCATTTTGCTCTGGGTACCCACACTATCTGTTCTACTTGTTCCTCCTCTAAGCATGTCAACTGTATAAAAAGCATCATTTTCCAGTCCCTTCAGTTCATATTGGAATTGAACAAAGAACAAAGAAAATTTACAGCCCAGGAAAAGGCCCTTCGACCCTCCAAACCTGAGCCGATCCAAATGTACTGCCTAAACCTGTCGGTTAATTCCTAAGCATCTGTATCCATCTACCCCCCCACCGACTCATGCATTTATCCAGATGCATTTTAAATGAATCTACCATCTCTGCCTCGACCACCTCTGCTGGCAACGGATTCCAAACACCCACCACCCTCTGTGTGAAGTACTTGCCGCATGTATCTCCCTTAAACTTTCCATCTCTCACCTTGAAAGCGTGACCTCTCGTTATTGAATCCTTCACTCTGGGAAAAAGCTTGTCTCTATCCACCCTGTCTATACCCTTCATGATTTTATAAACGTCAGTCAGGTCCCCCTCAATCTCCTTTATTTTAATGAAAATAAACCTAACCTACTCAACCTTTCTTCATAGCTCCATTTCCCTCTTGAAAGCTGATGCCAGACCAACTCAGCTTCTCCAGAAATTTCTGTTTTTATTGCAGATCTCCAGCAACCGTAGCATTTCATTTTTAATTGAGTGTTTAGTTCACTGTCACTTCTCTTTCAGGTATACCCACAATGAAGAAGAACTGCTCTTCTCTTTGATAGAATTTCTACTTGAATCTTTTAGCTTCTTCGTTTTCATTGCTTTGCATTTTCTCCTAGTGTTTGATAAAGTGTTTACTAAAGTCTGCTTTCCTACCACATCTCCTTCCTCAGTGACTGCCTCCAACTTCAACTTAAACCTTTCCATGGATTCCAATTAAAGTTGCATCCTTCATGTTTCCAATCCAGCTGGATTACAGGTACCTCAAGAAATAAAATGCTCTTCAAACAATGTTCCTATTCTCATTTCATTCTGAGATCCACATTCAATGCCATGCACTACCACATATAAACTCTTAACTTCCCTCTATAACAGCACCTCCTCACACCATATCAAAGCTCTCCTGGTCCCTAGTTCATTTAATTTTTCATCTCATTCTGTGTCTCAATAATAATAAATGTTTTCTCTTCCTTTCAGATATTAAGGAATATAACCTTTTTTTTTGTGTTTGCCCTCAGCAGAACTTACCCACTTTCTGCAATTAATACCTGTTTTACATCTATATCAACTAGGCGAAAGTGAGGACTGCAGATGCTGGAGATCAGAGTCAAAGTTAGAGTGGTGCGGAAAAGCACAGCAGGTCAGACAGAATTTGAGGAGCAGGAAAATCGATGTTTCAGGCAAAAGCCCTTCATCAGGAAGGAGGCAGGGAGCCTCTGAAGTGGAGAGGTAAATGGGAGGGGGGTGGGGCTGGGGAGAAGGTAGCTAAAAGTGCCAGGAGGCACCTTCTTTAAAGACCATACTCTCCCCTCCCACGTGGTTGAAGATGCCCTCCAACACATCTCATCAACGTCCCACATCTCTGCCCTCAAACCCGACCCCTCCAATTGCAACAAGGACAGAACCCCCCGGTCCTCACCTTCCACCCCACCAACCTCTGCACGAACCATATCATCTGCCGACATTTCTGCTACCTCCAAATGGACCCCACCACCAGGAATACATTTCCTTCCCCACCCCTTTCCGCCTTCCACAAAGACCATTCCCTCTGTGACTACCTGGTCAGGTCCATGCCCCCCAACAACCTACCCTCCCCTCCTGGCACCTTCCCCTGCCACCGCAGGAAATGCAAAACCTGCACCCATACCTCCCCCTTCACCTCCATCCAAGGCTCCAAAGGAGTCTTCCACATCCATCAAAGTTTTACCTGCACATTCACAAATGTTATTTATTGTATCCGTTACTCCCAATGCGGTCTCCTTTACATTGGGGAGACTGGATGCCTTCTTGCAGAGAGTTTTAGGGAACATCTCCAGGACACCCGCACCAATCAACCCCATTGCTTTGTGGCTGAATATTTCAACACCCCCTCCCACTCTGCCGAGGACATGCAGGTCCTGAGCCACCTCCACTGCCACTCCCTCACCACCCGACGCCTGGAGGAAGAACACCTCACCTTCCGCCTCGGAACACTTCAATCCCAGGGCATCAATGTGGACTTCACCAGTTCCTCATTTCCCCTCCCCCCACCTTACCCCAGTTCCAACTTGCCAGCTCAGCACCATCCTCATGACCTGTCCTACCTGCCAATCTTCCTTCCCACCTATTCGCTCCACCCTCCTCTCCGACCTATCACATTCATCCCCACCTCCATCCACCTATTACACTCTTAGCTACCTTCTCCCCAATCCCACCCCCTTCCGTTTATCTCTCCACCCCAGAAGCTCCCAGCCTCATTCCTGATTAAGGACATTTGCCCGAAACGTCGATTTTCCTGCTCTTTGGATAATGCCTGACCTGCTGTGCTTTTCCAGCACCACTCTAATCTTGGCTTACATCTATATCACTCCTTTTCACCACAGCATGGAACCACCACTCCCTACAACTTCCTGAGCTATAACTCCTTGTGCCAATTAGCCTCTTCTTCTGCTTCAGCTCTCATAGCTCCAAACTTTAACCAGCTGCTCCTAGCAAACTCATACACAGCTAAATTGGAACCAGAAAACCTTCTTAATTTCCACACATCATCATGCTGATGTACCTTACTATGAGCTATATTTAACATGACTTTTAGGTTAGGTATCTCTAACTTACAGATTCTTCAGGTTAAGAGAATGGGGTTAAAAGCTTTTCACAATTTGCTCAATGCTTTAAAACATTTTAATTTTAACTACAAAAGAAATAATCAACAGGTTTTCACTGTCCTTTACAACAAGCAGTGGAGACACCAGATTATTAGCTCAGAAGACCCAACTCTTTTTCTGAATCTAACTTTCTAGCTTTTAACCTCTTAAATCAACTTGACTCCAATCTTTTAAGTGCAATAGACTTCAAGGTGGTTCAACTTAAGGTGGTGGTTCCGGAAGGTAAAGACTATATACTATAACACATAAACCATGAGCAATACACCTCCATAAAAGGGGACACCTTCTGGACCTGTATTGAGAGAGGCTTCAGTTCTGTGGGATCTGATATTTCTATGTCACAGTTTCTTGTATACCTGTTAAGTGGCTAGTACTAGAGTGAAGTTATAGTAGACCATTTACTGTATAATGAGAGAGAAAGAGGGAGAGAGAGAGAGAGAGACTGACAGCAGACCTCAACACTTTCACTCATTATGAAGAGGAAGCTCTTCAAATCTTTAGAATTGCTGGCTTTAGGGGATTGGCAAATAGTAGATTAGGAGACTACTGTAGGGTTCTCTATTCTAAAATAAAAGGAACTAAGATTTATATCACACTTCTCATGATTTTGGAATTCCCAAAATATTTTACAATGATGTATCTTTGGAATGTGTTCAGTATTGTAATCAGATTTCCAAAATTTGAAGCTGAGTATCATACATTGCTTCATGATTCAATAATCTCATTTGTGCCATTAGTTCCATTAGCCTACGACCACTGACCATTTGGATACAGTGCCCAGTGTGATGACAAGGCAAAAATGACGGTCATCCCTTTCTGAAAAACAGCCAGGAATCTTTGCATCAGCCAAGCCTGCTAGCCACACCCTCAGAAAATTCGAATGTCTTTGTCAAACTATTTTCCCTTTTATTACACTTTTTATAAAAGACTGTCCCTTATCATATGGATTTTCAAATATTGCACGCCCACTTCCTGAACAATAGATTCCAGCATTTTCCTAAAGACTGATGTCAGGCTAGTTGGCCTGGAGACAGCGGACATTGAAAAGATGTTTTCAATAGTAGGAGAGACGAGGACTTGAGGGCACCACCTCAAAGTCAAGGGACAACCCTTTAGAACTGAGATAAGGAGGAATTTCTTCAGTCAGAGAATGGTGAATCTACGGATTCATTGCCACAGAACACTGTGGAGGCCAAGTCATTGAGTGTAGTTAAGACAGAAATAAATAGTTCCTTGATTAATAAGAGGATGAAAGGTTACAAATGAAAGGCAGGAGAATGGGTTGAGAAATATATCAGCCGTGATTGCATATGGAGCAGACTCGATGGGATGAATGGTCTAAATCGATTTTCATATCTTATAGTATAATAGTCTCTTCTTTCTTGTGAAGTGGTGTTAAATTTGTAATTTTCCAGCCCACTGGAATCATTCTAGATTCAGGGGAACTTTGGAAGGTTATAACCAATGCAGCTACTGTTTTTGCAGCCACCTCTTTTAGAAGTTTAAGATGTAAACAATCAGTCCCAGGGAATCTTTCAGTACTTAGTCCCATTCATTTCTCCAGTAAATTTTTTTTTATAAGCCAATATTGAATCACTTCAAACTCCTCACTTTCCTCACACTCTTGGTTCTTCACTATTAATGATTCATTTAACGCACTGTGAAAACAGAAACAAAAACATTTGCTTAATTAATATCTCTGCCACTTCCTTATCCATTACTAAAATGTGACCTACCACAATTTCAAAGTGATCTATGTTTCCTTTTGCTACTGCCTTCATATTGTCACGATTTATACCTGATTTTCTTCACAAAAGCAGAGAAGGCTAGATGTATCCATTCTAATGGCCCAAATAATACTAACATTTTATTCTCAACCATTAGAGGGGGGCACTCCCACCAGTTACTTGAATTTAAAAGTGGGTCAGACATTAGACTAGATGGAGACTAGCATAATGGATCTCCATCTATTTTCTGTTTACACTTGCCTGATTAATAGGACAAAGCTGAAGGACTCCAGTAGAAAATTTAGGCTTTGCCTTTTATAACTGTACAGCTTTTCCTTGTTTTGTTTGTGGGCTTTGCTGTTGAACCTGTTACCGTGATGGCCTCTTTTATGATAAGAGTTGAACAGATTCCCTTGTCTTTGAGAAATTTCTATTCCCACAACATCTGAACGCTATATATTTAAATTCTTTTTCAACCTCATCCAGCAAGCTTTTTGTATCTGAGGCCACTTTTTGTAGAAAGTGGCAGCTTTTGCGCCAAGGTTTTCAAGAAGAAGTGCAGTTAATCATGTCTCCACAGGAGTCCTTTCATTGTTCACTGATAGCTATTTAGTATCCGTTTACTGGGACTTCCTCATGGGCCCCGCATAAATTACAGAACTTGTATTGGTAGCAGTTCTTGTAAAAGCACAACTTCCTTGTTGCCACATTCATATTGGAGAGCAGACCCATGCAGGACAATGATTGGGATATTTAAGTATTGCTTGGAGGTATGAACAGTTATTTGTATCCTTAACTAAGACAGAGATCCAACAGAAGCTCATTGAGACATCTGACAAAATTCTCTCCAAAAGGAAGTTTCGATGCTGACTAGAGAACTGCAACTCCATCAGGAAGTGGTCAGCATTTACCATCCCAGAGACCCTGCGGGAAAAGGAGAGTGTGGATCCTGTCGCGTGGTTCCCTGAACAGGCTGTCAAAGTCATTTGACAGAATGCTTCATCTCTTAAAGTTTCTAACAAGCACCAAGACATAGCTTGGCTGGTGGTGAAAAGGGCACTACCTGTGAGATCCTTCATGTACGCTTGGTCTGTCTGCACCACCAACACGCTGCCCTGGAAGCAGCTGGTGAGGGGTGATGGTAGAGACTGTCATACATCTCCTTCTGGAATGTGCCTTTCTAAAGAAAGTCTAGAGCAAGTTGCAGTGGTTTTGTCGCGGTTCGTCCCGGGTAGCTCCATGATGCAGAACTCTGTGCTCTATAGTCTGTTCCCCAAAATACCTACTGAGACAAATATCGACTGTGCCTGGAGGACCATCAACCCGATGAAAGATGGTCTTTGCTCTGGCCGAAACTTGTTAGTCTTTCAGAGCAAGGAGTTGACCTCAACTGAGTGTTACAAACTGGCCGCATTCCAAGGTCCAGGACTATGTGCTGAGAGACTTACTAAAGCCTGGGGCAGATGCCATTAAGAAGCAGTGGGGAAAGACACTCATTTAAGTTCTTTCAGATGAAGTTAAATGGGGGTCTGTTCAGTTATCATCACACCCTCCTGTGCCTTAAATATATTTATGCACAGTCTTGTATAAATAAGAAATGCCTTTGGTTTGTTTGTTGGATAGAGTCAAATGCCAATGTTTGTTTTTTTCTTCACAAGCTACTGTACAGAACTTTAGTGACAATGTATGTATATAAAGATACTTCTGTGAATGAAGGGTATTTTTAAAATAAAAAACAATGTTTCTAGTGAATTCACAGGCATCCCTCTTCATATGCTCTTGCCGTAGGTGAAACTCTGTCAAGGACATGGGATTTAAGGAAAACAAACTAGATTCTTTATATCTATTATTAACTGGAATCCAGCGCCAAGTCAGATTCCATCTACATAATTCCTACATAATCTAGTGACAAGCAAATTGATACTCTAATGTAACTCTAACAAGATTTAAATCCATCAGCTTTACATTAGCAGTTAACAAAATGAAAGGCATCTCACAATCCTACAGTTACCAGAAGTTCCACTTGCCAAGCTGAAAAGTGAAGTCAACATAAGACATAAAATCATAACACAGGAGAAAAAGGTAGGTCATTCAGTCTATTGAGTCTGCTCTGTCTGTTAATGAGATCAAGGCTGATCTGAAAATCCTCAACTCCTCTATCCCTGTAACCCGTGATTCCCCGAATGATTAGAAATCTGTCTAGTTCAGCGTTGAATATACTCAATGACTCAGCCTCAACAGCCTTCAGTAGTAGAGAATTCCACATATTCACTATGGCCTGAGAGAAGAAATTGCTCCTTATCATTGCTTTAAATAGCTGATCCCTTACTCTGAGGTTATACATTTAATATAATCTATTTATGATGTAAATGAAAGTAGTGGGAAGGGAATTCACATAATTCCACTGGAATTGAGACAGATTGGGATTCCCAACTATATCACGAGGTCACATTGAAGATGCAATTGTAAATTTTAATGCAAAAATAAAACATGATGTGTAAATACACCCTTCAGAACTTAAGATAAACTTGAGGGATGATGGAAAGTTGTGGAGAGGTGTATATTTGGTTCCAAATTGGTTCTGACTAACACCAAGAGTTCAGAGCCGACGGCAACCTGAGAAAAAGTCTTCAGCAGTCCTGAATATACCTGAGTGTATTGCAGTGTGTGCCCAGAATTGGCTTGTAAGTTGTGATTACAATTTGTTTAATGTTTAATTGCTTAAACAGTTTGCAAACAGTGAAGAATTGACACCAGATATCTCAGGGAATGTTTGAAAATTTATGATCACACCAGAGATATAGACATATGAGTATTAGGAAGCATGTACAGTGGCAACAGTAACTGGACTCTCACAAAATGGAATTAATTGGCACATCCTTACAGATGAATTCAGCATCTCAATCCATTGAAGATATACTGCTTTGAATAAAACTCTTAGAGATCTATTGAAAATCCTTGGTTCGCAAAGCTGAATGTCATTTCCTAATCCTGACTCATAATATAAATGCCTAATGTTCTGCTTATATGGGAGAGCTCCTGAAATTATAATCCTATTATTGTGCAGCTGAGGTTGGCATGTTTTTCACTTCTGTTCAATTACATCAGATTCCTATTTGACCTTTGCATTCTGTAGCATCTCTTGCTTGTTTCTCACATTGTGTTAAATCTTCACTTAATTTTTCTGTATCTCTTCAAGTGAGTGCCTCTTTTTTGCTGCTGCATGCAAAGTAGATAAGGTGGATGAATGGTTGTCGAAGAGCACTGTAAGACATTGTGTTACATCAACATTCTCTATTGTCTTCAGGATTGTAATCACTGAAGAGGAAAACAGTACTGTTAACTTTGGAAGCAATCTTCCAGCTTCATCAGCTATTTGTGAATTTCTTATCAGGAAGACACATTTTAATAAAAAAGATTGAAAAATACAAGGTCCTGCTGAAGGGCCAATGATTGCATAGCTTCTTATACTCCAGAAATTCATACATCTCATCTCCAACTGTCATCATAGAATGGAAATCAATCATATTAATTACTTCCTCTTTATTTGATGTTAATTGGCAGTTGTGGGCATGTCATTCTTTAAACGTGTAGTTTATTTTTGCCATGGTGAACTTTCCTCTTTTAGACCATAAGACATAGGAGTGGAAGTAAGGCCATTTAGCCCATCAAGTCCACTCTGCCGTTCAATCATAGCTGATGGGCATTTCAATACCGCTTACCCACTGTTGAAGCCCTTAACTCCTTACGAGATCAAGAATTTATCAATCTCTGCCTTGAAGACATTTAACATCCCAGCCCCCACTGTGCTCCGTGGCAATGAATTCCACAGGCCCACCATTCCCTGGCTGAAGAAATGTCTCCTCATTTCCGTTCTAAATTGACTCCCTCTAATTCTAAGGCTGTGCCCACAGGTCCCAGTATCCCTGCCTGACGGAAACAAATTCCCAGCGTCTACTCTTTCTAAGCCATGCATTATCTTGTAAGTTTCTATTAGATCTCCCCTCAACCTTCTAAACTCAAATGAATACAATCCCAGGATCCTCAGCCATATAAGACCATAAGGCATAGAAGTTGAAGTAAGGGAGTAATGCTCTTCTTAACTGGATGCGGGAGAAGCCACATTCTGGAGTCCTAAGCACTCAGACTTCGTAGAATAGATGATAATATGGTATTTGCCAGAGGACAAGACTTCACTATGTCAGGGATTGTAAGGTGCTGCCAGATTACTTTAATTCTGGGACAATGTCAAATCAAGTAACTGCCTAACATACAATAGTTGACAATTATTCCAGAGAATACTCTTGTACTGATTTATATTTCAGTTATCTTGCCTTATATTCTTCTGAAAGCACTCTTAACTTTGCTCACCCGGTGAACTTATTAAAATTCTACTAAAACTAAGAACACAGAAGATCTTATTTGCATCTGCCAAGTCTTCTACTGTCAGTGTTAGCCTATTCCATGGTTACCAACATTGACAATATCTCATTGTCTTTGTAAATTTGTGTCATTAGAACTTACAGATCAACTTCTGAAAAGATAATTTGTCTTCTTTGCTCTTTACATCCAGTCATGTCCAGCTCTCTTCCAAGAACATGCTCAGCCCATTTGTATGTTTTAGGATTTTGAGATACAGAACCCTTTTACTTAAATACTCTTAAGTGTTGAATTCTTAATTTAAAACATGGGGTCATTGATTTTGCTTGAACCAACAAAATGCAAACAACCAATATTCATGAATCCAGCCAAATCTATCAAGCAAGATTTTATAAATATTTTACACTAACAACTTCATGGAAGCTTTTTATTCTTTAGGACCCAGAATTCCTTGAATAGTGTTTGCATGGGTGGTGCAACTTCTCGCCTTCCTTGAAATGCTGTTTCTTTGTGTTTCAAAGAAGTTAAGGTAAAATAGCACCAAAAAGATTCTGAGTCTTCAACTCCTGTGCTCAAATTCAAGGGTAAAGGTTTCTTCTTATCTACAATATCTATATCCCTCACAGTTTTATACGTGATGTCCCCTCTCAATGTCCTCTGTTCTAAGAAAAACAAAGGATTATTAATCTGTGGAATTCTTTACTGTAGAGGACTACTGAAACTGGTCATTATATTCAAGATTGAGGCAGACAGATTTATGGTTATGAGGTGAAGGCAGGAAAGTGGATTTGAGGATGAGCAGATCCAACATTACCTCGTGGAATGCTTGAGCAGATTCAACAGGACAAATTGCCTACTTCTGCAACTATGTCTTATGATCTTTCCAGTTATTTCTTTAATCCTGACCATCAGGCCTTGAATTACATTCAGTGTAATTAAACAGGCACAATGCTTGAATGCAGACTCTTCAAAACCTTTAGGCAATTTAAGTTAGCAAGATCAGTTCCTCAAAAGCAAATGCTCTAACTGTTCATTGTTTCACTAGTAAGCTCAAGCAAAACTATTTAAAAATATAGGTCAAAAATCATAAAATATCTTTCAAACCAGCATAGTACACTAAAATCTAGTATAATCAAACTAGATTATCAAACTAGGGTGGGCGGCACGGTGGCACAGTGGTTAGCACTGCTGCCTCACAGCGCCAGCGACCCGGGTTCAATTCCTGACTCAGGCGACTGACTGTGTGGAGTTTGCACGTTCTCCCTGTGTCTGTGTGGGTTTGCTCCGGTTTCCTCCCACAGTCCCAAAGATGTGCAGGTCAGGTGAATTGGCCATGCTAAGTTAATTGGCCATGCCCGTGTTAGGTAAAGGGGTAAATGTAGGGGAATGGGTGGGTTGCGGGTCGGTGTGGACTTGTTGGGCCGAAGGGCCTGTTTCCACACTGTAAGTAATCTAATCTAATCAAAATCTTGCACATAACTACATATAATGAAATATTTAAATAGACAAGTTTTATCCCTTTACCATGTGGCTGATGCAATGCTCTGAGCTTGGAAAATGAAGTCAAGTGATTTAGACTTCAAAGTAACATTATTCATTACATATTAATATTAAATACTGCTGTACATGCTAATCATAGAATTTATCAAACTCTGAATTATAATTACATTATGTAAAAATTAATCTATCTGCTTTGTGTGTTCATGCCCATGTTGCAGTCTTATCTAATTTCTTCTAGTGTGACCTAACTCTGTTCACGTTGTGGTGTTAAGACTCAGTGATATATAGCTCTGTGATGTCATCACAAGGTTGCTCTAGGATTCTGAAGGCCTTCCACAACATTATCCTTCATGCAACGTTTAAATTCTCTGGGCTCCTCCTATTTGATTAAGAAAATGGGATTGACTGAGAAATAACTATAACTAATAAGGTAGAACATACACAGATATTAAAAGCATTTAAAGATAAAGATTCACGTAAGTGTTAACTATGAAAGATGTTATTGCAGCTAGTGGAAAAAGAAAGAAGGGGACATGGAGTTGATATACATATGCTATTCATTAATTAGCTCTCAGCACAAGCAACAAAAAGGTATAAACAGTTTTTTTAATTATTGAAAATAAGACCTGGAAAGATATATGGAAACATCAGACTTAGGCATGAAAGTAAAACTTTAATTACAGAAGGGATACTTGAACCACCCAAATGATGAGAATGGAAAACATTCTTATCACATGAATACCATCAGAAACAAGAATAAGACAACACTCATAAAAACAGAAAAATAAGATCGCAAGAATAAGGGGAAGATTAAAGGAATATCCAGATAGAAGTGTAAAGCATTGTAAATAAATTGATGTTAATAAATTAAAACATCATAAATTCACAAAGGAATCTTCACCAAATAATGAAGGAATAACGATAGCATTACAGCATTACTTGAAAGTAAGGGCAACATATATAGAGGGTTAACACTTACATTTGCAAAGCCAGAGAAGTCCAAATAATATATAAAATAAGACTCTTTCACTGAATTTTCAGAAGTATCAGGAACCCTCGGATAACACTTCTCAAAAGATATTTTCTCTCACTAGGAGAAAATACCTTACTTGCCTGAGTCTTTAAGATAAAACTGTAATTTAGGTATTGATGGATGTTGTATTCTTAGATATTACCAGATGTTACATTCTTAGCTATTCCTAGATATTCCTGATGTTCTAAGGTATTCTTGAATAGCTATAAATAATACCAAACTGGATTCTATTAGATTAAGTATTACATTGTTTGATAGGTTTTGACAAACTAGTATATTTATTCATTGAAAGTGTTTTGCTTGAATTCTGTTAATAAAATTATGACATTAACATATCATCTAATTAAATTTTTTCTGTTGGAATTGAAATAAACCCTAACGCAAGGAATCCTAGACCCTTACGAAATCAGATAAGTTTATGACATGATTAAGGCTTGTCAAAATTAGACATGTCTTTTGGATGAAGAGAACTTTCTCAGGCACCTTCTTCTCCTGTAGGATAATTAGGTAACTCTTAAAATCCCAGAACCAGACACTTGTAGAATTGACTAGCTTGAACTCAGCAGACAGAAGTTATCAGGTAAATACTCCTGCTCAGATTTAACTTTGTGTTAAAACCTTGAAGTCACTTCACTTTGGGATACTAGATCGTGTCAATAGGACTACTACTGTGCCACAAGAGCTGTCAGAAGCCAGCCTGACGTTGTCTTCAGGAAAATGAAGAAATATTAACAATCCATGTAAAAATAAATAGTGAGATTTGACAAAATCAATATGGTTTTACAAAAGAGAAATAGTTTTTCATGTCTTTACTAAAGTTTTTAAACATACAATAAGAAGGATAAAGAAGGGAAGCCTGTCAATGTCATATATTTGGATGTTAAAAGGAATTTGATAAGGTATTAAAAAAAGGTTAAATAAAATAAAATGGCTCAAAGAGTTTAGCGCAACATCTTGGTATGGATGGAGGAATGGGAAAGAGCAAGTAAGCGAGTAAGGATATGTTTTCAAGTGACAAAGGGAAACCGATGGAGTGCCACAGGGATCAGAGCTGAATCCTTGCAATATACAGCAATGATTTAGACAAAGAGACTGAGAATAATGTATCCAGGTTTAACGATCATACAAAGCTAGGTGGGAAAATAAGTTGTGAGGAGGAAACAAAGAAACTGTAATGAGAAATACTGAGGTTGAGTGAGTGGGAACCAAGATCACAGGTGGACTATAATGCATGGATTTATCAGTTATTTACTTTGATCATAAGAATAGGGAAACAAGACATTTTTAAAAACATGTGTAACTTCTAAACGATAATGGTAGAGAAACTTGGGTCTCTCAGAGAAGATTTTCCTAAAGCTCACATGATTTGTGAGTGTGGGTGGCTTCTGTTCAAGCATTCACACCTGTAGGCATTTCAGCTGCCTGGGAATAAATCACAGAATTGATGGCAGGCAGAAGGCTTTTGCCATTGACCACAGGTTAGCATTCCCCAGACTAATTAACTACTTGGTGTTGGCTGGATCTTCATTTGGCTGTGGATCATCTGTAACTAGACTCTCACAGGTTAAACAAGCAGCAGTATAATTAGCACCTACAATGAATGTCAGGTAAGCTGATCTTAAAGCGTGCTGTAATCCTTTGCACAATCCTTGCTTACTAAAACAGGTATTTACCCATTTCATTCCACAATTAACAATATTGAAAATCAAAAGGTAAGGTCTTAATACAGTCATAGAGTCATAGAGATGTACACCATGGAAGCAGACTATTCAGTCCAACTCATCCATGCTGACCAGATATCTTTAAATAATCTAGTCCCATTTGCTAGCACTTGGCCCATACCTCTCTAAACCTTTCCTATTCACACACACATCTCGATGCTTTTTAAATGTTGCAATTGTACAAGCCTCCACCACTTCCTTTGGCATCTCATTCCATACATGCACCATCCTCTGCTTGAAAATGTTGCCCCTTAGGTCCTTTTTTCAATCTTTACCCTCTCACGTTAAACACATGCCTTCTAGTTCTTGTCTATTTACCCTATTCATGCCTCTCATGATTTTATAAAGCTTTATAGGGTCAGCCCTCAGCCTCCGATGCTCCAGCAAAAACAGCACCAGCCAGTTCAGCCTCTCCCTATAGTTCAAACCTTCCAGCCTTGGCAACATCCTTGTAAATCCTTTCTGAACCCTTTTAAGTTTAATAACTCCCTTCCATAAGAAGGTTAGCAGAATTGCATGCAGTATTCCAAAAGTGACATGACCTCCCAATTCCTCTTCTCAATGTACTGACCAAGAAAGGCAAGCATACCAAATGCCTTCTTCACTCTCTTATCTACCTATGAAGTTCCAGCTTATCCAGCCTTTATTTATACCATATATACTTAGGTATGGGGTAAACTCATGTATAAGTTGGCTTCTTATTTTTGGTGAAAAAATCTGGTATTTTTCATACACCTCGTGTATAAGTTGACTTTAGTTTTTCAGGGGTCTCTTTCTGACGATATATACAGCCTTAAAAGGTATGATAATGCACATTTTTGATTCAAATGCAATACCTGCATCGTCACATGTTATGTGCACCAATGTATATTGCACAATGCGATTTTCATCGTTAAATTGAATGTTGATAAATAATAATTTATGCAGTACCTGTGCATGCAAAAAAAACCACAGTACGTTTTGGCATCTCTCGACCTGCTTTGACTCAGTTTCTTAGAAGTAGGTGTCACATACAGTTATGTTCTGAACTCATTGTAAAACTCTCCCAAATTCAATAATGGCCATAATTCTTTTTCCTTTTGTTGTTTATTATTGGCTCTTGTTTGTCCATTTGTTGACTCATGCCAAGCATGAACTTCATCCCCTCGAAAACAGTATCTCATGTATAAGTCGATCCCTTAATTTCTGCTTAAAACACAGTCTTCAAAACCTGACTTCTACAAGTGTATGTATGGCAAAATCCTGGTAAATCTCTTCTGAGCCCTCTCCATCTTGATAGTATCGTTTCTATAACCGGGTAAACAGAACTGGACACAGTATTCCAGAAGAGGCCTCACCAATGTCCTGTACAATCTCAACATGACTTCTCAACTACTATACACAGAGGACTGAACAATGAAGGCAAGCATGCCAAATGCCTTTTCAACCACCCTGTCTATATGTGACACAAACTTCAAAGAATTAGTTATCTGCACCCTAGGACCCACTGTTCTACAACACGACCTAAAGAGGAGAAGGTGAGGAATGCAGATGCTGGAGATCAGTGTCTAGAGCATGGTGTTGGAAAAGCACAGCAGTTCAGGCGGCATCAGAGGAGCAGGAGAATTGATGTTTCGAGTATAAGCCTTTAATCAGGAATGAGGTTTGTGGCCAGGGGGACTGAGAGATAAATGGGAGAGGGTGTGTGGCTGGAAGGTAGCTGGGAATGATAGATGAAGGTGGGGAGGAAAGGTGATGGGTTAGAGAGGAGGGTGGAGTGGATATGTGGAAAGGAAGGTGGACAGGTCAAGAGGGCGATGTCGAGGTGGAGGCTTGCGGCTGTGATAGGTGGAGGGAGGGGAAATGAGGGAAGTGGTGTAATCCACATTGATTCCGTGTAGTTGCAGGGCCCCAAGGCAGAAGATGAGGTGTTTCTCCTCCAGGCATTGGGTGGTTAGGATTTGGCAATGGAGGAGACCAGAATCTGCATGTCCTTGGTCAGAGAACATCTCTGGGAAACCCACACCAATCAACCCCAATACCCCATGGCCAAACACTTTAACTCCCCCTCCCATTCCACAAGGGCATGCAGGTATGCAGGTCCTGGGCTTCCTCCATCATCAAACCTGTCCAACTTATAGCCTGTCGCCACCACCAACCCCCCCCCCCCCCCCCCCTCCCCCCAACAACTTTCATCTACCTATCACATTTCCAGCCACACTCTTGACTCTGATTCCAACATTTGCAGTCCTCACTTTCTCCTCTTTGGGTAATATTGTAGAACAGAAGGACCAAGGACTGCCTGACCTGCTATGCATTTTTAGCACCATACTCTCAACACTACCCAAAAGCCATACCATCAATTATATAAGCCCTTACTTTTGTTTGTTGTACCAAAATTCAATACCTCGCATTTATCCAGACTGAACTCCATCTGCCATTTTTCAACCCATTGATCCATTTGATCAAGATCCCTTTGTAATCTTAGAAAATCTTCTTCACTGTCTATTATGCCACCAATTTTGGTGTCATCCACAAATTTACTAACCATACCTTCTATATTCTCATCCAAATCATTTATATAAATGACAAACAAAAGAGGAATCAGAACCAGGCCCTGTTGAACACCACTGGTGACAGGTCTCCAGTCCTAAAAGTGACTCGGAACCATTACTCTCTGTCACCTGTCATTATGCCAAGTTTGTATCCAATTGGCAAGTTCACACTGAATCCCATGTGACCTAACTTTACTAATTAGTTGACCATGCAGAATCTTGTGAAAGGCTTTACTAAAATCCAAATAAACAATGTCCACTGCTCTGTAATCATTAATCTTTTTGGTAACTTCATCAAAAAAATACTCAGATTTGTAAGACATAGTTTTCCTTGCACAAAACCATGCTGGCTATCCCTAATCAATTTTTAACTCTCTAAATGTCCATAAAGCCTATCTTTTATAATCACCTCCAACAATTTACTCACAACCATACTCACACACTCAGGTCTATGGTTCTTGGTTTTCACATTACAACCTTTCTTAAAAAAGTTACAACATTAGCCACCCTCCAGTCATCAGGCACCTCTCCAATTGTTATAGATAATGCAAATACTTCTGCAAAGGATTACAAAATTTCCTCCCTTACTTCCCACAATGTTCTGGGATACATTAGGTCAGATCTTGGAGATTTATCCACTTTCATATTCTTTAAGACCTCCTGAATGTCCTCTTCTGTAATGTGAACTGTTTTTAAAATATCCAAGTTTATTTCTCTACATTCTCTCGACTGCATTTCTTTCTCCACAATAAAAACTAATGTGAAATATTCATTTAATATCTCTCCTGTTTCCTGCGGTTCAACGCAAAGGTGACCTCCTTGATCTTAAAGAGGCCCTACCCTCTCTCTTTAGTTACCCTTTTGTTCTTAATGTATTGTGGGAATGTGCTGATAACACCAACCAGACTGATTAAATGCCCCATTCCTCCAAACATGCTTTGGAGGAGGATGTTAAATTTCACCCTTTTTATTCCTGACTGAAGAATCTAGAATGGGGACATGGTCTCTGGATAAGGGGACGATCATTTGAGACTGAGATGAGGAAAAATGTCTTCACTCATTGACTTATGAATCTTTGCAATGTTATACCCCGGAGGGTTATGGATGCTCTACCATTGAGCATATTCCATGCAAGGGTAGGTAGTTCTCTGATTCCTGAGATAATCACATGACATGGGGAGACGGCAGGAAAATAGAGTTGAGCAGTATTTCCTCTAAGTTTCTTACTGGCTGTGTCCACCTCTAAGGCCCATGTGTGGCAATGACTTCCAGAACTGGAAATCAATGCCGTGCTGTTGTTGATCACTAGGGGCAGAACATAGGAATGCCTGTGTGTATGTGCAGCTGTGCAGTTTAGAGGGAACATTGGAGCTGAGGCACAAAAATGATTGATGACTGCATCGTATGGAGGAGCAAGCTCACGGGGCCATGTTATCTACTTTTTTTTTGTTCTTATGAACATCTTTATTAATACAATACTAACAGTAATTGTATGTTGCACAAAAAAATAGGGCATTGTGGCTCTATCTACAGCACCTGGACTACAGTGTTTCAAGAAGGCAGTTCACCACCACTCTCTCAGGGGCATCTAGGGATGAGAAATAAATGCTGGCCCAGCCAGTGATTCCATGTCCCACTAGAGAATAATAAAAACAAAATTTTCCACAAAATATTCTTTTGTTAAATGCATTTGACAGGGAGATACTTAGGTCAGTTGGCTGGATGCTTGGTTTTTGATGCAGAGTGACACCAACAATGTAGTTTATTCCTGTACCTGCTGAGGTTAACATGAAGGACTCTCCTTCTCAACCTTTTCCCTCACCTGAGATGTGATGACCCTCAGGATAATCTACCACCAGTTATCTCTCTTTCTAATAGAGAGCAGCCGTATGGTCCATGCTGACTAAAAACCTCTTTACTTTCCATTACAATCTGGAGTTCATTAACCAAAAGAATGGGCAAAGTGAACAGTAATTTTCAAACACGCATTGGATACAAGTTTGAAATGAAAATTGAGAGGCTATGAGTTGAGAGTAAGGGAATTGGATTAATAAGGAAGCTATATCAAAGTGGAGCGCAGGCATGATAACCAAATAGTTCTGTTCTGCACTGTACAAATTTATGACAATGATCCCATAACCGTATTGTAAAATAAAAGATGATGAGCCCCACATTAACTTGTTTAAAATCTGATGAACATGTACTGGGCATTTTCCTCTGTGCTCTATTTGTATAAAATCATAAACATCTGTTATAAATAGCACATTTCAATACTTATGATTACTTAATAGATTTGGTCCAAATTTCCATGCCCATGCTTTAATTGTTAAGAGTTAAACCAATAAACCTGATAACATTTGTCTTGGAATCGTGAACAGGAGAATTTGGTAAGAAAGAGTAAATTGAATCTCTCTAACCGAGTTACAATTAGAGTATGTGATGGAAATTTGGCCTTGCTGTCTTTGCCTTTGCAGTCATTAATTTAAGTGGCTGAAATTCACACACAGCATGGGCCCAAGTTCTTGACGTGCATTTCTTCCCCATGAGGCTCCTCTTTGCCAGAAATGCTAGGGTGGAAAATGACCATTTTGGTGCTGAAGTTAAGAAAATGATCCATCCCGTGATATTTAACATAAGTGCATCAGTTACGATGCAGTTAGAACCTAAAAACATGAAACTTTCTAGCTGTATTTGGAACACTTTAAACAGAAGTTATCTGAATTCTATGGCAGCCAGATCAAAGGAACTAGCAGCATGAGAAAGACTTAACAGAAAAGGATTTCAAATCAGTTAAGGCAAGGATTTATTGACCACTTTAATTCACCATTGTCTCATTGGACATCTGTTTACAATTGTTTTATAATTAATAGGGCTTGAGAGAAAAAAAACAAACTATTTGCGGAGGGAATCCATTTAATTATAGTTCTTAACATCTTGAGGTCAAAGAAACAAGAACATTTGTAACTCTTCGATGCTCGTATTAACAAAGTGTACGTCTAAAGTGTGCTCCATAGCTAACAATTAGGGCAGTTTACACATTTTCTCACTTGACGACACATAATTGAATGTGAAAAAATGTTATTTGTGCAAATATTTAATAAATACACATGCATTTTAAAATGTTATAATTGAAACTCAGCGCATAAACTTTCATTATATTAACATAATGGAATTAATGTAATTGACTTTGATGTTTCATTCCTGTTAATGATTCATGACTTAATTCAGCAGCTAGCATGTTTATATAAAGAATTAGTGAGAGATGCAACTTAGGAAGGAGCACAGGACTGCTGCTAATGAATTGACTGCCAGCTACACACCCCCTGAATGAAAGAAAAATTGGGAACAGTGCAAATTGAATGGTGATTAGGAAATGCTCATTTGGCACCCTCTCTGAAGCTTAATTTCATCCCTGTGACGCCTCATAGAATAAACTGTAAAATGAAAGATCAAGTCAATTTTATTATTGATGCTGGACCATTGAAGTTTCATGATAAATCATGTGTTTTTAGCTTAAATGAAATCTTTAAAAATGCACAGAAACAATGGAACCAGAATGAAGTGAATGTCAGTCCTGCTGATATCTGCTGCTTTCACATGTTTTCTGGGTTTTGGATATTCAACCCAGATAAGCCTGAACAATCATAGCAAGGGTGAACAATATTTTACCTGAAGATGAATTTATAAAAAGAAAAATGCCAACAATAAAACCTATTGGGAGCCAAAGGACATGATACGATGAGAGAAAAGAAAATTGCATAAGCATACCTCAAGAGGAAAATGTTGTTCATGATGAATTGAAATAACATTAGGCACTGATCTGATGATAAATTATTTGCTTTAATTCCTCTTTAATACTTATAAGAAAAAACTTCAATATTGGTGAGAGGTTGGGCAAAACATTCAGGTTCTACATGTCTGTTGTAGTGATTATAATGAGGCCAGCCAGCTGGACTTCATAGAATATGAGTTCCCTAATTGGGGATGTTAATCTGGTCTATTCAGGGATTCCTGGCTGACAGATAAAGAGGAGTGTTAGACATTTTGACACTTTGAGAGCTGGCTTAAAGGGAGCTGGACCAGTGTCAAGGCCTTCCAATGTGTAGATAAAGGGTGACTTGGTGATGGGATATCAGCTTCTGTGGAATTATTTTGGAGGCAATGAGAGTAAAACATATTCCTGAAGAAACCTGCTTGAAACAACCACCTTTGAGTTGGGGTAAGCATTTTCTTGTTTCATGCCTTTGTTTAGCAAGCTTAACTCATTCACCTGCCATTGAAGACTAGGCCCAGTGTGTAGAGAGATGCATTTTTTATTCTTTTCTAGATATTGTGACAGATGAAAAGTGGTGAGTAATTCTCCTGACAGCCTGTGGGGCTGCAACATTTTCTGTTATTAGGAGCCTAACTTTCCTTGAGGCACCAGATACTGTCACATTTCAAGAATAGACTGACATAGTTAAGGGGTATTGCAACCCCAAAGTCTCTTCTATTTCTGAGATGCTATCATTTTTACTTGGCAACTCAAGAACCAGGGGAAGTCCATATCAGGATTTTTGGCTAGGTTAAGATGACTGGCAGAAAAATGTAGCCCTTAATGAAATGTTAGAGACTACTTGGTATATGAGATTAATAATGCAACTGTGCAAAAGCACCTACTAGTTCAATCGCAACTCGACCGCAAAAAGGTACCACAACTAGTTTCATCATTGGAAAATGTGGCAAGTGGAGCATGAGTTGTAAGGCATTCCAATGGGAGTGGACATCCTCGGCAGTCCTGCTGAGCTTGGGGAACACCACTTGAATATAGATAATTGCAATGCCTCACTCAGGACATATCCTGATCAGAGGGACTCTAGATTAGCCCACAGCAAAACCCCCCCAAAAAACCAAGCCTCAGCCAAGTGGTTAAATCTTTCTTCAGGATCTTGGCAAGCAAGCTGTTGTAGTTACTGACAGTGTGCAGATTCAAGACAGCTGATCAGTCTTATCAGACCTATGTTGAGTAAGATGACTCATAGGTATTCAGAGGAGTTCATACCCTGGAAAGTTCACTTATATCTGGTTTGGAACAGTTAAATTGCTTAGCTACATCCAAATCAGAGCCAATCAAAATAAACATCTGGTTAAATGGTCACCTGGTTCTAATGGAGGTTAATACCCGTATCAGTGATTGCAGAAGCAGTTTTCAACAAAGCTCTCTCAGGACTCCAGCATTTAGTTTTTGCATGACCTGCAACTAGACTGAGAACCTATACCATGGAACCTTTACAAATTATGGGTACAGCTCTCAAAGTATCAGAATGTCTCTTATGAGAAACAGCTGGTTCAGCTACTAGTGACTGTAATAAAAGGCTTGGGCCCAAGTTTCATGGGGCAAAATAGATTGCAAGAGATTCACCTAGATTGTTTCAACATTTTTCAATTAGAACATGGCTGCTTGAGTGAAGTACTTATTAAATACCTGTAGGCCCTCGAGGAAGTTTTAGGGACTTTCAGAGGAGCTAATTTTACCTTGCATGTTGAACAGGAAGCAATTCTGCAATTTTGCAAGGACCACCTGGTGCCACTTAAGTAGAGACAGAAATCAGAAGGCTGGAAAGTAAAGAAATCATCAAACCAGTCCAATTTGCAGGCAGCACCAGTCATAACAATTTTGAAGCCCGATGTGTTCGTTCGCCTTTTTTGGGATTTTAAACAAATAGTAAACTGCTTAGCACAGCTGGATAAATACACAATACCTCAGATTTCTATGCAAAGCTGGCAGAGGGACATGAGCTATGCTTCCTAGCAATTGTGATTAGATGAGGATTCCCAGAAGTATTCTCCTATTAATACTCATAACGGGGGGGGGGGGGTAAACGGCATCAGGACTGCCAATGCCAGACAGAAGACTCCACCAAGTGAGAGACAGTGTGACATGGGATGAAGCTTGTTGTAAGAACCATGGAAATGGACCCACATGGCTAAACGTCATGTTCAAAGCAACACTGGCACTAGTGACATATAAGATTCGGGGAGGAGTGATGGTTCTGAATAGGCATGTGAACCACTTAAAATCGCAAATTCGCAATCAGTGCCAGAGCAAAACATGTCCTTCCCTTCGGAACAGTCAGTAAGGCTGCTAGAACCCGTGGCTCCACCCTCTCTGTCAAGCATTGATGAGTCCTCTGTATCAAAGATGATCAAGATGGCTGTAGCTGCCTCGATACCTTTGCCTCTGGAAGGAGAAAGTAAAATTCTTGTGCCAGGCACTTCTGGCGTAAGAGGTGAGCTTCCATACATTATATGTCACCCATATCAGATGCCGAGTTGGAGGAATCTAATCCAATGTTAAAATGCCCCAGGAGGTTCTCCAAGAGAAAGGACTGGCCTATGTCCTCAGACACAGACGGGGAGGGTGTAATGATTGTAACGAGGTCAGCCAATTGGACCACATACAATATGAGTTCACTGATTGGTGCAGTTAATCCAGTCCAACAATGTAGCCCTGGCTGACAGATAAAAGAGGAGAAAGTTCCCCCTCCAACTCTATTTTGATTTAGTCCCTACCCTCCCCTTCACTGTTTTGATCACACAGTATTGCCCTTTGGTGTGAAGGGCATGCTTGTCACTGGCCACTCGGGTGTTTTCCTATCTTCCTGGTGGTGGAAATTGAATAAAGATTCATGCACTTTGTGTCTCTCACTGTGTCTCACACCTACACACACACACCATGGGTGCTGGGACAAATATAAGCACTACTGCAGTTAGGCGGTAGTGTGGGGGTTAAATTTAAAAAGAGGAAAAAAGGGAAAAAAAGTATAAAAAAAATAAAAAAAAGAGGAGAAAGTTCCCCCTCCAACTCTATTTTGATTTAGTCCTTACCCTCCCCTTCACTGTTTTGATCACACAGCATTGCCCTTTGGTTTGAAGGGCAGTGCTTGTCACTGGCCACTCGGGTGTTTTCCTATCTTCCTGGTGGTGGAAATTGAATAAAGATTCGTGCACCTTGTGTCTTTCACTGTGTCTCACACCTGCACACACACTATGGGTGCTGGGGAAAAGATAAGCACTACCATGGTTAGGTGGTAGTGTGGAAGAAAAAAGAAAGAAAAAAAAGAGGAGAAAGTAAGGATTGTAGATGCTGGAGATTAGAGTTGAGAGTGTGGTGCTGGAAAAGCACAGCAGGTCAGGCAGATATTCCTGCTCCTCAGATGCTGCCTAACCTGCTGTGCTTTTCCAATGCCACACTCATAACAAATGAAAGAGGAGTATCAGAGATTTTAGGACTCTCAGAGCTGACTCTGTAGAGGCAGTACTGGAGTCAAGGACTTTTCATGTGTAAAGGGTGATTTGGTGATGGGATACTGACCGCTGTCGAGTTATTTCATCTGCAATAGGCAAAAACCATTATTCAAAGTTGAAGAAACTTGATGCTGCTTTCAAAGGTTTGTCCTGAAGAACTACAAAGGCACATTCTCTCATTTCTTGGTGGATATTTCACAGCAAAGGTTTTGAGATTTGACAGCAATTATTGGGGAGAATTTGTTTTTTTTTTGTTGACATTAAACTTTCATCCCGTAGCAGAAACCTACAAGGTCTGTCAGAGTTGATAGTTATTTTCTTGACTTAGTTATTTTAAACCTTTTACAAGATAGTGTGATACAACTGGAAAAGGTAGGACAATGTAGATGAGATGTTCAAGAGCTTCACTCTGCTCCAAAGTGGGGAGCTGCTGACTTCTGGGCTATAGTGTCATGCAAATAAGGGTAAGTGATGTCACTTGGACCCAAAAGCCTTTTGGTCTCTGCCAGTTCCTGCTGCCAGCTGCCAACCAAGCTGGCATGTGAACTAATGCTTACTGAAATCCTGTGCTCCTTTCAGCTAATTCTTGATTTAGCTTCTGGGGTTATTTTTCTAACAGTCACTTCAATGGTTCAGAAATCTTATATCATTATTACTGTTGGTTCTGCACTCATTTTACTTGCTGCTTCACAGTGCTGCTTTCTTCTGTCTCTGACAAAAAAAAAATCCAATTCTCTTTCATTTAGGAGCTGATTAAATTTGGTGACCACGGAGGTCTAAAATGCACAATCGTAAGATTCAGATTCTCAATTTGATGCAAATGATTCCTGTGCAAACAAATGGTTTTAATAACAATGCACAAAAATTATAATATAATGATCAATATCATAACGTGACATTGTGAATTTAGTACTTTTAATTCACTGCACTAACACAACCCTGTCTGTATCTAAGGAAATCTGTTATTTTAGTCTTGAGTGCTGAAAACCAAAAGATATGCTCTCCAATGATGACAGCAATATTAATTTGTCATAACATCATTGTTCTTTGAAAAGCAAAATTCTTCTTGTCTTTATTCCTGCTCTCACCAACTGAGAGTGTACAGAAGCCAGTTGACATATGCTGTTCCTTTGGAGTATGACTGCGTGACTCAACATTCTGAGGAGCATTTTCTTAATTTCCCCAAGCTCTGCCCAAGCTTCTTTTGTTGAAAGAGGAACAAATGATGTGCTTAAGGAATTCAGATACAACATCCAAATAGATGCCCAATTGTTCTTCCATCAACAATTCAGTGTGAAAAAGATGGGAGACAAATAATGATTTACTGTTTGACTAATCTTGAGTAGAAAAAGTGAGGACTGCAGATGCTGGAGATCAAAGCTGAAAATGTATTGCTGGAAAAGCGCAGCAGGTCAGGCAGCATCCAAGGAACAGGAGAATCGACATTTCTGGCATGAGCCCTTCTTCGGGGATGAGGAAATTGTGTCAAGCAGGCTAAGATAAAAGGTAGGGAGGAGGGACTTGGGGGAGGGGTGTTGGAAATGCGATAGGTGGAAGGAGGTTAAGGTGAGGGTGATAGGCCGGAGTGGGGGTGGGGGTGGAGAGGTCAGGAAGAAGATTGCAGGTTAGGAAGGTGGTGCTGAGTTCGAGGGTTGGGAGTGAGACAAGGGAGGGGAGGGGAAATGAGGAAACTGGAGAAATCTGAGTTCATCCCTTGTGGTTGGAGGGTTCCTAGGCGGAAGGTGAGGCGCACTTCCTCCAGCCGTCGTGTTGCTGTGGTCTGGCGACGGAGGAGTCCAAGGACCTGTATGTCCTTGGTGGAATGGGAGGGGTTGTTGAAGTGTTGAGCCACGGGGTTTTTGGGTTGGTTGGTCCGGGTGTCTCAGAGGTGTTCTCTGAAACGTTCCACAAGTAGGCGGCCTGTCTCCCCAACATAGAGGAGACCACATCAGGTGCAGCGGATGCAGTAAATGATGTGTGTGGAGGTGCAGGTGAATTTGTGGCGGATATGGAAGGATCCCTTGGGGCCTTGGAGGGAAGGGGGGGAGGTGTGGGCGCAAGTTTTGCATTTCTTGCGGTTGCAGGAGAAGGTGCTGGGAGTGGAGGTAGCGGGTGAATTTGTGGCGGATATGGAAGGACCTCCATTCTTGGCACCTTCTCCTGCAACCGCAAGAAATGCAAAACTTGCGCCCACACCTCCCCCCCTTCCCTCCAAGGCCCCAAGGGATCCTTCCATATCCGCCACAAATTCACTGCACCTCCACAATCATCATTTACTGCATCTGCTGCACCAGATGCAGCCTCCTCTATATTGGGGAGACAGGCCAAGTACTTGCGGAATGTTTCAGAGAACACCTCCGGGACACCCGGACCAACCAACCCAAAAACCCCATGTCTCAACACTTCAACACCCCCTCCCACTCCACCAAGGACATGCAGGTCCTTGGACTCCTCCATCGCCAGACCATAGCAACATGACAGCTGGAGGAAGAGCGCCTCATCTTCCGCCTAGGAACCCTCCAACCACAAGGGATGAACTCAGGTTTCTCCAGTTTCCTCATTTCCCCTCCCCCCACCTTGTCTCACTCCCAACCCTCGAACTCAGAACCACCTTCCTAACCTACAATCTTCTTCCTGACCTCTCCGTCCCCACCCCCACTCCGGCCTAGCACCTTCACCTTACCACCCTCACCTTTAACCTCCTTCCACCTATCGCATTTCCAACGCCCCTCCCCCAAGTCCTCCTCCCTACCTTTTATCTTAGCCTGCTTGGCACACTTTCCTCATTCCCAAAGAAGGGCTCATGCCCGAAACTTCGATTCTCCTGCTCCTTGGATGCTGCCTAATCTTGAGTGGAGCCAATTCTTGTGTTTTCATACTTCCTGTACTATGGTTCTCTTAGCTGAGTCTTTAGATCAAGTTACTCAAAAGGGAGTAATGAATTCTGCACATTCTCTTCTTATGCACATGCTTTCCCTCTTGTTGTGCACAGTCTTCTCTCACCAAAAGAATGAAAGGTGTGTGACAATTGTGGTATAAATCCACTGATGATCATGTAGAACATGTGTCATGCAGGTACAATACATACGTGGGTGGCACGGTGGTACAGTGGTTAGCACTGTTGCCTCACAGCGCCAGAGATCCGGGTTCAATTCCCGCCTCAGGCGACTGACTGTGTGGAGTTTGCACTTTCTCCCCGTGTCTGCGTGGGTTTCCTCCGGGTGCTCCGGTTTCCTCCCACAGTCCAAAGATGTGCAGGTCAGGTGAATTGGCCATGCTAAATTGCCCGTAGTGTTAGGTAAGGGGTAAATGTAGGGGCATGGGTGGGTTGTGCTTCGGCGGGTCGGTGTGGACTTGTTGGGCCGAAGGGCCTGTTTCCACACTGTAAGTAATCTAATCTAATCTAATAAAATGTGTTTGATTGCAGAATGTTCAAGAAGAAGGGGTTGCCAGGAAAGGGGATGTGCTGTGACAGCATAAATAACAAGTAAGGCTATGCAAGTATTATAAAACCATATAGAAAGGAACAACAATTCCATCTATTCATAACTATAAACTGTAATACTGAGGCTATAGTAAGAACTGCCACAATTTGAAGCTTCCTTTTGATTTGTGGTCGAGACCGTGCTTTCACGATTGACGCAATCCACCACCTCAGACCAAGCACACAATAATTAGTACATAAACTTCCTTCCACTTCTATTGCAGCAATAAAGTTTTTACTTCCTCTTCAAAGGACGAGAAAATCCAGCTACTGACATGACAGTTACATGACTTAAGCTCTCAATTTAATTTCCAAACTGTAATTGTAGCATTGCCTGTTTTTGTCACTTTAACAATAGTAAACAATAACCACACTTGGTACTCCCACATTCAATATTACCATCAAGTAAGCATTCCAGATAATGTTAACTTAATTAATGCTGGGCATGGGTAAGCATCAATCCTAGTTTTGCTGAGTGTATTTGAGAGTAAACTATAGAAAATTAACGAATAATGCTTTTGGAATTTAGTGGACGCCTGAAGATAGACAGATTAGGTTTTTGATGGAAATTTTACTTTAGTTAAAGAATGGGAACTTATGCTGAACCTTTATACAGCACTGAGGTAGGCTTCAATTACAGTGTGCAGCCAATTTAACAAGCATTTGAGGGCCTTTGAGAGAGAGATTGTAGAAATTGAACAAAATGGTTTCTGGAGTGAAGAATTTTGGTTGTAGAATAGGTTGGAATGCTGAGAGTTTCATTGTTGGAGTAAAGGACAATGAGCGGAGATCTGAGGGAGGTGGAGGGGTTAGAACAGGCTTCAATAAATTTACAAGGAAAAACTCAGAATCACAGAAATGTTATATAGTAGAAAGAAGCCATTCATTGCATTTTATCTGCGCCAGCCCTCCAAGTGAGCATTATGACATAGTGCCATTCTCTGCAACTGTATCCCTTAATATTGTTTCTATTCAAATAATCATCCAGTGGCCCTCACTATTAACTAGATTTAAGCTGCCTCTGCCACATTTCCAGACTGTGCATTCTTGACACTAACTACTTATGCAATTTGTTGTCTCATTGCCTGTTTGCTTACTTTGCAAAGCACTGTTCCCTCTTGTTCTTAATCATTTTACAAGTAAAAGTTATTTCTCTCTGTCGACCGTGTCACCCTTTATGATTTTGGAAACTTCTATCAAATCTCTGCTTATCCTTCTCCTCTCCATAAAAAACAATCCCAACTTCTATAATCTACTTTCATAGCATCACAAATTTTCATCACTGGAATACATTCACATCCTGCCTGTAGTGTGGCACCCACAACGAGACACAATAGTCCAGCTAAGGTCTAACTAATGTCTTATACACATTTAGCGTAAACTGTTTACTCTTGTACACTGTGCCCAGGTTCCTATTCCAATCAGCCAATTGTACAAGGATAAGAGGGCACATTTCAAGACTTTGGGTAAGAAACGAAGTAGGAGTCCGACAGAGTATGGTTTCACATTCAGAATGGTAATGAGCTAGAACCCATGGCCTACGAGGATGGTAGAAACAGAAATAGTCAATGATTTCTAAACAAAATTAAATGGCCATCTTAAGAAAATAAACATGCAAGGTTACAGTAACTGAATAGGGAATTGGGACTGAGTGGATTCCTCTGTGAAAGACAGTATAGGTTTGATAGACCGAATGGTTGCTTAGCTGTCATATGGCTGCTTTTGCTACCATAAATGACACCAAAAGGTTTTGAAAGTAAAAGAAGAAACCTCGAGTCCAATTTTTTGAATGATCGGCATATTATTTTGTGAGTTAATGTCCAAGCAATGTGCAATGCGATTCATTCTTGGGTTAAGTTTTTAACTACTTTCTTTGAAGAGGACCTGTAATTGGATAATAGTTGCAGCAATTGCATTTTGACCAACAGAAGAAATAAATGAATTTGTTACACTGTTACGTCCATGTCCAATTTTCATGTAATTATAGCTATGAATGAACTTTCTCAGTACCCATAATGACCGCCTTTTGTGTCTGCTGGAAATTCTAGGTGTTTTCATTTGGGTTTTTGTTCTTTCTTGCACTTACAGTGCTGGTTGCGAAGATATGAGCCGACATCTTCTGACACGTTATACAACTCTTCATAACGCTAATGAATGATAGTCCTTTGTAAGCCAGCTGGCATATTCTCTTGCTGTCAAATCCAGTTCCCTTGAACAGAAGAATGGTGGGATAACATATGGGAAGTCTGCCAGTTTGAGATGACTTGATTGTGGCTAAATGTATGTGCTTATAGCCTTCTTTTGCTGCTGTAGGTGATCAGAATCCTGTTCTTAATTTATCTTGGGTGATTACTGGTATGGCAGACCTACAATGAATACATGGTGCACAATAACATAAACGTGAATAGTGCACAATAATATAAACCTGAAATTAACAGAAGCTTTTCTTTTCCTGATAATTTTTTTAAAAAATTCTAATTTATAGTGCTAAGTATCAGTGCTCAGTAGCACTTTGGTCCTCTTTTGAATGAATTCTGCTGATTTCCACTGAACACTCTCCCTCAGCTGATGAATTGCCATGATTTCATGTTGAACATCATTTCAAACAAGTACTGAAGGCATAGAATGTACTGTGGCATTCAAATGTCCATCAGCAGGATAGCACCACTACTGACAGAGGTAGCCAAATCTGAGAGAACGTAGATGCCAGTCTGGGACTGTGGGAGTGGTAAGAAAAACAAGCATGCGGACAAATCCCCAGTTCGGCCACTGATCTACCTGTCACAGATTGGAAGGAGTGATCACCATGGAAGGGAAACCCTGCCTTCTCAGCTAGGACATCCTCCTTCATGTTGAATACCAGCACCACTTTGCTGAATGTGACAGCTTCAGAAGAGTTCAAAACTGAGGATTCTTGAAATTCTGTGGATCTTGATCAGCAGCACAACTGGATTCCAGCATAAGGAATGACCTGTTCACTGATGTACAGTTTGGATTCTGTCAGGGCCACTAAGCTCCTGACCTTATTACAGCCCTAGTCTGAACATGGACAAACACCTGAACTCCTCAGGTTAAATGAGATATCAAAGCAGCAGTTTACTGAGTGTGACATTGAGGAGCTCCAGCAAAACTGGAGTCAACACAACTCGGGAAAATCTCTGCTGGTTGGAGTCAAGGAAGATGGTTCTGATCATTGGAGGACTTCTGTGATTTAAGTGTCTAGTAATACAGCCTGACACATTGACGGATCCTGTGAAAGGTACATATATAAGGTAGGTTGATGAGCTTGAGTGTCAGGTGTGTGAGGGGATTAGTGTATCACATGGTTTGGGTGTTAGGTTTCCAGTGCCAGGAAAATGAATGAGTGCTTGGGGTAGGTTGCGGCTTGGGTTGAGTATCAGGGGCAGAGTGCATCGGTTCTAACGGATGGGAAGGTTCTTCGATTCAGCATTGGGGGAATTGGTCCGTTTGGAAGGGGGAGGAGGAAATTTGGATCAAGGATGGGGTCAGATAGTTGGGGGGAAATGAATGTTGGATCTGTTTGATTTTTAGGTTGGGGGTAGGTTTGGTCAGATGCAGTGGTTTGAAGTTGGAATGGGAAATGCCATTATGGTCCAACTTGGGAACTATGAGTTTTTGGGCCTAGGGGTCGGATCAGTTATGAAGGGTGGCAAGACGGTTGTGTGTTGGGTAAAGTGGGGTGAATGAGGGATAGAGTGGCCTTGTGGGGAATATGCCAGGGTAATGTCGGTTTGCATCAGAGATTGTTGGATCTGGTGAATGTGGGGTAAGAGAATTTTGGGTCAGGATCCAGCTGGAGGTAAGGGGTGTAGGGCCCATCAGGTGGGTTAACATGGGTTCTTGGGTCCAGTGGAGACGGTAGGGGGAGTGGTTGGATTCAGAGATCAGAGCTTAGAAGACACTTAGAAGCAAGTGTTTAACTCCTATAAAATAAACCTTCTTATAAATGGGGTTGTTATCTCCCAATGGCGGGCCATGCAGCAACACCTCCTGGCTTGTTGTGGTTCTGTTCGCCGAGCTGGGAATTTGTCTTGCAAACGTTTCGTCCCCTGTCTAGGTGACATCCTCAGTGCTTGGGAGCCTCCTGTGAAGCGTTTCTGTGCTGTTTCCTCCGGCATTTATAGTGGCCCGTCTCTGCCGCTTCCGGTTGTCAGTTCGAGCTGTCCGCTGTAGTGGCCAGTATATTGGGTCCAGGTCGATGTGTTTGTTGGCACTCATCCACAGACTCTATCAACAAACACATCGACCTGGACCCAATATACTGGCCACTACAGCGGACAGCTCGAACTGACAACCGGAAGCGGCAGAGACAGGCCACTATAAATGCCGGAGGAAACAGCACAGAAGCGCTTCACAGGAGGCTCCCAAGCACTGACGATGTCACCTAGACAGGGGACGAAATGTTTGCAAGACAAATTCCCAGCTCGGCGAACATAACCACAACAACGAGTACCCGAGCTACAAATCTTCTCCCAAACTTTGAACCTCCTGGCTTATTCTAAACTTACTAGCCAGCAACTTGTTCTTTGGTGCTTGACACCTGGCAGGTACTGTCACATCCAAATCAACAAAGTCAGAGTTTTGGGCCCTGCAATTAATTTCTCATGCATCTTTAAAGGAGTATATTAGCTTTGTGCAGCCAGAGGTTTTGTGCAAGTACTTGTTATTTATGATAAGATGCAAGCATTTAAATCCTAAGCCTAACTCTGTTTGCTGTTCCAAGGCACAAAAGTTCCAATGAGAGATGTTCGGAATGCTGGGAACAAATCTGGTTTCAGTAATTTTCTAACCATTAGTTGTCCAGTTCCTTGTCCCTATTAAGTAAGAATGGAGCAGGCATTGTCATAAACTGAAAGGCACAGTAACAGGTACATCTGAATTCTTTTGTATGAATGATCAAAATTAGTTGCACATTCATGCAGTATAGTCCATCCTTGTTCATGATGATACAGCATTAAAAATATCCGATACAACAACACATGCACAACTAATAATGCTTTATAGTACACGATCAGTGCTGGGTGCACTGCTTTTCATCATTTATAAAATGATTTGGATATGAACATTGAAGGTTTATAGTTATTAAGTTTGCAGATGAAACCAAAGTTGGAGGTATAGTGGAGAGCGAAGAAGGTTACCTCAGAGTACAATGGGATCTTGATCAGATGGGGCACTGGGCTGAGGAGCGGCAAGTGGAGTTTAATTTAGATAAAAGTGAGGTGCTGCATTTTGGAAAATCAAATTAAGGCAGGGCTTATACATTTAATGGTAAGGCCCTGGAGACTGTTACTGAGCATAGAGACTTTGGAGTGCAGGTTCATAGTTCCGTGAAAGTGGAGTTGCAGGTAGATAGGATAGAGAAGCAGGCATTTGATATGCTTTCGTTTATTGGTCAGAGCATCGAGTGTAGGAGTTGGAAGGCCATGTTGTGGCTGTACAGGGCAATGATTAGGCCTCTTTTAGAATATTGTATACAATTCTGGTCTCCCTCATGTCGCAAGAATGTTGTGAAAATTGAAAGGGCTCAGAAAGGATATTGCCAGAGGGTTTGAGCTATAGAGAGAGGTTGTTTTCTCTGAAGTGTCGGAGGCTGAGGGGTGACCTTATAGAGCTTTATAACTCATGAGGGGCATGGATAGGGTGAATAGACAAGGTCTTTTCCCTGGCGTGGGGGAGTCCAGTACTAGAGGTTAAGAGTGAGAGGGAAAAATTTAAAAGGGAGCTAAGGGGCAACATTTTCATAAAAAGGGTGGTATGTGCATGGAATGAGCTGCCAGATGAAATAGTGGAGGCTGGTACAATTACAACATTTTAAAGTCATGATTTGGACATGCTGGTGTTGGACTGGGGTGTACAAAGTTAAAAATGACACAACACCAGGTTATAGTTCAATAGGTTTAATGGAAGCACTAGCTTTCGGAGTGCTGCTCCACAATCACCTGATGAAGGAGCCGCACTCCAAAAGCTAGTGCTTCCAAATAAACCTGTTGGACTATAACCTGGTGTTCTGTGATTTTTAACATTTAAAAGGCATCTGGTGTATGAATAGGAAGGGTTTGGAGGGATATAGGTCAAGTGCTGGAAAATGGGACAAAATTAATTTAGGATATCTGGTCGGCATGTTTGAATCGGACCGAAGGGTCTGTTTTCATTCTGACTCTATGAGTACAGTGAAACCTGGGACCATTATTGCATTGTTGCATGTTTTCTATGAGGAAAAGAATAGATTTAGTCAAGTGTGTGTTAGCGTATATATAATGGTCAAGTCACCATTATTATACCAGACCATAGGGCTGCTCTCTCATCAGAGAGAGCGAGACATGACTGGAAGTGTTTTAACCCGACACCTCAGGTGAGGGAAGAGATTGAGAAGGAGAGTCCTTCATAGTAACCTCAGCCAGTGTGGGAATTGAACCCACGCTGTTGACATCATTCTGCATTGCAAATCAGCCATCAAATCAACTATATAGCCACTGCAACCTGTCACTTCTCACTGGTCTTGTCTACACAGGATTCCATCCACATAATTTTTGACCAACTCCTAATGCCTTTGACGTGACCTTGCGAGTTGCTCAGTTCTAGAAGTGACTGAAAATACAGATCTGAAAATTTTATCAATGAACTTTCCATAAAACTCACAAAAATGTTACTAAAACTATAACAAACCTACATAAATCTGTTCAGATCACCAGCTATAGTTAGGTTGTCAGAAAATTCAATGAACTTGGCCTCACCTCTCAAATCTTTGCAGACCCATGCCAATTATTTTATATTTTACTAAATTTCACACCTGCTTTTCTCGAGCAATCATTCAAGGATTTTTCTTTATCCTAATATGGGATTATCTGGTCTGACCTTCAATGACAGCTCCCTAAAGTCCTTTATAGACAGTACATTTGTTTTTCTCTAGTTCTCTTGTAACATTCCCTTAATTAATAAACACCTTTTGTTTTCTAGTGGTTCTGTCTGCACATTCTCGAGTTTGAGTGCATTATGCTCAAACTATAATTAAAAGCATTCTTTGAATGTATCACCTTTCACTCTAGATCTTGCTTCTTCTTAGTTTGAAAGGCTTTTTTTACTGAGTGTTTTATTAATACATTTTGAATTCAGGAGGCTTATTAGATTGACTGTTAAGTATTGAAGAAACAAAAAAAAAAGCAGCTTGGTAGTTCAAAGACAATGAATTCCATTAACAGCAATGAAAGAACATAAATAACTTCTTAAAAGTTTCCCAAACATGTATCTTGTAGATGTAACTGTTCATTAAAGTCATTCACTTATCAATTCATGAAAGAGATTTCAGCTATCTGGGAGAATTTCACAGTCCCTTATAATAAAGTAATTTCATCTATGCTATTATGTATGAATGTCATCTGAGTACAAAGATTTGAATGCTGCCTTTATTTCTCTGCGACATAATTATATTAAAATATGCTCTTTACTTTTAGACAGTAACAGACTAGTGGCATACTACAATATTGAAACACTGTTGAAAGGATCAAATTTTCAGATGGATATATGGTCTATTGGTGTATTTGATTTTGTTCCCACAATGTGAACAATCAGGAAAGGCCTTGTTTGACTGTCATCCTAGTTGGAGAAAGTGAGGACTGCAGATGCTTGAGATCAGAGTTGAAACGTGTGGTCTTGGAAAAGCACAGCAGGTCAGGTAGCATCCGCAGAGCAGGAGAGTCGATGTTTCGAGCATGAGCTCTTCATCAGGAATGGGGGTGGGGGGGGGGGCGATAGATAGGTGAAAGTGGGGGGGTGGGTGGAGGTGATAGGTCGGAGAGAAGAGTGGAGCGTATAGGTGGGAAGGGAGGTGGACAGCTAGCACAGTTTAAGAGGATGGTGCTGAGTTAGGGGGTTGGTGGATCTGGGATAAGATGGGGGCAGGGTAAATGAGGAAAATGGTGAAATCAACATTGATCCCGTGTGGTTGGAGGGTCCTAAGGTGGAAGATGACGCGTTCTTCCTTCAGGCGTCAGGTGGCTAGAGATTGGCAGTGGGAGAGGTCAAGAACTTGCATGTCCTTGGCGGAGTGGGTGGGGGAGTTAAAGTGTTGTCCTCAGCAATTGATAGGGGATCTTCACATAGAAGCACTGCTGTCAGTGATACTTTGTAGCAATTGTTTAACAACAGAATGACATTCCAAATAAGTTCAGTAGGCATATAGAATTGAAACAGCTTATGGATTCCTGGAAATATTGTTGTGAGGAAAAAGCTGATAAGGGAAATTTCATGACTTCACTGCCCTGGTTTTGACATGAGGTGGGAGTTGGGTGGAAAGCCATTTTAACTTTCGTAGAGGACGTCATGCAGATTTGTAGGTAATTTTAAAATGAGGACTAATTTGAGTCAGATGAAGGTGTAATGTTAAATATCTGAATCCTAACCCCAAGCTTCCTACAACCCAACAAGCTCAAAATTTAACAAGTCAGGAACTGAGACAATAGGAAAACAACCCGTATAAAAGAGGTGACTTGTCAATTTAAATATTCATAATGAGGCTGTTATCTGGTATGGTTCAAAGTTCTAAATTCACTCCTGATCAGCCAGATTTGCCTCGCTTCAGGAGGGAAACTAGAGGGAAGGAGAGGACAAAGTAATTGTATTTTCACTGAACTACTGAGCTCAGAATACCTGGCCCACCAGTAATGTCTGATCAGACACAATCTCTGGTCACACTCACTGACATCCACACTAAGCCCCAAAGCACTCTGATCTCTCCCACTGAGATCTGCTACCTCCCACTGTCCTCTCCTAGCTGCTGATATTCAACCGTCCCACACACTGAAGGCCTCTAGACACTTCCACCTCAAAATTCAATCTTCCACACTGTCCAACTACAATCATTTCTTCCATCTTCTTCACTTTCCAGCTGTGGCCTGGTATCACCTGCTCAACAGACAGCAATGTTATTGACCTGGTTAACTGTGGCCAGGAAACAGGCAGTCAGAAATGTTCTTCAGGCTCTGCTGTTAAATTCAGCAGAACCTGAGAGAACTACCACCCGGGCTTCTCCATCTCAGTGCAATATCCCTACTTTTTCTCAGGCTCTAAGTAATGATCCAGTCCTTTGATCCATCTGCAGAAATCTCCCATTTGAAACCAGTCACAAGTGACAGTGAGTCAGACAGGTCGGAATTCTATGTTGGATGGTAGAACCGAAGATTAAAGGAACAGACTGGAATGGGCCAAAGAGTCATAGAGTTATACAGCATGGAAATAGATCCTTTGATCCAACTCATCCAAGCTGACCAGATATCCTAAACTGATCTAGTCCTATTTGCCAGCATTTGGCCCATATCCCTCTAAATCCTTCCTATTCATATACCCATCCAGATGCCTTTTAACTGTAATAGTACCAGCCTCCACCATTTCCTCTGTCAACTCATTCATACATGTACCACCCTCTCATGAAAAAAGATCCCTTTTAAATCATTCCTCTCTCGCCTTAAACCTATGCCCTCTAGTTTTGGATTCCCGTACCCTGTGAAAAGACCTTTTCACCCTATTTATGCCCTTCATGATTTTATAAATGTCTATAAGGTCACCCCTCAGCCTCTGACACTCTGGGGGGGAAAAAAACCCAGCCTATTCAGCCTCTTCCTATAGCTCAAACCCTCAATCCCTGCAACATCCTTGTAAACGTTTTCTGAACCCTTTCAAGTTTAACAACATATTTCCTTTAGCAGGGAGACCAGAATTGAATGCAGTATTCCAAAAGTGGCCCCACTAATGTACTGTCAGCTGCATCATGATCTCCCAACTCCTATACTCTCTTCACTAACCAATGGAGGCAAGCATGCCAAATGCTTTCTTCACCACCCTCTCTAACTGCGACTACTCTTTCATGGAACTATGCATATGTACCCCTACATCCCTTTGTCTGGCAACATTCCCCAGACCTCTACCATTAACTGTATAAGTCCTGTCCTGATCTGCCTTACCAAAATGCAGCACTTATTTAAATTAAACTCCATATGCCCCTCGGCAGCCCAACGGCCCATCAGCCCATTTGACAAAGGTCCTGTTGTATTCTGAGATAACCTTCTTCACTGTCCACTACACCATCAATTTTAGTATCATCTACAAACTTACTAGCTGTACCACCTATATTCACATACAAATCATTTACACAAATGTCAAAAAGCAGTGGACCCAATGCTGATCCTTGCGACATATTGCTGGCCACATGCCTCCAGTCTGAAAGCAACCCTTCACCACCACTCTCTGTCTCCTACCTTCAGGTCAGTTTTGTATCCAGTTGGCTAGCTCCCCCTAGATTCCATGTGGTCTAATCTTGCTAACCAGTTTACCACGTAGAACATTGTCAAGCGCCTTGTTGAATTTACGTAGACAATGTCTACTGCTCTGCCTTGATCAATCTTCTTTGTCACTTCTTCAAAACAACTCAATCAACTTAGTGAGATACGATTTCCCATGCACAAAGCTCACCAGTCTATCGTTCCCTGGCTTTTCTTTACCACTTTTCTTAAATAACCACATTAGCTAACCTACAGTCATCCAGGAACTCACCTGTAACTACCGATGTTACAAATATCTTAGCAAGGGGCCCAGCAATCTCCTCCCTCGCTTCCCACAAAGGTTTTGCAAGGTTTGTGAAGGTTTCTAAGCAAAGACATGCCAGAGAATTCCTAGAGGCCTGGCACTCCAACCACAACGCCATAAACAAACACATAGGTCTAGATACCATCTATCAAACCCTCAGAAAACGAACAGGAAATGACGTCACCACAGGAACCCCAGGAACCCCATCCAGGACAAAAATATAAATAGAAAGCAGGAGACAACAGCTTCGCTTCACTTGGAGGTTGCCACTGATGATGTTACCTAGCCAGGCAATGAAACATCTGGATATCAAACCTACAGCTCAGCAAGCAAACCTACACCCTATTCCCACAAAGTTTTGGGATATATCTAATCAGGTCTCGGGGTTTATCCAGCTTTATGCATTTTAAGACATCCAGCACCTCCTCTTCTGTAATATGGACACTTTTCAAGATATCACAATTTATTTCTCCAAGTTCTCTATCTTCCATATCCTTCTCCACAATGAAGACTGACACGAAATACTCATTTAGTATCTCATTCATCTTCTGTGGTTCCTCGTTGCTCTTTAAAAGGACTTATTCTATCTCTAGTTACTCTTTTTCCCTTACAAACACAAAAATTACTGGAAAACCTCAGCGGGTCTGGCAGTATCTGTGTAGAAAATTCAGAGTTAACGTTTCAGGTCCGGTAACCCTACCTCAGAACTGATGGTTGCTAGGAAAATGTCAGTATTTAATGCAGAAAATAAGGTGAGGGGAGGGGGGAAGAAGTAAACAACAGGTAGGGATATAGCCCAAAGAGAGAGAAGAACAGTTGACTGACAAAGGAGTGGATAACGATCTGGCTGGGATGGTGAATAGCTGTTAACGGAGACTGTCAATGGTTAACAATGGGTTGTGTGTAATAGCAGGTTATGTGATTCCAAGGCCTGATGTGTGGAGGAGGGGGCTAGGATATAGGAGAGTTCAAGCTGTAAGGTGCTGAACTTAATATTGAGTCCACAAGGCTGCAGTGTCCCCAAGCGGAAAATAAGGTGCTATTCTTCCAGTTTATGCTGAGCTTCACTGGAGCACTGCAGCAAGCCTGAGATAGAGATATTGGCCAGGGAACAGGGTGGGGGTTGAAGTGGCAGGCAACTGGAAACTCAGGGTCTGTTTTGTGGACAGGACATAGGTGTTCTGTGAAGAGGTCACCCAGTCTATGTTTTGTTTCCCCAATGTTAAGGAGACCACATTGTGAGCAGCGAATGCAATAGATTAGATTGCGTGAAGCACTGCTTCACCTGGAAGAACATTAACATAGAACAGTACAGCACAGTACAGGCCCTTTGGCCCTCGATGTTGCACTGACCTTTTATCCTACTCTAAGATCAAACTAACCTACATGCCCTTTGTTTTACTATCATCCATGTGCCTATCCAAGAGTCACTTAAATGTCCCTAATGTATCTGACTCTACTGCCACCGCTGGTGGTGCAATCCATGTGCATTCGATGTGTAAAGAAGTAAAAACAATGACTGCAGATGCTGGAAACCAGATTCTGGATTAGTGGTGCTGGAAGAGCACAGCAGTTCAGGCAGCATCCAAGTAGCTTCGAAATCGATGTTTCGGGCAAAAGCCCTTCTTGATGAAGGGCTTTTGCCCGAAACGTCGATTTCGAAGCTACTTGGATGCTGCCTGAACTGCTGTGCTCTTCCAGCACCACTAATCCAGAATCGATGTGTAAAGAACCTGCCTCTGACATCTCCCCTAAATCTTCCTCCAATCACCTTAAAATTATGCCCCCTCATGACAGCCATTTCCACTCCAGGAAAAACTGTCTGGCTATCCACTCTATGCCTCTCACCATCTTGTACATCTCTATAAAGTCACCTCTTATCCATCTTTGCTCCATTGTGAAAAGCACTAGCTCTCTCAACATTTCTTCGTAAGAAATGCCTTCCAGTCCAGACAGCATCCTGATAAATCTCCTCTGCACCCTTTCTAAAGCTTCCACATCCACATCCTTCCCATAATAAGGGGACCAAAACTGAACACAATATTCCAAGAGTGGTCTTCCGAGAGCTGCAGCATAACCTCATGTCTCTTAAACTCAATCCCCCTGGTAATGAAAGCCCACACACCGTATGCTTTCTTAACAATCCAATCAACTTGGGTGGCAACTTTGAGGAATCTATGGTCGTGGACCCCAAGATTCCTCTGTTCCTCCACATTACAAAGTTAAAGGCAGGATTCTTGGCAATCTGCATTCAAATTCAACCTTCCAAAATGAAACACTTCACACTTTTCCAGGTTGAACTCCGTCTGCCACTTCTCAGTCCAGCTCTGCATCCTGTCAATGTCCCATTGCAGCCTACAATGGCCCACCACATGATCCAAAACTCCACCAATCTTCGTGTCATCAGCAAATTTACTAACCCACATTTACACTTCCTCATCCAAATCATTGATAAAAATCACAAGAGCAGAGGTACCAGAACCGATCCCTGAGGAACACCACTGGTCACCGAGCTCCAGGCTGAATACTTTCCATCTACTACCACTCTCTGTCTTCTATGGGTTAGCTAATTCTGTATCCAGACAGTCAAATTTCCCTATACCCAAAAAATTGTATATGTATGTTTGGGCCCTTAGATACTGAGGAGGGAGGAGGTAAATGGGCAAGTGTTACACCTTCGGCAATTGCAGGGGCTGTGGAGGGTGTTGAGAGTGAACGAAGAGTGGACCAGAGTGTCCTGCAGAAATCTGACATAGGAGGGGAGGAGGATATGTGTCTGTTGGTGGCATCTCGCTGGAGGTGGCAGACAATCCAATGGACACCTTCTCAGGGTGATTCTTATCCTTGCTTGAATTGAATGCTCTGAAAAAAACTTTGAACTTATGTACTCACCATTGCTTTTCTCACTCTGTTGGGCTGTAACTTCAACCTCTCAGGTGCAATTCCCTTGGTGAATCTTGCTAGCTCTCTTCCTGTCTCCTCCTTCAGGAAGTTCCCTGGAATCCATCTATTTGACCAACTGGCTCTAATGTCTATTTCTTCGGCTGGGTGTCATTGTTTGCCAATTATGCATCTATGACGTTTTACGGTTTTCATGAAACCTTATAAATGTAAGTTGTTGAATTATCTTTGGTTGAAAAGATAAGTGAGAAGAACTAAACAATAATCTGTATGTTTTGCTCTTTGGAATTTTATTTTATGAAATTCTAACCTTGCAAAAAAAAAACTCCTGGAGGAATCAAAACATGTCGATTATCAGCGCCCATGTCAGTAATGTAGAACCTGTACAGCGTTTAGCCGGTTTTCAGTTGTCACGGCTGTGATTGCGGGGAGTAGTTTAATTGGTTAGTTTAGTTCTTGTATTTTTAACGCCTTTATTAGCCACAGAAGAATTGTTAAGGGACTATATTGTTCAACTCATTTCTCCTGTGTAGCTTATAGCAGAAAGTTCAGCTTTTCCTGCGACTCTTCTGTCAAGAACAAATAGACTATGAAAATCATTCGCAGTAGGAGTTATATCTTGAACTGAACAATGCAGCCTGTTGTAACAAGGCTCTTCATTTACTTCTGACAAAAGACCAGGCTTAAAGCTTGCATTCAGAAGTCAAGCTGAAGGCTAACTGAAAAGAACATTCTGTTTTTCACAAATTAATACATAAATCTCTAACATGGCACTTCAACGTGAAGCATGAATAATTTTGCACTAAAACTAAATTGCTTCCTCCAAGACACTAAGAAATGGAGGTGTAACAATGATCACATTTATTTAAAATGATTGCGTTTTACATAACCAATACAAATATTGCAAAATATTAGTCTTTTTATATTGGAGCAGCTTTATTTATTTGCTTAATAATGGAAGAAGCCTAATTGCTAGAGGCTATGTTTGCATTGAGTTTTTACTACATAGATACAAGAAGACATTCAATATAAATATTGTGAGCAATGCATACAAAAGGTCCAAATGTGAATGTAATATTTGTAACATTAAAATATCCCTGTTAATGGCCTCAGAGATGGTAAAGCTGCATTTAGGATTCTTCTGTGCACCTTCAAAACTGAACATTTTTGGAGTATTGGGGAAACTCGTAAATTTGTGCAGGCCAAATGGTTTGATGGTAAAAGCAGCCTGCAGCTAAATTGGGGGATGTGAAAAGAAAGAAGGACTTGGGGTGAACCTTATAGTGGTCTGAGCGATGTAGCCTATGGTGAGATGTGTGGCAGAAGTGACAACAAGTCCAGCATGGCTCAGGTGGATGCCATGACCATCTTGCTCCATTTTTTATGCTTTAGTAAGTGGTGTAGTGAGGTTCTTGCAAGGCAGTGTTGAGATGGCAATTGACAATCATTATTGGCTAACTGCCTTGTTCACACCACAGCTCTCCTCATTAACATTCAGACTTCTATCTTGCCCAACTCACCAAATAAGTGAAACAATGGGAAAACTCAACAAGGAAATGAGAATGAGTATGTGGCAGATTCAACTCATTACTTGTTCTGAGTGACATCTATCTTGGACAGTGGGCAGCAACAGCTCAGGGCATGATCCACGGGCACTTGTTGCATGTACGGTTATTGGCATCTGACTTCTGTCAACCCATCATGACCATCATGGCCCCTCTCTATGACACTGTCAGGCCACTCATGAGGCACAGATATACATTGTAGGACACACACCAGCAAATATCATAGGGAAGACTGCAGCAGGGACGTCTTGTGCATAGACAGGGACACAGTTCACAGAATGGCCTCGGATGCATCGCAGGCTGTTGCTCAGTCTCTTTGTGCTCGCTCATTTTGTGCCCACCTGAATGCTCATATCACCCTTGCCTTGCTTTGCCATGCCATGCCTATTAGCATATTGGTGTTTCAGCCTGAGCTAAAGACATTTCTGCTGTTTTAAGGGACCCTTTAGCATAGACACACAGACAGGTTTCTCATCATACTTGTCAGTGTTAGAATATCCTGAGCAGGACAGCTTGCTATATGGCACACCAAGATGGCAATGTGTCAGCTGTATGAGCAACAAATTCACCATATATTCACTCAAACAAATTATCATGTCAGGACCTAGTAGGAGACAGTCATCTAGTCAAAGGAGGGGTGCTGTCTATCAGTCAGTTATAGGTACAGTCCACCACGGTCCAGGGGTCCATTTATTTGTCTATTTGGGAGTACAAGGCCAGAAGATCTTTCCGAATACAGTCAGGGACCTGTTCAGCAGTCAGCCCTGCAGAGGCCAGCACAAGTAGTAAATGGGAATTGCTTCTCATTACTCGAGGGGCTTTATTTAACTTATAATATAGCACCTTTTACATCCACCTGAGAGCACAGGCAGTATACAAGTAACCTTGAAAAGGAAGTACTCCTCAGTACTGCCCTGGATTGCTAAACTAAGCTTTGAACAAAAGGTGGTATGTGGTCAGGTAGTTGTGCCCCACAGCCAAGAACCATATTTCGTTTCCTGCTCCTACTTGCTGTCCTATGAATTCTTTGTGAAAAGTGCATTTGTGTGAAATGGTATGACCAAATAGCCTTACACGGCTCACCACCAATATGAAAAGAGTTACTAATGCCACAATTACCAATGGTTTGCTTTTCCACCACAGAAACTTAGTTCTAGTGTTCCCAAGGATCTATCTTTGATTCCTATTCCTATTTCTCTTCCACATAATGTCCCTCAATGACATCATTCAAAAACACACAGTCATGTTTCATATGAAGACTGATAACGACCAGTTCTAACACACTGCCACCTCTTTTGACCTGATTTGGAGGAGCTGGTGTTGGACAAAGTTAAAAATCACACAATACCAGGCTATAATCCAACAGGTTTATTTGGAGGCCCTATCTTATGAAGTGCTGCCTCTTCATCAGGTGGTGAAGAAGGGAGAAGGAGGATGTCAGAAAAGGCACGTCTGGTGGTTCAGGAGGATGGGGCTGTTAGGTTCGGCTGTAGGAACTGGTGGGTGGGTGTTGGGGGGAGGAGGTGGGGAGGTGTAGGAATATTGGTGTGTGAAGGGAGAAGATGTCAAATCAGGGTGTAATGGATGGAAAGGTTTGAGAGAGGTGATGCTCTTTGGTTGGAAAAACAGTATAAAATAGGGGTGCAAGAGCAGAGGCTCTTGGTTGGATAGGTGCACATTGTTCAAATAGCAGGACAGGTGGAGGGAGCAGCTGATAAGGCATACAGTGTTCTTGGCTTTATTAATCGGGACATAGATTACAAGGGCAAGGAGATAATGTTGAATTTGTGCCAGACACTTGTTAGACCTCAGCTGGAATATTGGGTACAGTTGTGAGTGCCACAATATAGGAATGATGTGAATGCATTGGAGAGAATGCACAAGTGATTTACAAGATTGGTTCCACGAATGAGAAACTTTACTTTGAGGACGGTTGAAGAGGTTGGGACTCTTTTCTTTAGACAGAAAAAATCTGAGATAAGATTTGATAGAGAATTCCAAAATCACGAGTGGGTTGGATCCAGTAGACCGGGAGAAGATGTCCCTGCTTTAAAAAGTCAAAAGAACGAGAGGGCATAGACTTAAAGTGATGTGCAAAAGAATCAAGGAATGTGTGAGAAAAGATTATTTTCACACAATGATTAGTTAGGGAATGGAATGCACTGGAAACGTGGTGGAGGCAGGTTCAAATGAGACATTCAAAAGGATGTTGCATGATTATTTGCATTGAAATGCTGTTCAAGGATTTGGGGATAAAGGCAGGAGATTGGCACTTGGTAATAGAACCAGGGCAGGTACAATAGACTTAATGGCCTCTGTCTGCACCAGAACAATTCTTTGAAATTAGAGATGGGAAAATATTAGGATGTTAGGAATGATGGGGAGGTGTCAAGAGTGTGTGGTGCTGGAAAAGCACAACAGGTCATGCAGCATCCGAGGAGCAAGAGATTTGACATTTCAGGCAGGAGCCCTTCATCAGGAATGAGGCATGTGGGCCCGGGGGGCTGAGAGATAAATGGGAGGGGCTTGGGCTGGGAGAGAAGGTAACTGAGAATGCAATATTTAGATGAAGGTGGGGGAGAAGGTGATAGGTCAGAGAGGAGGGAGGAGCAGAGCATGATGGAGAGGTGGTCCAAAGAGTTGTGGAAAGAATGGTCACTGCAGAACATTGATACTGAAAGCATCTTGCTGTCCAACCTTCCAGCCTTTCGATTAAACTTTTTCTTTCTATCTTATTTTCTCAGTCTCTTCGACTCTATTGCTACTGTTCTGATGATGTCACCTCCCACCTTCTTCTTTAGCTGAGGATTCACCCCACCATAATTGATAGAGATCTTAGCCATGCCTGACTCATTTCCTGCAATTCTGTCTTCTTCCCTTCCCCCTCCCTCCCTGATCAACAAAAGTGTTCCCTTCCTCCTCACCTCCCACCTGACCTGTCTCTGACTCAAATTACCATTCTTCGCTATTTCTGCCACCTGTAGCAAGAAACTACCACTAAATACAACTTTCCTTTCCCTCCTCTATCAGCAAAGTCTTTTTTTCTGTGTGACACAATGCTCTACTCCTTCATCAGTCTTGATACTTCCTCACCCTCAATCCTCAAGCCATCAGGCACTTTCCCATGCAGTCGCAATAGGGTAAGCATAGTACTTTGTGTAACTCCTTTTCACATCTATTATTAACATTTATTTGAATCTGTATTTTCCTTTGCCACCATCAGCACTATTTTTTTCTGTGGGATCTCTCACCCTTGATGGAGAAGGGACTCAAAAAGGTACCCTATAAGTAAACTATCCCACTTTTTCCTGGCAACAGAGCCCCAACCCAGTGCAGCATCACTATCTTTATGTTTGAAGGAAAAAAAACCTCTATATTTTGCAACTTGGCATTTTAGAATGCTCATGGGTAATCTCAAGAATAACTATCCAGAGAGCACATCAATAAATATATTTTGCAAACCATCAAGACTGCAAATTGACATAATTGTCCTCAGTGAGTCCTGATTTCTTGGGAGGGAGAACTGAAGTTTTAAATGGGTGGAGGTACATCTTTTACTCGACTCATAGAGTCATAGAGATGTACAGCACAGAAATAGACCCTTCGGTCCACCCCGTCCATGGCCGACCAGTTATTCCAACCCAACGTAGTCCCACCTGCCAGCACCTGTCCTATATCTCTCCAAACCCTTCCTATTCATATACCCATCCAAATGCCTTTTAAATGTTGCAATTGTACCAGCCTCCACCACTTCCTCTGGCAGCTAATTCCATACACATAGCACCCTCTGTGTGAAAAAGTTGCCCTTTAGGTCCCTTTTATATCTTTCCCCTCTCACCCTAAACCTATGCCCTCTAGTTCTGGACTCCCTGACCCCAGGGAAAAGACTTTGTCTATTTATTCTATTCATGCCCCTCATAATTTTGTAAACCTCTATAAGGTCACCCCTCAGCCTCCTACACTCCAGGGAAAACAGCCCCTGCCTGTTCAGCCTCTGCCTATAGCTCAGATCCTCCAACCCTGGCAACAGCCTTGTAAATCTTTTCTGAACCCTTTCAAGATTCAAAACAACTTTCCGATAGGAAAGAGACCAGAATTGCCTGCAATATTCCAACAGTGGCCTAACCTATGTTCTGTACAGCTGCAACATGACCTCCCAACTCCTGTATTCAATACTCTGACCAATAAAGGAAAGCATACCAAACGCCTTCTTCACTATCCTATCTACCTGCGACTCCACTTTCAAGGAACTATGAACCTGCACTCCAAGATCTCTTTGTTCAGCAACACCCCCAGGACCTTACCATTAAGTGTATAAGTCCTGCTAAGATTTGCTTTCCCAAAATGCAGCACCTCACATTTATCTGAATTAAACTCCATCTGCCACTTCTCAGTCCATTGGCCCATCTGATCAAGATCCTGTTGTAATCTGAGGTAACCCTCTTCGCTGTCCACTACACCTCCAATTTTTGTGTCATCTGCAAACTTACTAACTCAACCTCTTATGCTCACATTCAAATCATTTATATTGATGACGAAAAGTAGATGACCCAGCACTGATCCTTGTAGCACTCCATTGGTCACAGGCCTCCAGTCTTAAAAACAACCCTCCACCACCACCCTCTGTCTTCTACCTTTGAGCCAGTTCTGTATCCAAATGGCTAGTTCTCCCTGTATTCCGTGAGATCTAACCTTGCTAATCAGTCTCCCATGGGGAACCTTGTCAAACGCCTTACTGAAATACATATAGATCACATCTACCACTCTGCCCTCATCAATCCTCTTTGTTACTTCTTTAATCAAGTTTGTGAGATATGATTTCCCATGCACAAAGCCATGTTGACTATCCCTAATCAGTCCTTGCTGTTCCAAATACATGTACATCCTGTCCCTCAGGATTCCTTCCAACAACTTGCCCACCACCAAGGTCAGGCTCACCGGTCTATAGTTTCCTGGCTTGTCTTTACTGCCCTTCTTAAACAGTGGCACCACGTTAGCCAACCTCCAGTCTTCCGGCACCTCACCTGTGACTATCGATGATACAAATATCTCAGCAAGAGGCTCAGCAATCACTTCCCTGGCTTCCCACAGAGTTCTCGGGTACACCTGATCAGGTCCTGTGGATTTATCCACCTTAATGCATTTCAAGACATCCAGCACTTCCTCCTCTGTAATATGGTCATTTTTCAAGATGTCACCATCTATTTCCCTACATTCGATATCTTCCATATCCTTTTCCATAGTAAGTACTGATGCAAAATACTCCTTTAATATCTCCCCCATTTTCTGAGGCTCCACACAAAGGCCGCCTTGCTGATCTTTGAGGGGCCCTATTCTCTCCCTAGTTACCCTTTTGTCCTTAATTTATTTGTAAAAACCCTTTGGATTCTCCTTAATTCTATTTGCCAAAGCTATCTCATGTCCCGGTTTTGCCCTCCTGATTTCCCTCAAGTATACTCTTACTTACTTTATACTCTTCTAAGGATTCACTTGATCTATCCTGTCTGTACCTGACATATGCTTCCTTCTTTTGCTTAACCAAACCCTCAATTTCTTTAATCATCCAGCATTCCCTATACCTACCAGCCTTCCCTTTCACCCTGACAGGAATATACTTTCTCTGGATTCTCGTTATCTCATTTCTGAAGGCTTCCCATTTTCCAGCTGTCCCTTTACCTGTGAACATCTGCCCCCCAATCAACTTTAGAAACTTCTTGCCTAATACCATTAAAATTGGCCTTTCTCCAATTTAGAACTTCAACTTTTAGATCTGGTCTATCCTTTTCCATCATTATTTTAAACCTAATATAATTATGGTCGCTGGCCCCAAAGTACTCCCCCACTGACACCTCAGTCACCTGCCCTGCCTTATTTCCCAAGAGTAGGTCAAGTTTTGCACCTTCTATAGTAGGTACATTCACATACTGAATCAGAAAATTTTCTTGTACACACTTAACAAATTTCTCTCCATCTAAACCCTTAACACTACGGCAGTCCCAGTCTATGTTTGGAAAGTTAAAGTCCCCTAAAATAACCATCCTATTATTCTTACAGATAGCTGAGATCTCCTTACAAATTTGTTTATCAATTTCCCTCTGACTATTAAGGAGTGTATAATACAATCCCAATAAGGCGATCATCCCTTTCTTATTTCTCAGTTCCATCCAAATAACTTCCCTGGATGTATTTCCAGGAATTTCTTCCCTCAGTACAGCTGTAATGCTATCCCTTATCAAAAACGCCACTTCCCCTCCTCTCTTGCCTCCCTCTCTATCCTTCCTGTAGCATTTGTATTCTGGAACATTTAAGCTGCCAGTCCTGCCCATCCTTGAGCCATGTTTCTGTAATTGCTATGATATCCCAGTCCCATGTTCCTAACCATGCCCTGAGTTCATCTGCCTTCCCCGTTAGGCCCCTTGCATTGAAATAAATGCAGTTTAATTTATTCGTCCTACCTTGTCTCTGCCTGCCCTGACTGTTTGACTCGCTTCTGATCTCAGCTGTACCAGTCTCAGATTGATTTCTTTCCTCACTATCTCCCTTGGTCCCACTACCCCTACCCCTCTCCTCCCCCCACCAACCTTTCTAGTTTAAATCCTCCCGAGCAGCTCTAGCAAATTTCCCTGCCAGTATATTAGTCCCCTTCCAATTTAGGTTCAACCCATCCTTCTTGTACAGGTCACTTCTACCCCAAAAGAGATTCAAAAATGTGAATCCTTCTCCCATACACCAACTCCTCAGCCATGCATTCATCTGCTCTATCCTCCTATTCCTGCCCTCACTAACTCATAGCACCAAGAGTAATCCAGATATTACTACTCTCGAGGAACTCCTTTTTAAATTCCTGCCTAACTCTCTGTAATCTCTCTTCAGAATCTCAACCTTTTCCCTTCCTTTGTCATTGCTTCCAATGTGGACAGTCACCTCTTGCTGGCACCTCTCCCCCTTCAGAACATTCTGCACCCTCTCTGAGACATCCTTGATCCTGGCACCAGGGAGGCAACACACCATTCTGATTTTTCTCTGCTGGCCACAGAAACATCTGTCTGTACCTTGGTCTAGAGAGTCCCCTAACACAATTGATCTCTTGGAACCCGATGTACCCCTCATTGCATTCGAGCCAGTCTCAGTACCAGAAACTTAGCTGTTCGTGCTACGTTCCCTTGTGAATCAATCACCCCCTACATGTTCCAAAACAGCACAATTGTTTGAAATGGGGATAGCCATAGAAGACTCCTGCACTAACTAGCTACCTCTCTTACCTTTCTTGGAGTGAACCCGTCTATGTGACTGTAACTGCGACTTTTCCCTCTTCCTATAACTGCCATCCATCACATACCATTGCTGTTGCAAATTCCTCATTGCCTCTAACTGTCTCTCCAACTGATCCATTTGATCTGATAGGATTCGCAGCCAACAGCATTTATTGCAGATATAATCCACAGTAATTCATGAACTCTCCTTAAGCTCCCACATCTGACAGGAAGCACATATCACTCTACTAAAGGCCATTTTTGCTCCTTCACAATCTACAGATCCAGAAAATAACACAGTCGTATTTCTCTACAAAACACTGTTCCAGGTTAAATTAATAGTTATGGCTTATATTTTAAATGTAATCAAGAGACATATCTCAAAAAATATATAATCAAGGAAGATCCCACTCTACTCACTACTGCAGACTTTCTGCAGGCCACACTTAAAACTATTCACTTATCTGATTCTGTGCTGTGAGTTTGCCCAAACAGTTCCTCCAAGATCAGTTGTGAATTTCACAGTTTGTTCATTTTTCCAGACGCACTCAGATGTTCAGCGATCCATGAATTCAAACAGCAAAGGCAGTGACTATGCAGGTTGACTGTGCTGTCAGTGTCTTTCTCTCTCTCTCTCCTGCACTGACCTCATCATGTGCCTCCTTTGTCTGTTCTTCTCCCTTTTAAAAGTGCAGTTGTTTTGACTTTTTTCCCCAAAGTTCCAAAACAATGCAACAGCATATAAAACAGTAATTGCTGCTCCTTGAATTCAAGGAAATCACCTCCAACACTTAAAATACCTCAAAAAAGAAGTAGCTATTACAGCCAGAAATTTTTCCTGTCCTCCATCTTGGATTACCTTGAATCCTAAAATACAAGACTGAGCGTGACCCATGTATCTACAAGTTGGTCTTGCCATCTGGAATAGGATCTTGGATGGATGAACTCCCAGTTATATACATGGAAAGTCTGTGATATCACATGCCACTCAGCCATAACCAATTGCCACAGTCATTAGTCTTATACTCTTAGAGTCATAGAATCATACCACACAGAAACAGACCATTCGTTCCAACCAGTCCATGCTGACTATAATCCCAAACTAAACTAGTCCCACCTGACTGCTCCTGGCCCATATCCCTCCAAACCCTTCCTATTCTTGGATCTATCCAAATGTCTTTTAAATGTTGTAATTGTATCCACATCCACCACTTCATCAGGAAGTTCATTCCACACATGAACCACCTTCTGTGTAAAACATTTGCATCTCATGTCTTTTTAAATTTTCTCACCTCTCATCTTACAAATGTCCCCTCATCTTGAAATCTTCCATCCTAGGAAAATACAACTCCCACCAACTCTATCTGTATCTCTTATTGTTGAACAAGCTTCTATGAGATCGCCTCTCAACCTCCTATACTCCAGTGAAAAAGGTCCCAGCCTATTCAGCCTTTTTTTGATAACTCAAAGCTTCCATACCCAGCAACGTCCTGGTAAATCTCTTCTGAACCCTTTCCAGCTTGATAATATCCTTCTGATAACTGGGTGACCAGAATTAGACAGGGTACTCCAGAAGAGGCCTCATCAATGGCCTTTATAGCCTCAACATGACTTTCAAACTCTTATATTCAAAGGACTGAGCAATGAAGGCAAGCATCTATCTGTGACACAAACTTCAAAGAATTATTACCTGCACTCCTAGGTCCCTCTGTTCTACATTACTACCCAAGCCCCTACCATTAATTGTATAAGTGCCATCCTGTTTATTGTACCAAAGTATACTATCTCACATTTATCCAGATTGAACTCCATCTGCCATTTCTCAGCCCATTGACCCATTTGATCAAGATCCCTTTGTAATGTTAGAAAGCCTTCTTCCCTGTCTGTTATGTCACCAATTTTGGTGTATCCGCAAACTTATGAACCATGCCTTCTATATTCTCATCCAAATCATTTATATAAATGACAAACAAAAGAGGAATCAGAACTGATCCCTGTGGAACACCGCTGGTCACAGGCCTCTGGTCCAAAAAAGCAACCCTCCATTAATACTCTCTGTCTCTTGCCATTAAGTCAATTATGTGTCCAATTGGCAGGCTCACCCTGAATCCCATATGACCTAACTTTACTAATTAGCTTACCATGTGGAACTCTGTCAAAGGCTTTATTAAAATCCAAGTAAACAACATCTACTGCTCTGCCATCATTAATATTTTTGGTAACTTCCTCAAAAAACTCAGGCAAAACTTTTATTCTGACTTTGATGAAATCTGCACTGCTATCCCAAAATAATCACTTTAGGTCTGCCTAAATCTCCAACGTATGGTCAGGATCCGTTCAGAAAAGCAGTGGGAAAAGCTAATGTAAAGGGCCATCTTCTACTGTTGACAAAATGAATTCAACATGGCCTCTTTATAACAAATAGCCTCTTTCTCCAGCTGGTCAAATATAAAATGAAATTGATTTATCACAACAAATGTATGTAGACCAACATACAGAGGTATAAACTTTGTTTTGTTTTACTTTCTGTTAATCTCACAGATTCACTACCCTTTGAGGGTATGAATTCCTCTCTCACTTAAAATAGTGAGCCCTTATTCTGAGATTATGCCCTGTGGTCCCAGACTCTTCTGTCAAATTGCCTAAGAATCTTTTATGTTTCAATAAGGTCTCCTCTCATTCTTCTAGACTACACTGAAGATGAAGATCTCTGTGACTGGGAGAATCTTGCTACCAATAGTTCTAAATGGTGATGACTTACTCAGCAAGTGGCTTTGTATTCTGTGTCCATTCTCCTTTGAGTCTAAAGCATAGAGATGTCTAGTGCAGAAGCATACTCTTTAGTCCACCTCATCCATGCCAACCAGAAATGCTATATTAATCTAGTCCAATTTGCCAGCATTTGATCCATATTCCTCTAAATCCTTCCTAATTACATACCCATTCAGATATTGTTTAAATGTTGTAACTGTACCATCCTCCACCACTTCCTCTGGCAGCTTATTCCATACACGGACCACCCACTGCATGAAAAGGTTGCCCCTTAGATCTCTTTTAAATCTTTTCCTTCTCACCTTAAACCTATGCCCTCTAGTTTCGAACTCCTTTTGCTTGGGAAAAAGACCTTAGGGCAGAATGCCAGCAGTGAAGGAAAGGAAAGAAAGCAAATCCTGTACTCCAGATAGCACTATCTCATGGGACAATAGCTGGAAAACCTGTGGGATAAGAATTGGCTTGATGAATCTCATAAAGACTTAAGGAAGGATCTATCAATCCTGAATAGACATCACCCTCAAATTGAGGGACAGCAGACATCCATAGAGAAACGTCAGTTATCCCCAGTCTTTGTAACTGTTGTTGTGGCTAGCCATGATGGCTTTAGATTTCTTTCCATTGTTAGGGAATACAACAATGCTGTAAACTTCCTTCTTGTCTGGTAGGTGTTTTTGAAATACATATATTGGTGTAGATGCAATGATTAGTTCCAAAATCTATTTTGAAACTGAATATCTGACGAATCACTCTCCAGAACTTTTAGTTGGAAGTTTGTGATAAATTTGTTGATGGACTCATTTTTGTTATCGGTATATGATTAGCTATAATCTGTTGATCTGGATGTGGATCTTTACTTTGTGTTGATTTACAGGAATGTCAATATCGTGCTCAAGTCATTCGATCCTCATTCATCAATTGTGACTGTCCTTCAATGTCCAGTGTAATCGTGATTGTTTACAGCTTATTCTTCTGGTTCACTCAATCCTCAATCCAGGAAACACATTTCCATCCATTCTACATTTTACTGGATGCTGTGCAATTCATGAGCAGATGTTGAACATTTTCTTGATGGACTATTTCCTGTAAAAATAATAGAACCTTCACTGGTTTTCCTTTTACATGCATGATATTTCCACAGGCTTGCCTTTTTGTTTATTAGGCTTTCTTCACCACAGGCTGCAGTTTTGTTTTTAGATGTTCTATTTTTCATAGGCTGTTTTTAAAGTGTTCCTGCAGCCAAACCTTCTCCAATAGCTATGTGGGGATATTGCCCTACTTTCAGAATAGGTCCTACTCACAAAATGAGTTAACACAGGAATCCATCAACAGCAATGGGGACGCATTGTTTTCACTAATTTCTGGGCTGCCACTAGAACATTTGACCACACTATTTGGATGGCTATTCAGCTTGATCCTTGAAGTCTAATCTGACTGATGCCCTAGTACTTACCCAGCACTTCAATCTCTTGGGAATCTCACTTAAAATCTCTCAAAGGGAGTTCAGAAGATCTTTTTCCCTTTAAGGATACCTGAAAGAATTCTGAAGCGATATTGGGTCATGTTATTTCTCAGAGCGGCCAGTTGAAACAGGTGTTAAGACCTTGACTTCTTGAATGGCCTCTCAGGTAAATGAGTCTGTCCTGAGCAAAACAGATATTGGGCCTGCTGTGCTCAGGCTTTCCAGGTGTACAGAAAACTTAAAACAAAAGCAGAAATTTCAGGAGAAACTCAGCATGTCTGGAGCATCTGTGGAGAGAAAGCAGAATTAACAGTTCAGATCCAGTGACCCTTGTTCAGGACTTCAGAAAACCCATCACATTGTCCCCACGAAGAAATTAGGTGAAATGTTTAAGAAGTTTCAGTTGGAGACTAGTGGAACAAGACTGTTTCTCTGGCTCAAAAATACTCCTGAGGCCCACAGTTGTCCCATTTTTCTCCCATTCCAGATTCTACCGTCTGGGCTTCTAACAGCCTAACATTCATGTTTATAAAACTGACAAAGTGTCTTTGGAATCCCAAGAGTCTCAAAACTAGTCTAAATGAATTCCTTCCTCTGAACATGTGTGCTAACTTTTTTCAAAATTAAGCTGGCCTCCGTATACATATATTTACGCTTTATTTGTATCTTTTTTGGGTGTGTATTAAATAATTCATGAGTGGAGAGTAACTCCAGGACAAGAGAGAATGTGTTGGAGTTTCTTGCTATCCTTTTGAAGAACTGCATCACAAATGCTAAATACATTCATAGGGAAGCATGTGGAGGATGAAGTCACTTCAAATTATACTGTCAGCCTTTATGTGTTTGCTTAAAACCAACCCTTGCACAAATGAATATAATGATGCTCTTGTGCTACAGCTGTTTATTGTGATAGCGCACAGCACAAAACAGTTAAAAGAATTAATTAGAACTCTAAAATGGGTTTGCAACAAATCCATTTTGTTCTGTGACAAAGCACCATGATTGGTATTACTGCCGTTTCCCTGGTTGCTGTGGCCTTGCACACACCGTTACAAAGTTATTCCAATACAGTAGGCTGGGCGTATCCCATTCCTTGACCTTTAACACCATAGTCCATTAACTCAAAGCGAATAGAATATTAATGAGCTTTAAAAGTTTCCTTTCAATTTCACTCCCTATGGTTGATTTTTTTAAGGTTATCGCTACAAATGAAATTACTGAAATGTAACATTTGTGCACGAGACTGACAAAGTGATATTATGGCAACTAATACCTTGATATTGATGCTTTGCACAGTAAAATATTTTGTCAGTTTGCATTGTATTAACAGTTCTATCAGTCTACCAACACTAAAATAAAACAATCTTAAAATGTCAAAATGAGCATTTTTTTTCAAAGATTTCAGCTTTTCTTCAACTTTGTACCCATTTAACCAGTGTAAATCAAGGGCAGGATCGGAAAAGTAGTTTTGTTATTTTGTTATCTATTGTGTCTGTTGGCAATGCCACTGTTTTCTGGGCAGTCTGATGCAAATTAGGTGGAACTGTGCCATGGAGTCATACACCTCACTTATTCTATCTTGTCCACTTCATTTACTCACTGCTTTCTTAATTTGCACATTGAAGAGGAACATTGAGTGTTGATCAGAAAAGAATAAAAGAAAACCTAAGAAAATTAGCATTTCTTTGATAGATTGGTGTTTGTTTTAAGAAATTTTGCAATGGACTGCCACTTTCCACATATTATGTCAGATTGGAATTAATAGATTTCCCATTAGGAATTCTCTAATGTTACGGTTCTTTGGAAGGTAGGAAGAACACAGACAATGCTAGGATGCTCAGGCATCCACACGTTCATTGTAACCTCATGTCAGTACATAAAAAGAGGGGAGGCACACACCTGCATTTATATGGAGGGCAGTACTTACTGAAGCATTCTGGATTAGTGGTGCTGGAAAAGCACAGCAGTTCAGGCAGCATCCGAAGGGGATTTTCCTGCTTCTTGGATGCTGCCTGAACTGCTGTGCTTTTCCAGCACCACTAATCCAGAATCTGGTTTCCAGCATCTGCAGTCATTGTTTTTACCTTACAGAAGCATTGCCTTACAAAGGAAGCCTTCAATAGTAACAAGGGCTATGAGCTAATCCACAGATTAAGTTTTACAAAAACAATGCACTACAAGTGACTGACCAAGTCTTTATTTTGTTGCAATGATGTCATTCTGATTCTGCTAGTTATAACGCTACTATTTGTTAATCATCTGATCGTAAATTCATTAAGTAAGTCACAAAGACATTGTCTGCTGAAGCAAACAACGCCATTTCTTTCCCAAAGGACAACTGCTAGCAGAATGGCAGGACACTGCAATTTTACAGGTGACAGGACTCCTGAAGGTGAAAAAACTCACATATTGCCTGTGGTTCAACATACAACAGGGAAACAGATCCTTTGGTCCAACCAGTCCATGCCAAACATAATCCCAAACTAAACTAGTCCCACATCCCTCAAAAATCCTTCCTATTCATGCACTTTTTTTGGATTAGCTTCCCCACACGGTCCATACTGGCCCTCTGAAGAGTAACCCACCCAGGTCCATTCCCCTAGATTTACACCTGACGCCATTGGGACAATTTAGCATGGCCAATTCACCTGTCCTGCACATCTTTGGATTTGGAAGAAACCCACACAGATAATCACACGAGGTAGGGATCGAACCCAGGTCCCTGGTGCTGTGAGGCAGCAATGTTAACCACTGAGCCACCATGCCTCACATATCTAAGTATCTTTTAAACATTGTAATTGTACCTGCATCCACCACTTGCTTAAGAAGTTCATTTCATACATGAGCAACCTTCTGTATTTAAATATTACCCCTCAAGTCTTTTTTAAATCACTGTTCTCTCACATTAAATATGTGTCCACAAGTCTTGAAATCTCCCATTCTAGGGAAAAGGCAACAGCCATTAACTCTATCTATACCCCTCATTATTTTATAAACTTCTATTAGGTCACCTCTCAACCTCCTACGCTCCAGTGAAAATAGTGCCACTCCTTCCAGCCATTCTTTATAGCTCTAACCTTCTATACCCAATAACACCTTGGTAAAACTCTTCTGAACCTTCTCCAGCTTAATAATATTCTTCCAATAACAGGGTGGCCAATGTTTATTAACCATTCCTGGTTCAAGACAATGAATTGCACTCCTCTACCATGTAGTGCAGGGACATCCACAGTGCTCTTATAAGGGGAATTGCACTGATGGAAAAAGAATAGCAATATAGTTCCAGGACACTATGTGCCTTGGAGATGACTTTTCAGTGGTAGTGTTCCACACTCATGTTGCCCCTTGTCCTTCTAGGTCGTAGAGTTGATAGGTTTGGAAAGTGCTGTGGTAGCAGCCTTGGAGAGTTGATGCAATGCATTTTGTTGTTGGTACGCACTGACATCATTGTCATCACTGTCATGCACAGATTTTGGAATGAGTTAATGTTTGAGGTGGTGTATGCATTACCAATCAAGTAGGTTACTTTGTTCTGGATGGTGTTGACATTTTTGAGTGATGTTTGAGGTCAGTTAGGTAAGTAAGGAGTAGTCCATTGTACTTCTAACTTGTCTGTTGTAGATGATGAATGGGCTTTGGGAAGTCAGGAAGTGATTTGCATAATACAGATTTCATAGTCTCAACTTTGTTCTTATACCACAGTATGTGGATGGTTGGTCCAGTCCAATTTCTGGTCAATGTTATCCTCCAGGATATGAATAATGGGTGATTCAATGATGGTAAGATCAAGGTGAGATGATTAGATCTACTCTTGGTGGAGATGGTACCTGGCACTTAGATAATAGAGTCATAGAGTCATAGAGATGTACAGCACGGAAATGGACCCATGCTGACCAGATATCCTAACCAAATCTAGTCTCACCTGCCAGCACCCGGCCCATATCCCTTCCTATACATATACCCATCCAGATGCCTTTTAAATGCTGTAATTGTACTAGCCTCTACCACTTCCTCTGGCAGCTCATTCCATTTGTGCACAATCTTCTGCGTGAAAATGTTGCCCCTTAGGTCCCTTTTATCTTTCCCCTCTCAGACTGAACCTGTGCCCTCTAGTTCTGGACTCCCCACCCCAGGGAAAAGACCTTGTCTATTTATCCTATCCATGCCCCTCTTAATTTTATAAACCTTTATAAGGTCACCCCTCTGCCTCCGACGCTCCAGGGTAAACAGCCCCAGCCTATTCAGCCTCTCCCCATAGCTCAAACTCTTCATCCCTGGCAACACCCTTGTAAATCTTTTCTGAACCCTTTCAAGTTTCACAACATCTTTCTGATAGGAAGGAGACCAAAATTGCATGCAATATTCCAAAAGTGGCCTAACCAATGTCCAGTACAGCCACAACATGACCTCCCAACTCCTATACTCAATGCACTGACCAATAAAGGAAGACATGCCATATGCTTTATTCACTATCCTATTTATCTGTGACTCTACTATCAAGGAACTGTGAGTCTGCACTTCAAGGTCTCTTTGTTCAACAACACTCCCTAGGACCTTACCATTCAGTGTGTAAGCCCTGCCCTGATTTGCTTTTCCAAAATGCAGCACCTAAATGTGAATGTTTACTGCAGAATTTAAGCCTGGGTGTTATCTTCGTTTCATTGTGTTTGGACATGGACAACATGTATTTGAAGAGTTATGAGTGGCGCTGAACATTGTGCAATCATCACAGAATATCCTCATCTAGCTTTATAATGGAGGGAAGGTTAAATTTAAAATACTTTAACACTGACCTGTGTGTGTTAGTGACTGATGGCCTAATGAAAAAACCAGTAAGCTGTGAAGGTCAGAGTTTGAGGCAACCATTAAATGCTCCTGCAATTCAGGTTATAAAAAAAGACGCATAATAGCTCTTTCACCCGGAATGTTGCTAGCCAGCCACTGGCGGAAAAGATCAGAACAAAAGAATTTCAATCAAACTACAAAACACAGAATCTCAAAAATAAATTGTTCAACTATCAAAGTCGATACTAAAGTAAAACAAAGATTAGAATCCCTACAGTGTGGAAACAGGCCCTTTGACCCCACAAGTTCACAACAACCCTGCAAAGAATAACCCATCCCCTTACATTTACATCTGACTAACTCACCTAACCTATACATCCCTGAACACTATGGACAACTTAGCATGGCCAATTCACCAAACCTGTACATCTTTGCACTGTGGGAGGAAACACATGCAGACATAGGGAAAATATATGAACTCCATACAGACAGTTGCAGGAGATTGGATTCAACCCTGAGTCCTTGATGCTGTGAGGCAGCAGGGCTAACCACTGAGCCACCATGCCACACTGTGGAAAAGGCTGCAAATGCTGGAAATCTGAAGCAAAAACCAAGTGTGGAGAAGCTCAGACAGAAATTGCTGGAAAAACTCATCAAGTCTGGCAGCTTCTGTGGAGACAAAGCAGAGTAAGAAAGCAGTCTTTAGATCTGCCACATCTGCTGAGTTTTCCCAGTAATTTCTGTGTTTGTTCCTAACCTATACAATCTGCCTTCATGCATCAGTCTTGCACATCTTGTTTACATTGTACCCATGGGCATCTATTGCTGCCATTTATTTCCTTTGAATTTTAAAGATTCCAGCAAATGCAAATATTAACTGTTAATCAACTAAAATGGATGCATTCTCCATGGCAATGTCATTGGTCCATCAGAGTTCACTTGCGCTTTCCTCTCAGGAAGTAGCAATGTTCGCTTTGCCCTTGAATTGGTATTCTTGCGATATGTTCTGATGAATGCAAGATCAAAAGCTTTGATAAAATGTGTAACAAAACAGAAGTTGCTGGAGAGACTCAGCAGGTCAGACAGCATCTATGGAGAGTTAGCAGAGTTAACATTTATTTTTAGCAGTGGTCCAAGTTTGTACTATCAACCTGCAACAGTATTTTGGTTTTAATATTGTTAAATCTGCTATTCTCCTTTGATTGCTATTTTCCTTGATTACAATTAGAGAACCATAACATACTTTTATTAAGTGACATACTCTTTTATTGCTCAAATCATATTCATTCCATCCATATGTCCTGTGAACATTAACCACGTCTAAAACATGGTACGTCATCTCCTTCTCCTATCCCTCCTAAATATTATTCACATTGTTTTATTTTCCATTATTTGTTCAGTTTACAGCCAGGTTTCTGTTAATTATAATTAGAAAGGTTGTCAAGCAGCTATGAGAAAGTGAGGACTGCAGATGCTGGAGATCAGAGCTGAAAAATGTGTTGCTGGAAAAGCGCAGCAGGTCAGGCAGCATCCAAGGAGCAGGAGAATCGACGTTTCAGGCATAAGCCCTTTTCAGGAATGAGAAGGGTGAGTCAAGCAGGCTAAGATAAAAGGTAGGGAGGAGGGACTTGGGGGAGGGGTGTTGGGAATGCGATAGGTGGAAGGAAGTTAAAGTGAGGGTGATAGGCCAGAGAGGGGGTGGGGGCGGAGAGGTCGGGAAGAAGATTGCAGGTCAAGAAGGTGGTACGGAGTCCGAGGGTTGGGACTGAGATAAGGTGGGGGGAGGGGAAATGAGGAAGCTGGAGAAATCTGCATACATCCCTTGTAGTTGGAGGGTTCCTAGGCGGAAGATGAGGCGCTCTTCCTCCAGGCGTCGTGTTGCCATGGTCTTGCAATGGAGGAGGCCAAAGACCTGCACGTCCTTGGCGGACTGGGAGGGGGAGTTAAAGTGTTCAGCCACAGGGCGGTTGGGTTGGTTGGTGCGGGTGTCCCAGAGGTGTGCAAATAGGTGGCCTGTCTCCCCAATGTAGAGGAGGCCACATCGGGTGCAGCGGATGCAGTAAATGATGTGTGTGGAGATGCAGGTGAATTTATGACTGATATGGAAGGATCCCTTGGGGCCTTGGGGGAGGTATGGGCGCAAGTTTTGTATTTCTTGCGGTTGCAGGAGCAGGTGCCGGGAGTGGAGGTTGGGTTGGTACGGGGTATGGACCTGATGAGGGAGTCGCGGAGGGAGTGGTCTTTCCAGAATTCCGATAGCAGAGGGGAGGGAAATATATCCTTGGTGGTGGGGGTCTGTTTAGAGGTGGCAGAAATGACGAATCTGTTTGGAGGTGGCGGAAATGACAAATTCTGTTTAGAGTCATTCTCCTGCTCCTTGGATGCTGCCTGACCTGCTGCACTTTTCCAGCAACACATTTTTCAGCAGTGTCAAACAGCTATGCAAAATTAAGGAAAATAAACACCAGGAACTGAAGAAAGTGTACCCAAAGGTTATTATTGGACTAATAAGAATAATGAAGGAAATCAAATACAAATATTCTAGAAATTACAAAATACTGGAGAGGTGGTGAGGGACTGGAGAAAAGTAGATGAGACTTCTTCTTTTTAAGGCAAAGTAATCTAGAAAATTACAAATTTATGAAATGGATCACTTTCTGAGTAAACTGGAACTGAAGGTAGGAACATGTAGATTGGGATAAGATTATGAGAGTCAATATCTGGAGAGAGATTTGGTTGCTTCCACAACAATTTGCTATTACTCTTCCATCTGTCTCTGTCTGCTTTCTCTTTGTTCCTACAAGGCTCCTCTGGAGTTGACAGGCAGTAGAAATACAGGGCTCCCTGATTTATGGATGCTCAACTTGCAAATGTTCTTATGCACAAACTCATGCAGGGCTGTAATTTTAAAGACCTGTGCTACGGTTAAGGATCTGACATATGAACATCTGTTATACTTATGAACAGCTGCTTTATATTGCCCTGCATTATATTCTGACTGGTGTACAAGTCAACTTGCAACCAAACTCCAGAATGGAACCCATTTGCAATCAGGAGACTGTCTTTATTCTTTCAGCACTGCTATGGAAAGAATTGGAACACCATGTACCCTTCCCTTCCTGTCCTTAATCAGAAGGTGCATATGTTTTCAACTTGTGTGTGTAGTCAATATTTCTGTACCAGCAGCAAGCTTTTGTGGGTTTAACAAAAGAGGATTCTTTATTCACACATTCAGCCTGAAAGTCTGATACTGCATTAGTCACTCAGCACAATGTTCAGTATCCTTCATGACTCCTCAGACACTGAAGCAGTATGTTTCCATTTGCAAAAAGATCTGAATAATATCTAAGTGTCAGTGCTTAAGTTGAAAGTAACATTCATGCCACACAAGTGCAATTAACGTCACCAAGAAAAGAAATTGTAAATGTTGTCTTTCTTATTCAATGGTGTTAACATGCTGAATCCCACTATCAATATCCGAAGGGTAGCCATTGACCAGAAACTCAATGGACTTGCCACATAAATACTATGACAAAAGAGCAGATCAGAGGATAGGAAGCCTGCAACAAGTAATTCACTTTCTGACTCCCCATTGCTCATCCACCATCTACAAGGCACAATTCAGGAATGTGATGCAACATTCCTCAGTTGCCTGGATGAGTGCAGCTCCAACAATGCTCAAGAAGCTTGACACCATCCATGATAAAGCAGCCCGCTTCTTTGGCACCATATCCAGAAACATCCACTCCCTCCTTCACTGATGCTTTGTAGTAGTAATGTGTTCCAACTACAAAATGCACTGCAGAAATCACCAAGGATCCTTATGCAGGACCTTCCAAATCCAGGACATTTACCAGCTAGAAGGACAACAGCAGCAGATACATAGGAACACCAACATTGCATGTTCTCCTCCAAGCCACTCACCATCCTGACTTGGAAATATCTCAAAGTTTGTTCAGTGTCAAAATCTTAGAATTCTCTCCCTGACATTGTGGGTATTAGGAGACAGCTTACCACCATCTTCTTTTCATTCACTCATGGGATGAGTGCATCTCTGGCTAGGCCAACATTTATTGCCCAGCCATAATTGCCCAGAGGGCTGTTAAGAAGCAACGACATTGCTGTGGGTCTGGAGTCACATGTAGGCCAGACCAGGTAAGGATGGCAGTTTCCTTCCCTAAAGGACATTAGTGAACCAAATGGGTTTTCCCAACAACTGACAATTGATTCACGGTTGTCATTAGGCTCTTAATTCCAGATTTTTCTTTAAACTCAAATACCACTATCTGCCGTGACAGCATTTGAACCTGTGTGCCCAGAGCAAGAGCCACTAAAAATTAGTAATATGTGTTGGTCCAACCAGCAGTGCTCACATCCCATGAGTGAATAAATAAAATCTCCAGTTCAACAATTGCTGATAGCAGTGAGCTTCTGCCCGCTACATTGCTACCCAGCAAGGTAAAGGGTTAGATTTTCAGTCAGTTTTTGTAAAATTTAATTCTCATTTTAGGTCAGAGTGGTGCTGGAAAAGCACAGCAGTTCAGGCAGCATCTGAGGAGCAGAAAAATTGATGTTTTGGGCAAAAGCCCTTCATCAGGAATACCATCAGAAACGTCGATTTTCCTGCTCCTCGGATGCTGCCTGAACTGCTGTGCTTTTCCAGCACCACTCTAATCCAGAATCTGGTTTTCAGCATCTGCAGTCATTGTTTTTACCTAATTCTCATTTTAGTCATTGTTACCTAAAATATCGGCTTCAACCAGCAGTCTCAACAGCCAGGGAAAGAGCAGACTCCTTTATTAATGACTTCTATTGATTAGCTGGTTCATGAGTACGTGGGTTATTAAAGACTGGGCTTATCTGAGGTAGAATGGTGGTCAGAGTCTTTCATAACAAAATTTCTGATTTTTCTGACCAAACAGTCCAAGATACCAGGCAGATCAAAGAAAGTGCACATTACCAGATGTGCTTTGAGAAATTCCACGGGCTCAATTGGAGCCTGCTGATTAGTTAGGCAGAAAGAAGCATGGCTGGCCCAGCTAGAAATGTACCACAACTGAAGAAAGCCTGAGAAATGCTGTCTTGGAATAATGGTGTTGTGATGCAGGGAAGCATCATGTGCAACAAGATTGCACAGCAGAGGGTAAGTAATGCTGTCAGTGAAGCAGATTTGGACACTCTCTCCTGGTTTGCATTGTAAAATCATTTTTCCAAGTAATTTAAATACATCCAGAACTTCAAACTGAGTTACAAATCTTCTCAAAACTTGTTAAATTAAATAGGACACTTCTACAATGGAGAAGAATACTTCTTCCGAATGAGAATAAATAGAAGAAAAACGTGCAAGTATTATACTTCCTGGGCTTCAGGTTCTTTATTTTAAAAAGAAACTATTTTTCTAATCAACCTGTTCAGAGATGTTATTACACAGCTCTGAAGCAGATGGGACTTGAGCCTGAGTCTCTCAGTTCAGGGATAAGGAAACGAGCACTGAGCTACAAGAAGGGGACCTTACATGCAGGTTGTTAGACCTACAGGGAAGCTCAGCAATCAAGGCCAGGATTTTTTCCTCTGTCATTGTGAATCTGAATGATTTTAACAGCTCATTTTTCTTTGATTCAGGGTCAACCAGCAGGATCCTATCTCCTAGTATGAAGTGAGTTAACACTGAGCGTCTTCCAGATCCAGACCCCTGGAGGTATTAACCTTCTACTTTATTGCTGGTTTAAAGTAACCTTTAAAGTAACAGTAACGTTTTAAAGTATCCTATTTATTTCTTAAGGAAGCAGACCAAGCCTTTGTCAAGTAATCCTTTGTATGATTCCAACTTTCACAGTTGGTGCAGGGATCTCCATATCAGTGAGATGATTTTGGACTGTGTGATTACTTCAGCCTCGATTTTGATTATATTCCATTCTGTGAGGAATTTCCATGCCGAGATGATGATTGTATTTCTTCTTGTGAGGCTTTCTCTCAGCCTCTCCAAGAAGTGGATTTTCATCCAAAGAAGATTGAACGACACAGAGTCATAGAGTCACAGAGATGTACAGCACAGAAACAGGCCGGTCGGTCCAACTTGTCCACGCCGACCAGATGTCCCAACCCAATCTAGTCCACCTGCCAGCACCCCTCCAAAGTCTTCCTATTCATATACCCATCCAGGTGCCTTTCCAATGTTGCAATTGTACCGCCTCCACCCCTTCCTCTATCAGCTCATTCCATACATGTACCACTCTCTGTGTGAAAACGTTGCCCTTAGGTTTCTTTTATATCTTTCCCCTCTCACCCTAAACCAATGCCCTCTAGTTCTGGACTCCCCAGGGAAAAGACTTTGTCTATTTATCCTATCCATGCTCCTCATGATTTTATAAACTTTTATAATGTTATCCCTCAGCCTCCGACACTCCAGGGAAATCAGCCCCAGCCTATTCAATGTCTCCTGATAGCTCAAATCCTCCAATCTTGGCAACAGTCTTGTAAATCTTTTTTAAACCCTTTCAAGTTTCACAACATCTTTCCAAAAGGAAGGAGACCAAATTGCACACAATATTCCAACAGTGGCCTAACCAATGTCCTGTACAGTAGCAACATGACCTCCTAACTCCTGTATTCAATACTCTTACCAATAAAGGAAAGCATACCAAATGCCTTCTTCACTATCCTACCTACCTGCGACTCCACTTTCAAGGAGCTATGAACCTGCACTCCAAGGTCTCTTTGTTCAGCAACACCCCCTAGGACCTTACCATTAAGTGTATAAGTTCTGCTGTAATTTGCTTTCCCAAAACACAGTACCTCGCATTTATCTAAATTAAACTCCATCTGTTGCTTCTCAGCCCACTGGCCCATCTGATCAAGATCCTGTTGTAATATAAGGTAACCTTCTTCGCTGTCCTCTACACCTCCAATTTTGGTGTGATCTGCAATCTTACTAACTATACCTCTTATGTTCACATCCAAATCATTTATATAAGTGATGAAAAGTAGTGGACCCAGCATTGATTCTTGTGGCACTCCGCTGGTCACAGGCCTCGAGTCTGAAAAACAACCCTCCACCATCACCCTCTGTCTTCTATCTTTGAGCCAGTTTTGTATCCAAATGTCTAGTTCTCCATGTATTCTATGAGATCTAACCTTGCTAATCAGTCTCCCACGGAGAACCTTGTCAAACGCCTTACTGAAATACATATAGATCATGTCTACCGGTCTGCTCTCATCAATCCTCTTTGTTACTTCTTCAAAAAACTCAATCAAGCTCTTGAGACATGATTTCCCAGGCATGAAGCCATGTTGACCATCCCGAATCAGTCCTTGCCTTTCCAAATACATGTACATCCTGTCCCTCAGGATTCCCTCCAACAACTTGCCCACCACCACCGTCAGGCTCACTGGTCTATAGTTCCCTGGCTTGTCCTCACCACCTTTCTTAAACAGTAGCAACACGTTAGGTAACCTCCAGTCTTCCGGCACCTCACCTGTGACTATCGATGATACAAATATCTCAGCAAGAGGCTCATCAATCACTTCCCTGGCTTCCCACAGAGTTCTAAGGTACACCTGATCAGGTCCTGGGGATTTATCCACTTTTTTGCGTTTCAAGACATCCAGCACTTCCTGCTCTGTAATATGGACATTTTTCACGATGTCACCATCTATTTCCCGACATTTTCTACCTTCCATGTCCTTTTCCATAGTAAACACTGTATCTCCCCCATCTCCTGCGGCTCCACACAAAGGCCGCCTTGTTGAACTTTTGAGGGGTCCTATTCTCTCCCTAGTTACCCTTTTGTCCTTAATGTATTTGTAAAAACCCTTTGGATTCTCCTTGAGTCTATTTGCCAAAGCTATTGCATGTTTCCTTTTTGCCTTCCTGATTTCCCTCTTAAGTATACTCCTACTGCCTTTATAATCTTCTAAGGATTCACTCGATCAATCCTGTCTATATCTGAAATATGCTTCCTTCTTTTTCTTAACCAAACCCTCAATTTCTTTAGTCATTCAGCATTCCCTATACCTACCAGTCTTTCCTTTCACCCTGACAGGAATGTACTGTCTCTGGACTCTCATTATCTAATTTCTGAAGGCTTCCCATTTTCCAGCCATCTCTTTACTTGCAAACATCTGTCCCCAGTCAGCTTTTGAAAGTTCTTGCTTAATACTGTCAAAATTTCTCCAATTTAGAACTTCAACTTTTAGATCTGGTCTATCCTTTTCCATTATAATTTTGAAACTAATAGAATTATGGTCACTGGCCGCAAAGTATTTCCCCACTGACACCTTCATCACCTGCCCTCCCTTATTTCCCAAGAGTAGGTCAAGTTTTGCAACTTCTGTAGTAGGTACATCCACATACTGAATCAGAAAATTTATTTGTACAAATGCTTTTCCATCTCAACCCTTAACACTATGGCAGTCCCAATCTATGTTTGAAAAGTTAAAATTCCCCTACCATAACAACCCTATTATTGTTTTGAGAGTTTCCCCAACTTTCTTTACCTCTAGAAATTCCAAGCCAAGAAGTGTGGATGATGTCTTGTGAGGAACTTGGTTTCCAAGAATTTGATCAATGTTATTATCCCACTTCGTTTGGGTTGGAAAAGGATGAGCCTCTTTCTTCTTCAGAGATTCCTGACCAGCAGACAAGTGTGATTGTGGTGTGAAATGTTATTATCAGGACTAGTATCATTGATTCTAGAAATAGTCTCTGTGGTACTTGACTCTTCAGTTTTTAATTCAGCAAAGATTGTAATATTTTTCCGGTGTTATTCCACATGCTAACCACTGAACAACCATGCCACCCACATGTAGTCTTCAGGCAAAGCCAGTTATGTCAGTTTATCTGACCCTCAGTGCTACTGGGGAAAATCTATACATTGAAGAAATGATGGAAGTTGCAGTACTTTCAGCTTTAAGGGATACTTATTTTACAGGGTGTGTTTACAGAGTTTTCCAAAGTTTACAGGGAACAGGAAACCCTGCATGTGCAGAAAAATCCTTCAACAGTGTTAAAGCATGAGAATTGTGTTCCACATTTTTTAAAAGTTCCTGAAATTCACAGATGCTGTGAGCTGGGACACTGGGCAGTTTTGGAGTTCCTCCTGTCTTACTTTTTCATTTTTTTTTGTGGCAGTTCCAGATACAATCCCAATAGTCCTGACTCTGACTCTTCTATTTACTGATAATGCAGCAATTTCTGAGGACGTTTTCATTATTCTTTGCACTCCTTCACCACATTCTACAAAGAGGTCAGTCTGTGCTCAGTATTCTTGCTAATAGCTCACCCATCAATTCATTGTAGAATCAAAAATATGGCATAGGACTCTCAAAATGTTGTTGTCCTGCTATTGCAAGTGAATGTTGATACTCCTCAGCTTTGTTTCAAGGGTGCAACTTCTCTCTTCAGAACTCCTTCAGAGTCAGATTTTCTCTTCTCTGGAAGCTATTGAGAAAGAGATAAAAAAGTAACCAGTAATATGGGTGGCATGGTTGTTCAGTGGTTGTTCAGTGGTTAGCACTGCTGCCTCACAGTGCTAGGGACCCAGGTTCAATTCCCACCTTGGGTGACTGTGTGGAGCTTGCACATTCTCCCTGTGTCTGTGTGGATTTCCTCCCACAGTCTAAAGATGTGCAGCTTAGGTGAATTGACGATGCTAAGTTGCTCATAGTCTTAGGTGAATTGGCCATGCTAAATTGCTCATAGTGTTAGGTGCATTAGTCAGAGGGAATTGAATCTGAGTGGGTTACTCTTCAGAGGGTTGGTGTGGACTTGTTGGGCTGAATGGCCTGTTTCCACACTGTGGGGAATCTAATCTAAAAAAAATTCTGATGAGTGAACAGCATCTTGTTGGTGTGCCACCATCATTACTGTGGGCAAACTGTGCACTGAGATCCCTATTCCCACTTTTGGAGGCAATTTAATGACCAAAATGTTTGACTTACTTATTTTAGCAGGCTCTTTAGCAAGTACAAGATTGATGATTGGTTCAATTTGTGGTGTGCTTTTTTTGCCTGAATTGATTTTGGATTCAAGCCCAGAACTGGATTTGAAACCATAATACTAGCAGATGTTTCAGTTCAGCACAGACAGCTTTGCATTTAAAGGCGCAGGTCATCCAATGAAACATTGAGCATCTGGCCTGCCTTTTCAGATAGAGGGAATTAGGAATTCCCTGTTGAAATTTCTATCCAAGAATTGTCTTTATTGTAAAAAGAAAATTGGGATCTAGAGTACGTTTTGAAACTGGCATTAACAAATTTGATTCAGACAGTCTTATAATCAGTAATATGTGACAATTGACTCTGGATTACAATGACTGTTTCAATAAACCTAGTTGCCTGGTTCAGGCAAAAAATAAATCCTTTTTAAAGTATTATGTACATGTGTTCCAACTCACCTTCTATTAGCATTATGCAACGCACCATGATGGCATATTATTTTTGCATTTCCTACTTCTTAAAACGTAGGCTGCTTCATTTTCTTGGCCCCTGTTGACAAGGCCAACATTTGTTACCCTAATTGACCTTGATCGAGTGGTTAGCCAGGCCATTTCAGCTGACAGCTAAGAGTTAATTACATTGTTGTTGATTTTGAGTTACCGATGAGGTAAGAACATATAAATGCACAAAGTTGGAGCAGAAATAGACCATTTTACCCTTCAAATATGGTCCACCATTCAAACATAAAATGGCTGATCAATTTCTGTTTTCAGTTCTATATTTCCATCTATCCCTATTAAATCTTGATTCCCTGCCTATCAAGAATGTATCCAACTCTGTCATGAAAATATTTAATGATCTTGCTACCACTGCCTCCTGAGGCAGCATTCCAAAGTTGCAGACCCTCAGAGTAAAAAAGTTTTCTTCATTGCTGCATTGAAGGGAGACCTCTATCATTTTAAACAAATTCTCTTAGTTCTGGACTGACCCATGAGAGAAAACATTATTTCCAGATGCTTGTCAGGACTACCCAGATTCTTGGAAAAGCACAACCGGTCAGGCAGCATCCAAGGAGCATGCTCTTTGACTCTGATCTCCAGCATCTGCAGTCCTCACTTTCGCCTATCCAGAATCTTATACACTTCAATAAAATCACTCCTCATTCTTCTAAAAGCCAATGGAAATACATTCAGTCTGTCCAACCTATCCTCATTGTCCAACCCAGGTATCAATCTGATAAAGTTCTTCTGAACCACTTCCAATGTATTTAAATCCTTTCCTCATTGGAGATACTGTACACGGTATTTGAGATGTGTTCTCAGAAAGGCCTTGCATTATTCAAGCATAACATCCTTACTTTTATGTTCAGTTCCTTTCATTGTAAAGCATAACCCCATTTGCCTTCTTGATTACATGCTGTATGAAATTCCAAAGTTTGGTGACTCATGCACCAGACATGATTGCAGATTTCCTTCCCTAAAGGACATTACTGAACCTGACGGGTTTTTCCAACAATTAGTTTTATTCAGCAATTAATATACCAACAGGGTGGAGAAGATTTGTGCTTTGCATTTTCTGTACTACATTAATATGTGAATTTAAATATGGTTTAAAAATCTATTAAAAGCCCCTCATTGCCAGTTTGTGTGATTGCAATGTTCTAATTTTCCACATTCGGATCTCCCTTGTAATTTGCCTAATGTTACAGTCCAGGTTCTAAAGCATTTCAATGTAAATAAGGAGGAAAACAATTACATTTATAAATTACAAACTGAAAAGAACTTCCTCTAACTCACTCACATTTTTAAAAACAAGCATTGACATCTGCACTTTTGCTTATTGCCATGCTTTTATCTTTTCCTTCTTGAAGGAAATTCACAACCTTTGTTTCTAATGTGAACTGACTCCACTTCCATTCCCAGTAAAGAAAGCAGGGTTAATGGCTTCAAGGGAAAAACAAGTGAGAATATCATCATGTGTAGCTGCTGCTCTTATCTTTCTAGATGGCATGGGTCATGGGTTTGGAAGGGACTGCCTAGGAAACCTTGGTGAATTTTTGTTATGCATCTTGTAAATGTTACATACTGCTGCTACAATGCATCACTAATGGAAGGAATGAACGTTTGAGTTTATGGTGCCAAAACAAGTGGGCGGAAAGTGGGCGGATTTATCCTGGATGGTGTCAAGCCTCATTAATGTTGTTGAAGCTGATGAGTCAGGAGGTGAATTATTTAATGTAGAATTTCCATCGCAAATTCACCTGCACCTCCACACACATCATTTACTGTATCCGTTGCACCCGATGTGGTCTCCTCTACATTGGGGAGACAGGCCGCCTACTTGCGGAATGTTTCAGGGAACACCTCTGGGACACCCCCACCAACCAACCCAACTGTCCCGTGGCTGAACTTTTTAACTCCCCCTCCCACTCCACCAAGGATATCCAGGTCCTTGGCCTCCTCCATCGCCAGACCCTGACCACACGACGCCTGGAGGAAGAGCGCCTCATCTTCTGCCTAGGAACCCTCCCCCCACCTTATCTCAGTCCCAACCCCCGGATTCAGCACCGTTCACTTGACATGCAATCTTCTTCCCGACCTCTCCGCCCCCACTCTCTCTCCAGCCTATCACCCTCACCCTCACCTCCTTCCACCTATCGCATTCCCAGCGCCCCTCCCCCAAATTCCCTCCCCCCTACCTTTTATCTCAGCCCACCTGGCACACCAGCCTCATTCCTGAAGAAGGGCTTATGCCTGAAACGTCGATTCTCCTGCTCCTCGGATGCTGCCTGGCCTGCTGTGTTTTGCCAGCACCACATTTTTCAACTAATACACTGTATGCCTTCTTAACAGCATTATCAACCTGGGTGGCAACTTTCAGGGATCTATGTACGTGGACACCAAGATCCCTCTGTACATCCACACTACCAAGAATCTTTCCATTGACCCAGTATTCTGCCTTCTTATATTCTTCCCAAAGTGAATCACCTCACATTTATCTGCATTGAATTCCATTTGCCACCTTTCAGCCCAGTTCATTCAGTTTATCCAAGTCTCCTTGCAAACTGCAACATTCTTCCGCACTGTCCATCACTCCACCAACTTTTTTTATCATCTGCAAACTTACTAACCCATCCACTTATGTCTGCATCCAAATCCTTTATAAAAATGACAAACAGCAATGGTCCCAAAACAGATCCTTGTAGCACACCATTAGTAACTAGACTCCAGGCTGAATATTTACCATCAACCACCACTCGTTGCCTTCTTACAGAAAGCCAGTTTCTAATCCAAATTGCTAAATCACTTTCAATCCCATGCCTCCTCGTTTTCTCTAGTAGCCTACCATGTGGAACCTTATCAAAGGTTTTACTGAAATCCATGTACACCACATCAACTGCCCTACCTTCATCCACATGCCTGGTCACCTTCTCAAAAAACTCAGTGAGGTTTGTGAGACATGACCTGCCCTTGATGAATCCATGTTGACTAATTCCAATCAAATTGTTGCTTGTTAGATTATTATAAATCCAATCTCTTATTATCCTTCCCAAAACTCTTTCTACAACAGATGTAAGGCTCACTGGTCTATAAGGTACTTATATGGCTAGTCCAGTTCAATTTTTGGTTATGGTGACTCTCTGGATGTTGATAATGAAAAATTCAGCAATGTAAATGCTATTGAATACCAAGTTGTGATGGAGATTCTCTCTTATTGGCAATGGTTATTGCCTGGCACTTGTGTGGCACGAATGTTGCTTTCCATTTGTCAATCCAAGCCTGGATATCATCAGGCCTTGTTGCACTTGAACATGTACCGCTTAATTTTCTGAGGAATTGCTGAACATTGTGAAATACATCAGCAAACATACACGCTTCTGACACGATGTTGGAGGAATGATCATTGGTGGAGCAGCTGAAGATGGTTGGATCTAGGACACTACTCTGGTGCACCTGCTTTAATAGCCTGTGGCTAAAATTATTAATTTCCAACAATAAAAGCCATCTTCCTTTGTGCTAAGTATGACTCTAACCAGTTTACCCCTGATTCCCATTAACCCTATTTTTGCGAGGGCTCTCTGATGCCACACTCATTCAAGTAGTCTTGATGTCAAGGGCATCACCTCACCTCTGGAGTTCTACCCCCTTTGTCCATGTATGAACCAATGATGTAAAGAGCTGAGTGAACCTGGTAGAACACAAACTAAATTACAGTAAAGAGGTTATTGCTAAGTAAGTGCTGTGTGACAACACTGTTGATCACCCTTTCCAACACTTTACTGATGATCAAGAGCAAGCTGACAGAGCAGTAATTGGCTTAGTCAGCTTTTTCCTGCTCTTTGTATACATACAAATACATATATATATATGGGCAATTTTCTACATTGTTAGCTAGATGTTGCTTCTAGATGCTAGATGCAAGGAAGTAAACATGTGGCTAAGAGATTGGTGTGGAAAGAGGGTTTCCATTTCATGGGACATTGGTACAGACCGGGGCGATCTGTACCAATGGGACGGTCTCCACCTGAACTGATCTGGAACCAGTGTTCTGCTGAAAGGGATAAGAAGGGTGGTCACTAAGAATTTTAAACTTGTGAATCGGGGGAAGGGAAAGGGAAAGCAACATGGAATATGGAGACAATTAAAAAGATAAGCAGCAGGTTAGCATGTGTGCAGGGTTTAAGTTCAAGACAGATGAAGAATGAAGCAAAAAGGAAGGATAACTTAGGTAGAGATGATGGAAATCTTGAAAATAAGAAAATTAGCTTTAAGGTGCTTTACCTGAATGCTCGAAGCATTCGTAACAAAGTAAATGAATTAACCCAGCACAAATTATCATAAGTGATTTTGATGTGGTAGGCATCACAGAGGCATAGTTGCAGGGTGTTCAGGACTGACAGTTAAACATCCAAGGATTTATAACTTATCAAAAAGACAGGGAGATGAGCAGAGGGGGCAGGGTTGCCCTGTTAGTTAAGAATGAAATTAAATCTATGACATTAAATGATATAGGGTCAGATGATGTGGAGTCTGTGTGAGTGGAGTTGACGAACCACAAAGGCAAAAATACCAAAATGGGAGTTTTGTACAGACCTCCCAGTAGTGGTTAGGACTAGGGAAGCAAGATGTAGTAGGAAATAGATAGGGCATGTCAGAAAGGGAAGGTCATAGTGATCATAGGGGACTTCAATATGCAAATGAGCTGGGTGAATAATGTTGCCGGTGGATCCAAAGAAAGGGAATTCATGGAATGCTTACAAGATGGGTTTTTGGAACAGCTTGTGATGGAACCCACAAGGGAGCAGGCTATTCTGGACTTTGTGCTATGTAACGAGCCAGACTTTATAAAAGATCTTAAAGTCAGGGAACACTTAGGAAGCAGCGATCATAACATAGAATATTACAGCGCAGTACAGGCCCTTTGGCCCTCGATGTTGCGCCGCCCTGTCATACTAATCTGAAGCCCATCCCACCTACATTATTCCATGTACATCCATTTGCCTGTCCAATGACAATATGGTAGAGTTTAGTCTGCATTTCGAAAGAGAGAAGGCAAAATCAGATATAATAGTGTTACAGTTAAATGAAGGTAATTACAGGGGCATGAGAAAAGAACTGACGAAGATTGACTGGAAGCAGAACAGTAAAGCAACAATGGCAGGGGTTTCTGGGTGTAATTCAGGATACAGTACTGAGGTACATCCCAAAGGAAAGATAGGCTACCCAGGGGCGTGGGGTTAGTAATTAGACAACCATGGCTGATGAAGGAACTCAGGAGATGAAAAAGAGAGAGCCTATAAAGTGGCCAAGAGCACTGGGAAATCAGAAGATTGGGAAGATTACAAAAATAAACAGAGGATAACAAAGACAGAAATAAGGAAGGGGAGAATCAACAATGAAAGTAAGCTAGCCAGTAATATTAGAAATTATAGTAAGAATTTCTTTCAGTACATAAGAAACAAATGAGAGGCAAAAGTAGAGATTGGGCCACTCCAAATTGATACAGGAATGTTGGTGATGGGAGATAAGGAAATAGCTGAAGAACTTAATAAATACTTTGTATCAGTCTTCACAGTGGAAGAAATGAGCAATATCCAACAATTAAGGACAGTCAAGGGGCAGAGTTGAGTATGGTGGCCAGTACAAAGGAGAAAGTACTTGATAAACTAAAAGGTCTAAAAACTGATAAATGTCCTGGCTCAGATGGGCTACATCCTAGAATTATGAGGGAGGTGGCTGAAGAAACAGTGGAGATGTTGGTTGTAATCTTTCAAACATCACTGGAGTGAGGGAAAGTCCCAGATGATTGGAAAATCGCTGTTGTAACCCCTTTGTTCAAGAAAGGATCAAGACAAAAGATTTAAAATTATAGGCCAATTGGCCTAACCTCGGTTGTAGGTAAAATTCTAGAATCCATCGTTAAGGATGAGATTTCTAAATTCTTGGAAGTACAGGGTCAAATTAGAACAAATCAGCATAGGTTTAGTAAGGGGAGGTCATGCCTGATAAACCTGTTAGAATTCTTTGAAGAGGCAACAAGTAGGTTAGATCAGGGAAACCCAGTGGATGTTATCTACTTAGATTTCCAAAAAGCCTTTTATAACGTGCCTCATGGGAGGCTGCTGAGTAAGGTGAGGGCCCATGGTGTTCGAGGTGAGCTACTGGCATGGATTGAGGATTGGCTGTCTGACAGAAGGCAGAGAATTGGAATAAAATGTTCTTTTTCGGAATGGCAGATGGTGACAAGTGGTGTCCCACAGAGTTCAGTGTTAGGGCTGAAACTGTTCAATTTCTATAAAAATGATTTGGATGAAGAAACTGGGGGAATTCTGGTGAAGTTCACCGATGGTATGAAGTTAGGTGGATAGGCAGGTAGTTCTGAGGAGGTGGGGAGGCTACTGACAGATTTATTAGTTTAGGAGAATAGTCCAAGAAATTACTGATGAAATTCAATGTGAGCAAATGTGAGGTCTTGCACTTTGGAACAAAGAACACAGGCATGGACTAATTTATAAACGGTGAGAAAATTCATAAAGCCAAAGTACAAAGGGATCTGGGAGTGCTAGTACAAGATTTTCTAAAGGTTGACTTGCAGGTCGAGTCCATGGTTAAGAAAGCAAATGTAATGTTGTCATTTATTTCAAGAGGGTTGGAATGTAAAAGCAGTGACGTGCTACTGAAACTTTATAAAGCTCTGGTTAGACCCCATTTAGAATACTGTGTCCAGTTTTGGGCCCCACATCTCAGGAAGGACATACTGGCACTGGAGCGTGTCCAGCGGAGATTCACATGGATGATCCCTGGAATGGTAGGCTTAACATACGATGATTGGCTAAGGATCCTGGGATTGTATTAATTAGAGTTTAGAAGGTTGAGGGGAGATCTAATCTAATAGAAACTTACAAGATAATGCATGGCTTAGAAAGGGTGAACACTGGAAAATTGTTTCCATCAAGCAGGGATACCAGGACTCGTGGGCACAGCCTTAGAATTAGAAGGTGTTAATTTAAAACGGAAATGAGGAGACATTTCTTCAGCCAGAGAGTGGTGTGCCTGGGGAATTCACTGCCACGGAGCCCAGTGGAGGCTGGAACGTTAAATGTCTTCAAGGCAGAGATTGATAAATTCTAAATCTCGCAAGGAATTAAGGGATATGGGGAGAGTGTGGGTAAGTGGCATTGAAATGTTCATCAGCCATGATTGAATGGGGAAGTGACTCGATGGGCCGAATGCCCTTACTTCCACTCCTATTTCTTATGGTCTTATGGTCTTACACTAGAACAGCTCGGCTAGAGGCACAGCAGGTTCAGGAGCACAAATCCTCAGTATCAGTCCTGGAATGTTATCAGGGCCCATGGCTTTTGCAATATCCAGTCCCTTCAGCCATTTCTTGATATCACATGGAGTGAATCAAATTGACTGAAGACTGGCATCAGTGATGCAGGAGACTTTCACAGGAGGAAAGTTGGATCATTCACTTGGCACTTCTGTCTGAAAATTATTGAATGTGATTCAGCCTTATCCTTTGCACTGATGCACTGGGCTTCACTATCATTGAGAATGGGAATATTTGTGGAGCCTTCTCTTCCAGTGAGACATTTAATCATCCATCACCATTCTCAGCTGGTAGGACTTCAGAACATAGATCAGAATCATTGCTTGTGGAAAGTAAATCGAATGCTTTCCTTTATTGAACCAGATATTGAAAGAAGATGCAGGGATGTTATGTTGGAACTACATAAGACCCAGGTTTGACCAGAATTGGAATTTTGTCTATAGTTTCGTCATCATATTACAGGAAAGACATAATTACTCTGGAGAGACTATAGAGGAGATTTACAAAAATGTTGCCAGTTCTTGACAATTGTTGAGGTGTTTAATTTAGATAAATGTGAGATGCTGCATTTTGGGAAAGCAAATCTTAGCAAGACTTATACACTTAATGGTAAGGTCCTCAGGCGTGTTGCTGAACAAAAGTGATCTTGGAGTGCAGATTCATAGCTCCTTGAAAGTGGAGTTGCAGATAGATAGGATAGTGAAGAAGGCATTTGGTATGCCTTCCCTTATTGGTCAGAGTATTGACTACAGGAGTTGGGAGGCCATGTTGTGGCTTTACAGGACATTGGTTCAGCCACTGTTGGGATATTGTGTGCAATTCTGGTCTCCTTCCTATCAGAAGGACACTGCAAAACTTGAAAGGGTTGGGAAAAGATTTACAAGGATGTTGGCAGGGTTGGAAGATTTGAGCTATAGGGAGAGGTTGAATAGGCTAGAGCTGTTTTCTCTGGAGCGTCGGAGGCTGAGGGGTGACCTTATAGAGGTTTACAAAATCATGAGGGGCATGGATAGGATAAATAGACAAAGTATTTTTCCTGAGGTAGGGGAGTCCAGAACAGGAGGGCATAGGTTTAGGGTGAGAGGGGAAAGATGTAAAAGAGACCTAAGGGGCAAATTTTCCATGCAGAGGGTGGTACGTGTATGGAATGAGCTGCAAGAGGAAGTGGTGGAGGTGAGTACAATTACAACATTTAAAAGGCATCTGGATGGGTATATTAATAGGAAGGGTTTGGAGGGATGTGGGCCGAGTGCTGGCAGGTGGGATTAGATTGGGCTGGGATATCTGGTCGGCATGGACAAGTTGGACCGAAGGGTCTATTTCAGTGCTGTACATCTCTATGACTCTATGAGGAAAGATTAGATAGGCGATGACAGTATTCCTTAAAACAGAGGAGACTGAGGGATGACTTAATTGAGGAGTAGAAAATTATAGGGGACCTAGATAGAGGAGATAGGAAAGACCAGTTTCCCATAGCAGATAAGTCAGTTACTAAGGGAACAAATTTAAGGTGATTGGCACTCAAATTTAAGGGCTATGAGAGAGAATTCTTTGACCCAAAAAGGTTGTGTGTGAATGGAATTTGGTGGTGGCCAGACTTGAATGACAAAAGCTAAGTATTCTTCAAAAGACCTTGGTAAAAGCGCTGATAAGCGTCTCCTATATTGCTTATAGCTTTTATTTTTCAAGTGAAATTCTTTGTTGCACTGATGTGCTGTGCTCCTTTATCATTGAGAATGGGGATATTTATGGAGTCTCCTCTTCCAGTGAGTCGTTTAATCATCCACTACCATTCACAACTGGTAGGACTTGCCTTTTCGTCAGCAATTTAATTATAAAGCATTATTCTGGAAATAGCACAAAGAGAGAAGGGGTAACAGGTGTTGGAGGGACCATCTTCAAAATTCAGGCAGGACCATTAGAAAATCTTTCAGTTATTGAAATGTCAGGTGGAAAGTGGATCTGTCAGAGGCATATTTTGAATGTTTGAACAAAGTTACACAAAACAAGAAGATTTTAGTGTCATAAATGCTTAGTGAGGTTTGATTGATTAGGATGAGTCACATCCTTTGCTTCATAATTTTTTGAAATAAGCTCCTACAAAGTATTCGGACAGCTTTAAAAATAACAGTCTTACTAGTTTACCAAAATAAATGAATATGCACCTCTTTATGACATTTGTAATACGTACTTTATTTAAAAGCAGGCAAGATGTTTAATTTATTCCTTTAGAATGTAATTCAGTCATTTCTCTTTTACAATAGGCTGTTTCTTTCCTTCCACTGAAAAATTTATGCCCCAAATGTCGATTAAATTAGAAGCTATTACAATGTGCTCTATTAATTATTTTTCATCAATAATTACTGGTCATTTATTTAGCAAAGATCTTGTTGATAGCAAGAGGCCATTTTTGACACATTGAGAGTAGTAGGCAGACTGAGGTATTAGGAGAAAGTTGAAGAATAAGCCTAATTTACCATTGTCATTTTTGCACTTTACTTTTATAATTTTTTTATATTTTCTGTGGAAAGAAACAATAATTTGTCTAACTCCAGTCGGTTTTAAATTTTTGTATATATCTTGTTCAGAAACACTTACATTTTCTGTGCACCAATTCTGTGCATTGATGTCACACAGAAATTAACTTGATTATGTTGTTTCATTTATATATGACCTACATTCTTTGGAAATGGCATTATTCTTATCCTTTTGCCTAATAACATTAGGTGGTTTTGATCTAATGCTAATTTTATCCTGAAGAAGAGGCAAGAAGAGACACAGCTGCTTGGCTGAAGAATCCTATAAACCAATATTAAAAACTGTTTCTGAAACTGCTGGTGGATCATTTGGCTAGAGTATGAGATGCCCATTCATGTGATTCTGCTGCTTGTGCAGTGAAATATGCTTTTGGGGCCATGATTTGCTATGCAGAGCACATTAGTGACAGAAACACTGCTCGTAAAAGCTGGATTGCCACAAAGGGAGAATAGGGTTTTAATGCAGAGTTTAAAAAGCTCCAGCCAGTGAAAGGATCATGATATTTTCTGAGCAACACTGACTCCCATAGCTTCCCTAATTATATTTGCTGACAGCCTTCCTTCTGTAAGGACTCCACTACATTCTCCTAATTTGTCTATTCCTGTTGCGTCTGTTCCTATAAAGCAACATTTCCGAACTGTGTGGATCTGTTCTGTCTTTCTTTCTCCTCAAGTGAGAGTCTGGCCCCCTCAACCTTGAATGAGAGGAGTCCAGAGCAAAGGGCAGATTTAATCTTTGAAATCTACCATCATTTCAGGTTCATTTCCTGCAATTCTGACCGTACCCTGTTCCCTTCCCATCCTCTTGGAAGCACTATAGTCTTCACTTTCTCGTCATCTCCTATCCCACAAACCTGCACATCCAATGGATTATCCTTTCCCGTTTCCAACACATCCAGTGTGATATTATCACCAACCATTCCCTCCTTTCCGTCCCCAACTAGAATACTAAAAGAATGGTCAAAACCCCCCAGTGTCTTGTCAGTTCAATCCTATTATCTTGACATTTCTGTACTCAGCCTGCTGTAGTGTTCTAATGAAAACCTTAACTTTTGATTGTGCATTTTACAGCCTTTTGGACTCAGCATAGAGTTCAATCAGACCCTAAACTCTGTCCTCTGTTTTGATTTGGGGAAGAAACAAGATATAATGATGACTACTTAGGTGCTTCTAGTGATTCCATTGTCAGTAACATTGGCTGCTATTACTTCTTTAGAACCTCCAATGTGGAGCTTTTAAAACACCAGAATAGAAACAACCAATCGGGATAAGAAACTCATGCTATAAGAGCATTTTCCACATGTGAGCCATTAGGAAGTCACGAAAATTAAAAATTTCATGACGTCTCAATTTCACTCAAGTGGCAGAGAAAGACCACCACTACGAAGGATTTATTTCAATTACCACTCCTACCTGCGTTCCACAGAGATCATTCAAGCAGCGACTCCCTTGTTAGGTCCACGCACCCCACCAACCCACCCGCCACACTCAGCACCTACCCTTGTTGCTGCAGGAGGTGTAATACTTACGCCCAAACCTCCGCCCTCACCTCCATCCAAGGCTTCAAAGGATCTTTTCACATCAGGCAGAGATTTTCCTGCACATCCACCCACATCATCTTCTGTGTCCATTGCTCTCAATGTGGTCTCCTCTACATCGGTGAGACAGGATGCCAACTCACGGAGCATTTCAGGGAACATCTCTGCAACACACACACCCAACAACCCTATGCCCAGTGGGCGACCACTTCAACTCCCCATCTCACTCCGCCAAGGACATGCAAGTCCTGAGCCTCCTCCACCTCCAAATCAAAGCCACCCGCCAACTGGAGGAAGAATGCCTCATCTTCCACCTTGAGACCATATGACCACATGGCATCAATATCAACTTCATTCATTTCGTAATCTCCCTTCCCCCTACCTCATCCCAGATCCAACCAGGTATAGCCCCCTTGAACTGTCCATTTTCCTTCCCACCTACCCACTCCAGCCTCCCCTCTGACCTTTTGCAATTACCCCCCACCTGCATCTACTTATTGCCTTCCTAGCTACCTTCGCCCCAGCCCCATTCCCACCCTCCTATTTATCTCTCAGCCCCCTTTCCCCTCCACATTCCTGATGAAGGGCTTATGCCTGAAACATTGACTCTCCTGCTCCTCGGATGCTGCCTGATCTGCTGTGCTTTTCTAGCGCCACCCTTTTCAACACTTCCATTTATTCATGTTGGTGTGGATGGGCCCAATCCAAAAGAGATATAATCAGGGAGCAGTCATCTCATGTATGTACAGTGAGGCTGGTTTGAGGTCAGAAAAATGGAAGAGTCAAACTTATATATTGACAAAACAGTAACATTGATTTCCACAAATCACTGAAGACGGCTGTGGTTGTGACTTTGTAGAGGTCCTTGTTTGTGAGGGCTAGTATGCTGTTCTGTAGAAAGAATATTCTGATGTTATGTGCAAGACTCCATCAGATTTAACCAGGCATCTAAATTGCAAGCTCCATTAAGTCTGTTGTGTGAAAGGGGCTTAATTATATCTGTTGTAGTCTTCTCTTTTAAGAGAGACTTACTGGAGTCATTGAAAAATGACTGTTCTACTTTTAGTGTGCTGGCTGCCTTGTAGTCATGTGATATCTGCTTCTGCTGTAGATATCTTTTGCCATCCATTAAACACTTGGACCATGACCATTTGTGTGAAGGATAGCTCCAATCATCTTTATTTGGCTTTCTGAATACATGTGCTCCAATTATGAGAGCATTATGCATTGTTGTATGATGCAAGCATTCAAGTAGCCCCTTTGGTATCTTACATTAATGCAGAATACAATAGGCAAATGATTTGATGTACCAACTGGATATTAACACATTGGAAGCATTTCCAAGTCAGCAAATGTGTTAATGTGACACTGAACAGCATACGAATTTCATCAATTGCTGTAAAACAACATAACTATTTCTGAGTACATTCATTGGGAAACATAAGAATTGCAAAGTTTCCTAAATAGAATGTCAGTGAGCCTTTCATGACCTCAGGAAGTGCTGTACTGCCAGTGAATACTTCTGAAATGTAAATACAGTTGTAATGTAGAAAACAAGGCAACCCGATTTGTACAGAGCAAACTGCCACCAACAACAATGCAATAACAACCAAATAAAATGTTTTTATTGATGTTAATTGAAGGTTAAATATTGAGCATGTTGAGGATTAAGACATTTTTTCTGTCATCTTCTTCCTCACCTCCCTGTCTTTGCGGTGCTCCCTCTTGTGTGCCATTACTGTAGCTGCACTCCCTTACAGCTCCAGTGCAGGCTGCCACCTTCCTTCACATGTCAACTCCTGATTGGCCCTTCTTCTTTTGTGGACAACTCGCCATCCTTTTTGGATATTGCGTTCCTCAGGCAAATTCAACTCTTTTACTCCAGTGCTTTTTCTCTCCTGTACGTGTACCTTGGCTATACAACTTCATAAGGAGCACATCCATGCCTTATTCAGTTACCCATCATCAATAGATTACTCATCCAAAGGGATTTTGAGTAATGGACCGATAATAGCAACAGATGTACACAGGCATTGCGTGATCAGGAAAAGGAATCTTGCTTAACTTTCCATTCTCCAAGTCTGGCTGCTGAGCATTAATTATAATGCTGAGCCAGACAATTAGAAACAAATAATAAATTGGAGACCTTTATTTATGTATGGCTCAGCTGCTTATAGATCTACGAGTAAATTAAAAATATGATTTATATTCAAAGTTATACTTATTGGAATGTCTTCTGTAGGTAAGTATTTAAACATGTATAGAATTCATACCTTTATGCAATAATTTAATGTAGAAAGCTTCAAATATAAGTATATAATTGATTATGATACATGCAACATACATTTGTGACACTTCATGTAGAATTTTTGAGCTAGATTAATTCCTTTGTTAAGATTTAAATCCCATCATGTTATCCTTGCGGGGGAGTGGGCAGCTGTTGGTCTTAGCTCTCATGGCTCAGTCAAGTTCCTACGAGAGCAATGCATATCCCAGCAGAGTGATGTTGATGTGAAGTTGGACATCCAGAAGGCGGTAAAGAAACTAAAGGCCCAGCAGCTGTGTCAGAATGAGAAATAACTCATGCAGTAGTTTATGGACCAGTGGGGGCAAAGCTTGCTGATGTTGATGGAGAGTGCACTATTTCAGCTCTCTCAGAATGCAGGCCCTTTGCACACTTCTTTAAACTATGCAATTACTTTTCCATCTCATGGAGCAGAACTGAAAATCAGAAGAAAGAACCTTGTTCAATAGTCCTAGTCAATTTTTCATCTCTCCATTTGTTTTTTCAAGGTAGGAATAATGATTTGAACTTGATGCTGTTGTAACCAGTCCCACTATGAGTTTCCCCAATTTGTTCAGCCCGAGATAGGATACCCAAAATTGATAAGCTCTTGTTTGAGGAGAGATGAATTGTCTTCCATTCTTCATTTACCCACACCCTTGGTTGATTTCAACAAGGTTAATTTAATAAGCATCCTTGCTCTAGTGGGTTTACCTCACTTTCAGACCAAAGGAATTTAAGTTTTAAAAGCTGCCACTTTAATCACACTTTCTTGGATTAACAAAAAAGTGAGTTAATTAGTTATTAACTACAAGAAGAAATAATAACACAACAATTAAAATAGGTGCTGAGCTGGGATAGAAATGAAGAACAAGACCTTTGTGCCAATCAAGATTAGAGTGGTGCTGGAAAATCGACATTTGGGCAAAAGCCTTTCATGATGATCTCCAGCATCTGCAGTCCTCACTTTTGCCTTTTGTGTCAATCTCTGAGTTATTCATGAAGAGTAGGTAACAGAACATTATGGCCATTACAGTGGATTTTAGGAATAGTGTTGGCACTGGTAGTTAACTTTCAATTTCAAGGATCTTGGATTTAAAGGTCGATTTAGTCATTTTGTTCTGGTTTCTTTTAACGATGGCTGGCTGAAGGCACTCAATATTGTTTTCTATTCTTAACCTGAGGTGCAGGCTGGTTAATAGCTGTTTTCAAAGCTGTGACCTTCACAGTACACGCTAGGACATCAGGCAGGTTTGAAGCTCACTTTTAAATCCTGTATTTTTCTAAAGCCCTGGAAGAGTAAAATAAACACAGGAGATAGCCTTTTTCTGAGAAGTGCAGGGGTAGTCAGTGTCTTGACATCATCTTCTATATTTTGTCTTTTTTGTTTGAAGTTTCCTTGACTCTGTAAAGGGATGTTATTTCAGAATTCCTCTCCAAACAGTGAATTTGCAACTACTGTTGTTTTATTTTTTGATTGTATCAGTTATGTTTTAAAAATCACATGTTGAAATTAAAAGTTTGACTAATCGATAGGTGATTTATGGTATGATCCATGGTCATGACAATATGAAAACTTTATATGTTTTCATTCTATAAAGGGAGACAATGGCCTAGAGGTATTATTGGTGGACTATTAATTGAGAGACCCAGGTAATGATCTGAGGATCTAGTTTCAAATCCTGCCACAGTAGAGAGTGGAATATGAATTCAATAAAAATCTGGAATAAAGGAACTAATAATGGCAATGAGTCCATTGTCATTTATTGGAAAATAAAACCCATCTTGTTCACTAATGTCATGTCTTTTAGGAAAGGAAACTGTCATCCTTAGCTGTCCTCCGCCTACATGTGACTCCAGACCCACAGCAATGTGGTTAACTCTCAACTGCTCTCTGGGCAATTAAGGATGGGTAATAAATGTTGGCCCGGCTGGTGACACCCTCATCCCATGCATGAATAAAAAAAGATTGGGAAAGGGGCACATTGTAGGAAAAATATGGAGTGATCTTGTCAGGATTAACTGTTGAAGCTCACTGTGCCATATATATTAGTGAATAATTACTCAGAGCCTTTAGAAATATAAATGCTCTGGGGACAATTTTCTCTGTTGTAGCATCAGCGCGGTAGGTGTTAGAGAATCTCAGAGTGGCCAAGATGGGATCTTGAGTTGCAATGGCTTGTTCACTCACTTTTAGTCACTTTCTAGGTCTGGGAGCTGATGTGTGCACAAGAATGGCTGCTGAGAGGATAGTTAAGGTCTGATTACCAATTGGATTGGCTGCAAATGCTTATTAAAGGGACTGAATACTAGTTTTGCTGGCTAATGATGCAATTACCAATCCCTCCTGTATCAACTAAGCAGGAATAGAGAACTTGATGGAAAGGATTATGAACATATCATCAGCAATAATTAGTAATAGATAATAATACCATCAGCAGGTTGTGCTACACATCTCTATGACTCCACAACTTCACCTAAAAAGAATTAATGCTATGCTACTGCACATTATTAAAAACCATTTAGATTGGACCAGGAGAATTGTTGAAATATCGAGATGTTTGTAGGATTCCTCCTTTGTCTGAAAGAGCAATGGGAGGAAGCCAGGCGAATGGACATCAGATGCTCAGTTAGAGGAAGTGGAGGGAAGGGAGAGTGAAAGAGGTTACAGATTCGTGACTTGTTCCATAATCTGGTTATCATGAAACAGCAGTTATTATTACCAAAAATTTAGTTTAGGAGCAACAAGAGATTGTTAAGGAGAAGGAAGAGAACAGGAATTAGGGATAGTAGCAGAGGTTTCAAGGTAGACAGTGTACACATGAGAAGGTTGATCACTATTAATTGAGTAAAGGTCACTTTTGAAAGTTGTTCTCCAATTTCACAATCTATTGCCATGTTCCTTACCTTCCAAAACTAAGGATCCATCAAGAAATCCATCATTTCACTCAATCATTTCAAACTTTACCTGCGATCAGTTCAATAAAAGATCAGCAATACTAATATTAAGCAATTATTAATTTGGTCTTTATTGAGATCAAATGGAAACAATGAACATGTGATAGCCAACAGCATTTGTACATCTTAAACTATTTATCCAGGTTGTATCCTTTGTGGGTATCTGTGAGGCCTCTTGTTAATCAAGTACTTTTACTTTTACAAAGTGCAAACCCAGCAGCAGCTGTATCTGAGGTGGTGGAAAGTGGGCTTCTGAACAGTGCAATTCAGATGTTCCCCTTGGGACCCTTGATGGTCCTGAAAGATTGAAGTGCAAATATTTCTATTATCGAGTCTTAGGGTGGGGTGGGGACAAAATCATTCATATCCTGATTAGCTTACTTTGATTCTCTTTTTAAAATTACCTGTGCACTTTCATCTGTACATAATCAGTGACCACCTCTCAAGCTTCCCTTTGATAGATTTAGATGATTAAATACCTATTAGCTGATGATGTTGAAATAAAATGGGATTATTTTGAGTATGCTAGATTTTTAGCATCAATAATCATTACTCAAAATTCAAACATTATAAAATGGAAGGGTCACGATTTCTGAAACCACAGCAGAAAGCTCAAATATTCTGATGACCTACTTGCAGTTGAATTTCTATATGATGAGGTTTTTCAAATTGGTACAACATACCTATAGAATGAAACTTAGCATGATGAAAGATTGTTGATTTGGACAATATTAACTAATTATAAATATATTTTTGCTCAAGGATTCTGAAAAGTAAAGCATCAAAATTATGCATTCAGAATTAAAGAATGAACTGTATAACAGTAATATCTCTGAAGTGCCAACAATGGGTGAATGACTTGTAACAACTTTATAAATCTTATAAAAAGCAGCAGCTAAATGACTGCAAGTCATTCATTTCATATGTTATGCTCATATTATTAAATTGGAGATGTTCCAAGTGTCTCTTTAATGTTGTAGACAGGTGCAGCTCAAGTCTTGGAGAGTTGAGAGTGTTTTTTTGTAAATAAAGCATTTAATTAAAAAGAATAATAAAACCAAGGTACTTGTCAATGTTTGGGATTTACATTCATTTTCTTTGGGTGCCATCAAAACAACAGACTGAAATATTGTTAACGAAAAGGAATATAAAAATGTTAGTTTGTAAATAGACAATTTTTCATGAACAATTTTGCTTTCACTGTTGTATGGCTGATTTTAATTTTGACTCAAGGCTTTGCCTTTGTTATTGTTGCACGCTTTCCTGATGAACTTCTTAAGATGTAGCAGTACAAGCAATCATTATGACGATTGATTACAAAACAGCACATTTAAATGAGAAATGCAAACAGAAGTTATGTATGTTTTGAAAATTCAGTGCCTTGCTTAAATACATGCTTATTAATTATTATGTGTCAATAGATATAACCTAGATAATTAATACCTGATTCAGTTGAACTTTACATTTAACTTCATTGAAGTCTCTTTAAGATTGGCTTCGGAGTGCATCATAAAGGTAATGTTTTGCCTTTGTTGCATGATCCCAATCGGCGTCATCAAAATTGGATCAATTATCAGAACTGTATTAGTAATAATATATAATTTGTTTTAATTTGGATTCAACATGTGGTTTGGACTTTGCTCCTATGTTTAAAAGAAATGCTTTAAACAGAATACGATTTGCTTGTTATTTATATCAATAATTTGAATGAAAATATAGGAGGCATGGTCAGTAAATTTTAAGATGATAAAAAAAAGGTGGTAAAGTGGACAGTGAAAAAGGTTATCCAGAATACAAAGTGATCTTGATTAATTGGGTCAATGCTGAGGAGTGACAAATGGAGTTTATTTGGATAATTTGAATGAGGTGTTGCATTTTGGTAATACAAACAAGAACCGGGTTTATACAATTAATAGTACGCCTGAGGTAGCGTTGTCGATCAGAGAGACCTAATGATTCAGGTACATGATTCTTTGAAGTTTGTGTCACAGCTCAACAAGATGGTTAATAAGACATTTAGCATCCTTGCCTTCATTGCTCAGATCTTTGAGGATAGGAGTTGGCATGTCATGGTGAGATTGTATAGGACATTGGTGAGGCCTCTTCTAGAGCACTGTGAGCAGTTATGGTCACCCTGTTATAGGAAGGATATTATTAGACTGGAGAGAGCTCAGAAAAGATTCACCAGGATGTTACCAGGAATGGATGGTTTGAGCTACAAAAATAGACTTCGATAGGCTGGGACATTTTCCTCAAGAGTGTAGGACCTTAGGGGTGACCTTATGAAGGTTTATAAAATCATGAGGATCATGGATAAGGTGAATAACAAGGGTCTTTTCTCTCAGGTGAGGGAGTTCAAAACTAAGGGGCATATGTTTAAGTTGAGTGGAGAAAGATTTGAAAAGGACATGAGTGAATTATGTGTGGAATAAACTGCCAGGGAAAATGGTGAATGCAGGTCCAGTTTCAACATTTAAAAAGCATTTGGATACGTTCATGAATAGGAAAGATCTGGAGTCAAGTGGGACTGGTTTAGTTCAGGAACATGGTCGGCATGGACTGGGTGGAAGAAGGGTCAATTTCCATGTTGTTTGACTGTGTGACTCTAAGTAGCTATAAATAAATGCAGCAGTTTCAGCCATATTGTGTTTTGATTAAATGAATGTTCCAGGTACATCTTAGGAGTGCTCTGAAGAAAACATTAACACAGAGGTATCTAAAGATATTTTAGGATAGTTAACCAAAAGCTTCGACAAAAAGCTACATGTTAAGGATCACTTTAAAGGAAGACAGAGATAAGGGGCAAAAAAGCTTTTCAGATATTAGAGCCTTGGCAGGTGAAGGCATGTGCCTGTCAATGGTAAGTTATTAAAGTTAGGTTAAGCTTTATAGCAGAATTAGAGGAGTGCAGCTATCTCAGAGGGTTGTGTGATTGGCAGAGATTACAGAGACAGGAAATCACATGAATTTTTCTTATAACAGTGATTTTTTTTATCCAATGGGACAATGCTTAATTAAGAAGCAGGATGTGGATGATGTGGTATTGAAGAATCCACAGATCTTTTTCAAGTTAGCTAATAATGCATTATATTCAATGCACATCAGGGGTAAGGCTGACATTAAGCCATTAAGTTACACAGAGAAGCATGCTCATTGTAGTATATCATGCTTCAAGTGACCTTAGTTAAAATGGAGTTTGACATCTTTAAACCATCAGGTTCACATGCATTGATAGTGATGGTGTCATGGGCATGTATCTTATAAGCATGCTGACATACTTTGTCTCGTAAAAGTATATTGACACACTGACCAAAAGACATGACACAAGACCAGGAAACAGCAAGGCCAGGGAAAGACTTGAAAACAAGGATGAGACTTTTAAAATTGATGCATGTTTAACTGGGATCCAATGCAGGCCTATGAGAAAAAGAAGTGATGGGTGAACAGGATTTGTGAGCTAAGACGCGTGCAGTTGAGCTTTGGAAGAACTCAAGTTAACACAGGATAGGACACAGGGAAATTGTACACTTAGGAATAGTTGAGTCCAGCAGTCACAAAGGCTTGGATGAAGATTTCAGCAGTTGAGAAGAGGTGGAGTATAATGATGTTGAGGTGGAAATAAGTAGTTTTAGTGATGATACAAATGTGGAGTTAAAAGCTCATCTGAGATCAAATATAACATCAAGCTTGTGAACAGTCTGCTCCAGTCTTTTAGACCATTGTCAGGGAAAGGGATGAGTTAGCTAGGAAACGGAGTTTGTGATCAAGACTGAAGACAATGGTTTTGTTTTGAAGTGACTGTGCTACGGTTAAACAGTCACTTCTCATCGTTCTCACTTTATATGCAGCCTTTGACGTGAATGACCTTCTTTTCTCCAATGCGTCTTCACTATTCCCGAGCCGAATGAGGCTGTACGCTCCAGTTCTAGTCTGTTTAATTGTGTCAGAAATTCCTGCAATGGCTTCTTACAGAATCACACAGTATAGAAGGGGTGTTTTGGCCCATCAAGTCTCTAATGCCAAAAATAAACTACTACTTGCACTAATCCCACATTCCCGCACTTGACCCAGAGCCTTGAATGTTATGGCACTTCAAGTGTTCAACCAAGTACATTTTAAAATTTATGAAGTTACCTGCCCCAATTACCTGCCCAGACAGCGCATTCCAGATCCTCATCACTCTCTGGAGTGAAAAGACCTTTCCTCAAATCCCTTCTAAATGCCTTTCAATTCAAAAATATGCAGCCTTTTGTTCTAGACCTATCTTCCCACTTCCAGGACATTACCTCTGGTGCGTTACGAAGATCAGTACTTCGGGCCCTCCAATCATATATTTGCGTAACCCCCTTCTGATGGCATCATTTGAAGACATGGCGTTAGGTTTGATGTATATGTTGATGACACCTATCTCTATCACCTTTCTACGGTCTCTATATTGTCAGCCTGCTTGTTCTATATCCTACACTGGATGACCAATAATTCTTACCAATTAAATATTGGGAAGATTAACTACATTATTTTCACTCCCATGAGAAGTTCTGCTTTCCAGTTACCAATCCTATCCATAAGCAACTGGTCATCGTATTATTCATGATTATGTGTTGATGGGAAGAGACTAAGGCAGAAGGGTTTTGCCTGCTGTAAATGGGGGATTCACATACCTATGTGTAATATGGAAGGGAAGTAAGACAATGGGAGAGGAAGGCAGATTAAAAGGATTGTAGCCAAGGCTATCAGTCTTGTCTGGAAAGGGCAAATCCCTCTGTCTGCTACAGGGGGAATCCACATGTGAGGCTCCTCTAGGCTCTATTTCTGAGATACAGTCAGCCTCCTCTCTACTGAGATGTTCTGTCTGTATTGTAAGAGTACAGGCTTTCAGTTAATACTGAAATCAGTCCTTTGGTAGTGAAATGTTTAACTCTTGAGTCCCCAACGTGTCTTGAAAGAGAAGCAAAACATGGAACTGACCCCTCTGTGGCATTTTAACTTCCTCATTTTGATCATTTCACGATCAACCAGGTGCCCTCAGAGCCTATTGTGAAAACATTGAGGCAATAGTGGCCATAAGCATCGGAGCACTAGAATGCAGGAGATCACAATTAGTATTGCAAATCCAATATGCCAGCAAGCCTCCTAACCCTCCAAGAATGCCCCCTAGTGACCATCCTCCCATGCCATCGCTGAACTCCTTGTTGATAGTTTGGAGAGTCTGGATTTCCCATGTGGTGTGTTTAGAGAGGTCAGTGATGTTAGTGGACTCATCAGAGATGTTGGTGCAGCACTCTGCCCCAACAATAACACAGGTACCACCCTCCTTGGCCAGCAGGATGGCCAGTGCCAATTAATTCTTGAGGGTCACAGTCCTAACTTCAAGTAGTTCTGTGTTAATTTCAGTTAGGGTACTAGTGGTATCATTGGTGACCCTATTCCATTCAGTCTTGAGCTGTCTTAAGATCTTGGGAGTGTAACTAGATTCCTGTCAGGGGAAGAGAACATTCCCACCCAAGTGAGGAATCTGGCAAGGAACCTCCTGGATCTCGGGGATGAGGGCATGTTGCCCAAAACTCAAATGCGAGGTACAACGTATTCCAAGTAGCACAACACTTCCCAATCTGAGGGAAGCGGGATTTTAACCTGAAAATGAAGTATGTGCCACTGTAAGCTGTTAGGGTGGAAAAGGCACCCCTCGCCCCAACAGCCTGAGAGCAGGATTGTTTCAGATGTGGCCCGAGGTTCTGCTGGGGACGGTGGGCCAATCAAATATAAAGTACACATAGGCTAGGTGCAAAATGGTATTATGTTGAGGGGTGTCAATTTGGGATCCATCTATTTCTCAAGACCCCATTTCCCAAAGTCACCAAGATCACAAGTATGGAAAACATCCTTGTCCTTTGGACAATCCCTTGGGACTTCTAACTCTTTAAGGGGATCCAACCTGTTTGGTCTGCTTCTGCTCCTTCAATGAAGTCTTAGACTTACCAGAAGAGTCTAAATCTGTCTTTTAAATGACTTGCTAACCTACATTTGCCGAGCAGGAAAGGCACAGCATTTTCCTCATTAAAACTCCAATAAAAATGAATATAATCACTATAACTGACTGATATCAGTTTCTGCCTATGTTAAATGGTTGTTTTATCTGTCAGCAAAACCCAACATCAAAATGTTAATTCCATTTGTCTCCCTACAAATGCTGCCAGACCCTTTTAGGTTTTCTGTTTCCATTTCAGAAGTTTAACTTTGCCAGTTGCTAATTGAACAGATTTCTAACTGATTAGCTGTAGAATGTTTGTGAATAAAATTAATACTAATTCAAAAGTACAATGCTGCAACTGGAAATCGGAAATAAAAGCAGAAAATGCGGGAATCTCTCAGCAGGTCTAGGAGCAGAAACAGAATTTATCTTTCAAGTTTGATGGAAGGTCACAGACCTGAAATGTTGATTTTGTTTCTTTCTTTATAGTTGCCGCCAGACAAGCATTAACCTTAAGGATAATTCCTTTATCTCATTTGCACTCGTGTATTTATGAGTCCGTTGTGTGATTGAATATTCCCCACTTGCCCGGATGAGTACAGCACCAACGAAATTCAAGAAGCTTGACACTATCCAGGATAATGCAGCCTACTTGATGAGCACCACATCCACAAGCATTCACTACTGACCCACATTAGAAGTACTGCGCACCACCTACAAGGTACACTGCAAAAATCAATCAAGGCTACTTTGTAGCAATTTCAAAACTGAGACATCTATAGACAAATGGAGACTCCACCACCTGCAAGTTCCTCACCAAACCACTCACCATCCCGATTGAAAGTACTGTATGTTGCTGTTCCTTCAATGTCTCTGGGTCAAAATCCTACAGCTCCCTCCAAAAAAGCATAGTAGATCTATATACAACAAATGTACTGTACAATTGTAGTTTAGTCACTGTTACGTTTGTTTATGACTAATATTATTATTCTTCCCAATAAAGGTTGCATCAGATTCATATCATATTTTACAGTGTATCTTTTATATAGGTTAAAGTATGTCAGCCAACTGTCAGGCAAAGTGTAATGCAATGCAATAAAATTTGCACTCGAGCAACTTTAGTACATTAACTAGGCTGGTAACTCAAAACATCATTTTAGGAGGTATTTTCAGATGAAATATTAAACTGAGGCCCCAGTTATTCTCTGAGGTAGATGGAAAAAATTCTTCAAAGGACTTCTCGTGATATTTTAGCTAATATTTAATTCTGATTAAAATCGCATCAATCAATATATTGGGGACAATTTGAACCCCAGCTGCCTGCCAGAAACCAAACATATGGACAGTTAAAACCACCAAATTCGCTTATTGGCTGTAAAGCTTTTTTTTTAAGATTAGATTACTTACAGTGTGGAAACAGGCCCTTCGGCCCAACAAGTCCACACCGCCCCGCCGAAGCACAACCCACCCATACCCCTACATCTACCCCTTACCTAACACTATGGGCAATTTAGCATGGCCAATTCACCTGACCTGCACATCTTTGGACTGTGAGAGGAAACCGGAGCACCTGGAGGAAACCCACGCAGACACAGGGAGAAAATGCAAACTCCACACAGTCAGTCGCCTGAGGCGGGAATTGAACCCGGGTCTCTGGCGCTGTGAGGCAGCAGTGCTAACCACTGTGCCACCGTACCGCCCACATTTTTAGAAATTTCCACTCCTCCAAAGTCAGTTGGGTCCCTTCTCATATTTACATTTCAGCCACAATGACTTCAGCAATAACCAACTGTAATTTTAACTGATAACCTGGCTGGGTAAACTTCTGTAATATTCCCATTCAGTTGTATATAGTGGGGAAAGGAACCAAGACAGGAGATCCAAGCAGGCATGATTTTCCAACTGACACCTAACATTTGCTCAAGGTTACTGTAAAGATCATTATCTAAACATTTATCTCATTGCTATTTGTAAGATCTTGCTGTGTACAAATTGGTTCTTATTATTTTCTCCATTAGAATTTAAGAAAAACCTCAATGATTGTGAAGTGCCTTGTGGTTTTTACCGATGACAGAGCTAAAAGGTTCTATGTAGGATTGGGCACCAAATTAAGAAACAGAACCTCAAGGGTCATAATCTCTGTGCTATTAGCTGAACTATGTGCAAATTAGCATAGGGCAAATAAGACAAGAGAAACAAATGTGTGGCTCAAAGACTGGTCTGAATGAAGGCTGTTCCAGTTTGTGGAGCATTCACACCTGAAGTGGAGAAACTGAAGGCCATACTATTGGAATGGTCTACATCTGATTCATGCTGGACCAATGTTCTGTGAGCTGCATAACGTGGGAAGTAGACAGGGTTTTAAATTATATATTCCTGGCAAGGGAAAAAATATTTGGAAGGCACGATAGGAATGTATTTATAAGGGAAATGATAAATAGAACATGAGAAGAAAGGACAGACGGTAGAAAGCTAAGAGTAAATTGACAGATAATATCAGAGGTTACAAACATAACAGAGACAAAACTAAATGTGTTGTATCTGAGTACATGGAGCAATTTTTAAAACACACATAACACAAATGAAAACAAGAAAGTAGAATCTGATAGACATTATGAACACATGCCTCTAGAAAGACCTACATTGGGACCTCAATATTAAAGGGTACGAGACATTTAGGAAGCACAGGAAACTAAAAAAGGTTGGAGGATTTGGTTAATTATTTACAACATTAGCACAATTGTGAGGTATGACCTAAGTTCAGGAAACCAAAATGTAGAAGTGATCTGGGTAGTGAGGAGAAATAACAAAAGCAATAAATTATTTGTGGAAGTGTTTAATAAGCCCATTTACAGTAGCCACATGGTAAGAGTAGAAAGGCAGAAATATTAGGAATTTGTCAGAATGGTATAGTGATGTTCACAAGGTATTTAATTTGCAAACAGGCTGCAAAAATCAAAGTGGCAATGGTATCCTAGATGAAGCACTCATAGATTGCCTTTTGGGATAGTTTCTTATCTATTCTAGAGATACTCCTAGGTGATCTTAAATTATAGAAATTTACATTCAATCCAAGGGAGAGTACAGTCGGTCCAACCCTAGTTTTCAAACTTGAATTTGGACAATTATAAGGGCATGAAAGCAGCTGGCAACTTAGATTAAAGGATAAATCATAACTCCTGATGGGCACCACATTTACAAATATTCACTTGTTCCACCACTTACGTTCACTAACAGCAGTCTATATTATCTACAAAATGCACTGCAGAAGTTCACCAAAAATCTTCAGAGAGCACCTTCCAAACCCACAATGACTTTGATCTCGAAGGGCAGCAGATACATGGGAACACCATCATCTGCAAATTTCCTTCCAAATCATCACTTTCCTGACATAGAGCTATATTTTAGCTCCTTCACTGTTACTGGGTAAAAATCATAAAACTCCCTCCCTACAACATTATGCCCTACTTACAGCACACGGACTGCAGTGGTTTGAGAAGGCAGTGCACCGCTATCTCATCAAGGCAACTAGGGACAGGCTGTAAATGCTGGCCAGCCAGCACTGCCAGCATCCCAAGAGTAGGTGGCATGGTGGCACAGTGGTTGGAATGATTCCACCATTGGGCAGTGTCTGTGTGGAATTTGTATGTTCACCCTGCATCTACGTGCATTCTACTATGTGCTCTGGTTTCCACCCACAGTCCAAAGATGTGCACATTTGCTGTGCTAAACTGTCTGTAGTGTCCATGGATTTGTAGGCAAGATGGATTAGCCATGATAAATATGGGGTTACGGGATAGGTTGGGGTGTGTGGGCCTGGGTAGGATGGTCTTTAGAGGGTTGGTGCAGACTCAATGGGTCAAATGCCTCTATCTGCATTATAAGAATTCTATGAGAATAAATAAAACAGAGTGGCAGATCCTTGAAAAGATATTTCAGAATACACTGAATAGATATATTCTGAAGTGAAAGAAAAATTCTAAGGGGAGGACATATTATCCAAGAGTAATTAAAAGTCAGAAGACTGGACAGAATATAAAAATATGGCAAAGAATATTTAATAGATTGATAAGAAGGGAAAATTAAAGTATGAGAGAAAGCTAGCTAGAAATAAAGAAACAGGCACAAGAGCTTTGATAGATATTTTGAATAGTAGAGGAAACAAAGTAAGAGTCAGTCTTCTAAAAAAGGAGTGGAGAATGAGTAATGGAAAATAAAGAGATGAATTGAAATTATAATTTGTATTGTGTTCAGCATTAAGGAGACGAGTAACATCCCAGAAATAGCTGTAAATAGAAGGGAAGAACTCAAGAAAATTATAAACTCAAAGGATGGTATTGACGAAATTGTTGGAGCTGCACTCTGACATGTCATTGGGTGGGGGGGGGGGGAGGTGGAGGGATGCATTAATATTATAATGATTCCAATGATAATTACGATTAAGATGTTCTGAAGAAGAGTCACACCAGACTTGAAATGTTAATTCTCTTCTATTTCCCTCTCCACAGATACTACCAGAGGTGCTGAGTTTCTCCAGCATTTTCTGTATGTATTTTGTATTTTTTCCATTGGTAGTAATTTACATTTAATTAAGTTAGTTGATGTGTTGATTTTAATTTTCCAAATGAATTCAATTCAGGCAAAGTCTCATTACATTGAAGATAACAAGTTTAACTACTTCATTCAAAAAAGGAGGAAGACAGAAAACAGGTCTGTTAGTTTGGCATTTGTCATAGAAAAAATGTTGGAAGCTATTATTGAAGAAATCATAATGAGCACTTGGATAAGTTCAAAGAAATCGGATAGAGTCAACATAGTTTTTTGAAAGCATTATCATGTTTAATTAAGTTATTTGAGTTCTTTGAAGAGTAACATGTACAATGAATGATGGGGAACTGCTAGATATACTATACTTAGATTTCTAGAAGGCATTTTGTAAGATGCTACAAGGGTATTGTGGAAAATAAAAGTTTATGGTGTAGGGAGTAACATATTGGCATTGAGGGAATATTAGCCAATGAACAGGAAACAAACAAACATTGAAAAATAGAAACTCGGAGCAGGAGTAGGCCAATCAGCCTTTTGAGCCTGCTCAAATATTCAACATGATCATGGCTGATCCTTTATCCAAACACCATATTCCTGCCTTCTCTTCATACCCTTTGATGCTTTTAATATGTAAAAAAAAAATCAATCCCTTAAGAAGGCATAAGTGGGTAACTTTCTCTTGGCAACATGTAACTAGTTGTGTGGTATAGGGACCAGTGCATGGAGCCTCAACATTTTACAATTTATATAATAGGATAAATGGACTGAAGACTAGTATGCAGGTACAACAAATAATTAGCAAAGCAAATAAATATTTTTGTTTCTTCTGAGGAAATTGAATACAAAAGTGGGGAGGATTTAGTTTACTTACACAGAGCTTTGGTGAGGATTGTGAAAAGCATTAGTGTCCTTACTTATAGAGTCATAGAGATGTACAGCATGGAAACAGACCCTTCTGTCCAACCTGTCCATGCTGACCAGATATCCCAACTCAATCTAGTCCCACCTGCCAGCACCCGGCCCATATCCCTCCACATCCTTCCTATTCATATACCGATCCAAATGCCTTTTAAATGTTGCAATTGTACCAGCCTCCATCACTTCCTCTGACAGCTCATTCCATACACGTACCACCCTCTGTGTTGAAACGTTGCCCCTTAGGTCTCTTTTATATCTTTCCCCTCTCACCCTAAACATATGCCTTCTAGTTCTGGACTCTCCGACCCCAGGGAAAATACCTTGTCTATTTATCCTATCTGTGCCCCTCATAATTTTGTAAACCTCTAAAAGGTCACACCTCAGCCTCCGACACTCCAGGGAAAAAATGCCCCAGCCTGTTCAGCCTCTCCCTATAGCTCAAATCCTCCAACCCTGGCAACATCCTTGTAAATCTTTTCTGAACCCTTTCAAGTTTCACAACATCTTGAAAGATGTAAGGAACAATTCATGGGATGTTTACTGGACTAGATTAGAGTGGTGCTGGAAAAGCACAGCAGTTCAGGCAGCATCCGAGGAGCAGGAAAATCGATGTTTCAGGCAAAAGCCCTTCATCAGGAATACAGGCAGAGTGCCTGAAGGGTGGAGAGATAAATGAGAGGGGGGTGGGGGTGGGGAGAAAGTAGCATAGAGTACAATCGGTGAATGGGGGTGGGGATGAAGGTGATAGGTCAGAGAGGAGGGTGGAGTGGATAGGTGGAAAAGAAGATAGGCAGGTAGGACAAGTCATGGGGACACCACTGAGCTGGAAGTTTGGAACTGGGGTGAGGTGGGGGAAGGGGAAATGAGGAAATTGGTGAAGTCCATATTGATGCCCTCGGGTTAAAGTGTTCTGAGGTGGAAGAGCAGGCGTTCTTCCTCCAGGGTTGGGTGGTGAGGGAGCGGTGGTGAAAGAGGCCCAGGACTTCCATGTCCTCGGCAGAGTGGGAGGGGGAGTTGAATTGTTGGGCCACTGGGCGGTGTGGTTGATTGGTGCGGGTGTTCCAGAGATATTCCCTAAAGCGCTGTGCTAGGAGGCGTCCAGTCTCATCAATGTAGAGGAGACCGCATCAGGAGCAACGGATACAATAAATGATATTGGTGGATGTGCAGGTAAAACTTTGATGGATGTGGAAGGCTCCTTTAGGGCCTTGGATGGAGGTGAGGGAGGAGGTGTGGGTGCAGGTTTTGCAATTCCTGCGGTGGCAGAGGAAGCTGCCAGGACAGGAGGGTGGGTTGTTGGGGGGCGGGGTGGCGTGGACCTGACCAGGTAGTCATGGAGACAACGGTCTATGTGGAAGGTGGAAAGGGGTGGGGAGGGACATATATCCCTGGTGGTGTGGTCCATTTGGAGGTGACGGAAATGTCGACGGATGATTTGGTTTATGTGAAGGTTGGTAGGGTGGAAGGTGAGCACCAGGGGTGTTCTGTCCTTGTTACAGTTGGGGGTTGGGGTCTGAGGGCAGAGGTGCAGGACGTGGACGAGATGCGTTGGAGGGCATCTTTAACCACGTGAGAAGGGAAATTGTGGTCTCTAAAGAAGGAGGCTATCAGGTGTGTTCTGTGGTGGAACTGGTCCTCCTCGGAGCAGATACGGCGGTGGCGGAGGAATTGGGAATATGGGATGGCATTTTTGCAGGAGTTAGGGCGGGAAGAGGTGTAATCCAGGTAGCTGTGGGAGTCGTTGGGTTTGTAAAAAATGTTGGTGTCAAGTCGGTCATCATTATTGGAGATGGAGAGGTCCAGGAAGGGGAGGGAGGTGTCAGAGATGGTTCATGTAAATTTAAGGTCAAGGTGGAATGTGTTGGTGAAGTTGATGAATTGCTCAACCTCCTCGCGGGAGCACGAGGTGGCACCAATGCAGTCATCAATGTAGCGGAGGAAGAGGTGGGGAGTGGTGCCGGTGTAATTACGGAAGATGGACTGTTCTACATAGCCAACAAAGAGACAGGCATACCTGGGGCCCATACGGGTGCCCATGACTACCCCTTTGGTCTGGAGGAAGTGGGAGGATTCGAAGGAGAAATTGTTAAGGGTGAGAACCAGTTCGGCCAAACGAATGAGAGTGTCGGTGGAAAGGTACTGTTGGGGACGTCGGGAGAGGAAGAAACGGAGGGCTTGGAAGCCATGGTTATGGTGGATGGAGGTGTAGAGGGATTGGATATCCATGGTGAAGATGAGGCGTTGGGGGCCGGGGAAACGGAAGTTTTGGAGGAGATGGAGTTCCTGGACTAGGGGGGATAGGACAGTGTCGAGGTAGGTAGAGATGAGTTCAGTGGGGCAGTAGCATGCTGAGACAATGGGTCGGCCAGGGTGGTCAGGCTTGTGGATCTTGGGAAGGAGGTAGAACCGGGCAGTGCGGGGTTCCTGGATTATGAGGTTGGAAGCTGTGGGTGGGAGATCTCCTGAGGTGATGAGGTTCTGTATGGTCTGGAAGATGATGGTTTGGTGATGGGGGTGGGGTCATGGTCGAGGATGCGGTAGGAGGAGGTGTCCTCGAGTTGGCGTCTGGCCTCAGCGGTGTCGAGGTCAGTGTGCCAGACTACCATTGCACCCCCTTTGTCTGCTGGTGAGGTCGGGATTGGAGCAGAGGGAGTGGAGGGCAGCGCGTTGTGAGGGTGAGAGGTTGGAGTGGGGGAGGAGGGTAGACAGGTTGAGGCGGTTAAAGTCCCGGCGGCAGTTGGAAATGAAGAGGTCAAGGGCGGGTAATAGGCCAGCACAGGGTGTCCAGGTGGATGCAGTGTGTTAAATTCTTGGAATAGGTTGGTTTTCTAAAAAGGAAAGGTAGGACAAATTAGATTTATAACTGCCGGCAATTAGAAAAGTAAGGGTGACTTGATTGAAATATACAAACTTCTCAGGGGTCTTTGCAGGGTGGATGGGAAAAGGACATTTCCAATTGTGTGAGAATATAGAATATGGGGTCCCTGTTTAAAAACAAGGGATTGCCCATTTCAGACAGCATGAAGGAGAAAAACTGTCACAGGGCTGTGAGTTTTGAATTCCCTTCCTCAAAAAGCAGTGGAAACAGTTGTTAAGGCAGATGTAAATCAATTCTTGAAAACTCTTACAGGTGGTGGTGGTGACGATGATGGTGGTGGGATTGGGGAGGGTCTTGGAGGGTAAGGTGGCTTGTGGTGGGAAGGTTATTGGGGGCAAACCAGAAAGAGGAGTTGAAGGTGTAAACAAATCAATGGCTGGAGGGAGGGAGTGGCTTGTTCCTGCTCCCAATTCATACATTTGTATATTGTAAATTGTAAAAGGTTTTATTGAAATACAAGTTGTTCTTTGTTGAAATTATCAATATAACTAAAATTTGATGAATAAGACATGCCACGTGATAGTTTAGTGAGAGCCATTCATATCTGTCTTGGAGAAGACTGAGCAACATATCAGTCAAAATTTAGGAAAGTCAATACAGTTAAATATGCATTTTTCTTTCTGATCAGCATTATCAAGTGATACACTGCTTGTGCATGCTAAAAGAGAAAAGCAGCCTCAAATTCTGTTGCAGAGAAACTTTTAATCTGTACATCATCCAGTCCTACTTGCTATACTGTGCAGCAGTATTCCCACACATCTATTAAGACTGGAATAGCATCCAGAGTGACACCTTTACATTGTTCATTCAGGTAATCATTTCATCACTCCAACTTCAAACAATATGGGTAAAATATATAGGAATTGTTAAAGCCCCACCTCAAAAGTTAACTATTCTCTTTTTTCTGATGTTATTATCAATCTAATTTCACTGATAACTTCTGATTAATTTGTGCATGAAAATATAATTGGACAAATATCATCCCTAGTGACCAAGTTGGAGAAGAGGATTTTAATGCAACCAAAAGCCAGTGGATCTAGGGAAGGAGTGGAATGATAGAAGGATGGGACTTCATGAGGATGAAGGGACCAAGGGATCTTGAATGATTTGAAATTTGTGATTGCTGATGTTGGAGGGTAGATTAGTGGAAAATTCAAGCCATCATAAAGGCTGAACTTGCTTAGCAATGCTGGAAAAGTGATAGCTGTGAAGCCAGAAAATGCAGAAGAAGATACTGTTAGTAAAAGATGAGAAATAGGTAGTAAAAGTCACCTTGGCGTCAACTAGTATTCAAAAATTCTCTTTCACCTTCGGATGGTCTCTTCAGAAACCAGCAAAATATAAAATAAGTTTTAATTTAAACAAATGGTTTTGTAACCTAGTGTTTTAGAAATCTCCTGACTTACCTACATTGAGCATTATATTTAATTTCATTTCAGCTCTGGTTTGCAGTCTTCAACTGATGCAGGTTAGTCAGGCGGTCAAAAGCTCTGTGTGGTATAGAATTAACCTAATTGTTTCTTCTGTAGTAGCAGACCTAGATTGGCAGAAGAGCCTTGCTATCAAGCTCTGGTACTGGTAAGCAATAATTACATGTAATGAGGTTTTTTTGTCTTGCAGCATTCTGAAGACTTGCTTGAACTTCTCCACAATGATTCTCCAAATAGTCTGTACTGTTGATTTTTTTCTGCAAATTACTTTCCTGGAGTATAATTATAGTCTTTTTAGCTGAGCTCCATTGAAGTCTCAATTTTCTTTGAGGGGCAAAGTCCTTATCAGAAGCACCAGGTGTGTGATAATGGGTACAGTTCCTTCAGGACAACAGTTAAATTTACTCCACAACCTGTAAGCCTTTCAATTCTGTTCTTCACTGGAAAGATACGTTACATATCTGGGTGATATTTCCAGAATCCTATATTTTATGTACATTGTATCCTTAAAGGAGTATAATTGCCATCATTTAAAAAAAACTTAGATAGTGTCAATTCATGGAACCTATGAATAATTAGCATGAGAAACACTATTCAGACCTGAAATGTTAAACATTAATTTCTAAGATGCATGACCTTAAATATTAAATTTAATGTCTTGCAATTTTTTAGAACGCATTTTCCTTGACAGTATTCATTTGAAGATTAAAATGATCTTCAAATGTTTTGTTGCAGACACAAGCAGTGATTCCATAACATTGCTGCATTACCATGCAAATCATTGCATTTTCCACTGCTGAAAAATTGATCTCTGCAAAGACCTCTGCAGTCAGCACAAGGGCCTAATTTACAGATTAGAAATTAAGGACATCTTGCATTTCAGATCCCATTACTTCATGGGACATCCTGCCTCATGTGCTCAAATTTGAGAATTGCACTTCTCAGGCACATAGAGTGTTATGGCAGAAGCATTTGGTCCTGAATTGGTGGGAGACAGTAGACAAATGTCACCAGTCTAGTAAACTAGAAGTTCAGGCTAATACTCTGGACGAAAAGCATTCAAATCCCACCGTGCAGGTGCATCTGTTCATGACAGTATTGTTAAGAGTGACCACCGTACATTTCTTGTGGAATCGCATCTTCATCTTTCATTGTAATATGTGGCGGTATCACTGTGCTAGCAGTACAGACTTCAAACAGATTCCACAAATCAAGATTAAATATTCATGGAATAATGTGGGCCATCAGCAGTAGCAGAATTATAGTCAAAAACCATCAGCAAGATTGTCACCTGGCATATCCCCCACTCTACCACTATCCTCAAGCTATAGAATCAATCATGGGTCAATCATGGAAAAGTGCATGAGCATATGCCAGGAACAGTACCAACCTGGTGAAGCTACAGAACAAAATTACTTGAATGTCAAACAGCATAAGCAGTTCAGGGATAAGCGATTCCACAACTAATGGGCTGCAGCAGTTCAAGAAGGAAGCTCACCACCAGCTTCTCAAGGGCAAAGAGAAATGGGTGATAAATGCTAGCCCAGCCAGCGACAACCACCTCTCATGAATCAAATTTAAAAAGCATATACCCAGAGAAAGAAAAAAATGCAACTCATTTAAAATATAATTGTTCCAATCTTGTCGTATTTGTAGCATGGCCTCCAGATTAACATTAGTAATCACTTACAGATGTTGAATCCCAACCAAACACCTCAGCCAATGAACATGGTTGACTTTAGATTGAAGGACAAATACTAAGAAATCAAAGTTTATATTGTGCATTCTTACACAAAATAAGTTGTAAAAAATTCACCTAATAATATAAACTCCTTATTTACAAACTAAATAGCTGCATTTGTATCAGAACAATTGTTGTAACAGTTCATAAATTGGATGGTGGGGGTGATTAAATTAGCTAGTCCTTGCAAATAGGAGCCTAGATGTTGCTTTGCCATTAATCTGTGTCCATTCAATGCAATGTAAGGCAGTTCACCAACCTCTTTATTATAACGATCACTGTAATCAGTCAGCACTTACTGCACTGCTCATACACTACATGCATCAGCAGAGGGCCCAATATGGTTACTTACGGACACTATTTAAAACTAGTACCTAAAGCCAGCCTGAGTCTCTGAAAAAGGATGTGCATTGTGGCTGGTGGAAGTGTTGTGATCATGTAGAAGTGTACTTTGCAACAGCCAACAATGGCTGACTATGGGTAAACTAGAGAGGGGAAGTACTGGAGAAAATCTTGAAGGAGCAAATTAATACTCGCTTGGAAAGGCATGGGTTAATTAGGGAGTGTCAGCATGGCTTTGTTAGTGGGAGGTCATGCCTAACAAATTTGTGATCAAGCGTGTGAATGAGGAAATTTCAGTTGATGTAGTTTATATGTACTTTAACAAAACTTTTGACAAGGTCCCACATGGGATACTGATTGGGAAGGTTAAAGCACTTGGGACTGAGGGAAACTTGGCGAGATGGATCAGAAACTGGCTTAATAATAGGACACAGAGGGTGATGGTAGAAGGCTGATTGAGTGACTGGAGGCCAGTGTTCAGCAGTGTTACACAAAGGTCAGTACTCAGACTCTTACTGTTATATACAGTATATAAGTGATATACGGAGGAACCTCGATTATACAGCATTCGATTATCCGAATATCGGATTATCTTGCAAGATCACAATGTCATGATGCTTGGCTAAGCTATGTTATCCGGCACTCAAATATCCAGATTTTGATTAAATGAATGAAATACTCCCTGTCTATGTCCTTCGGATAATCGAGGTTCCTCTGAAGATGAAAATGTTCAGGGGATGTTTAGTCAATCTGTTCAGCAGATGACACCAAGATTGGTAGTGTGGTTTATAACAAAGAAGACGTTTGTAGGTTATAGGAAGATTTGGATGCTTGGTCAGTTGGCCAGATCAGGAACAGATGATATTTAACCCTGATAAGTGCAAGGTGATGTACTTTCGAAGAAGAAACAATAATGAAGTATTTAATGAATGGCAGGGTACTGGGTAGCTGAGAGAAATAGAGAGATCTTGAGGTAATTATTCACAGATCCCCGAATTCGACAGAGCACATGAATAGGACAGTTAAAAAGGCATATGAGACACTTGCTTTCATCAGTCATGGTATGAGTATGAGAGCAAGTAGGTCAGATTAGAGTTGTACAGAGCATTAATTAGGCGTCTGGAAACTGTACTGGTCACCTCACTACAGGAAGATTGTGGTAGTACAAGTGGGGGAACAGAGAAGGTTCACCAGGATATTGCCTGGGATGGAGAAATGAGCTATAAGGGAGACTAGGATTGAATTGTTTTCTTTACAGCAGAGGTGACTGAGGGGGGGACATGATTGTGGTGTATAGGATTATGAGGGATATGGACATGGTGAATCGAGAACATCTGTTTGCCTTGGTTGAGTGGTCAATCACAAGAGGGGACAGTTTTAGGGTAAAGGGCAGGAGATTCAGAGGGCATTTGGGAAAAAAAAACATTTTCACTCAGCGGGTTGTGGGAATCTTGAATGGAATGCCTGGGAACCTTTAAAAGATATTTGGATGAGCACTTCAGATATCATAACAGTCAAGGATGTGGGACAAGAGCAGGAAACTAGGATTAGTGCAGCCTTAGTGGTAGTTATGTCAGTGCAGATTCGATGGGCTGAAGGGCCTTGTCTATCTACGAAGCTATGAATCAATAAGAGCACCTTGATCATTGAGTGCTGCTTTGGAGTTCTTTATAGAAAAGGTGAATGGAGAAAGGACCTATTGGAATCTGCGAGTGTGGTTGGACCCCCTTCAGACATACAATGAAAGGCAGTGGGAACAGCAAACCTAAGAATCTGAATGCATGCAAGAAGAAATTTAATAAACTCCCATTAGAGCTCAAGAATGCATCTTCAAATGTTCTATCCCATTAACTGCACCATTAGCCTCAGTCACTATTCAATTCATTGTACCCTCATCACATCTCAACCAAAATTCTCTGACAGCAACATCTGCCCTGTAATGATACCATATTCATAACTTTAAACATAGACTGTTTTCAGTATAGAAATGTGGAATAGCATACTTAAAAAAAGTCTGAAAGGATAGCTACCAAAGGTCAGGTGACTTGCAATTTCTAAATAGACTTAGAAGTACCTCACCGGTCTGTAAAGTTCCAAATAGAATGGACATGGGTGCAGTGCTTCCATTGAATGGACACGCTAAAATTAGCTCATTGGTGGAATACACACCCCATTGTTTGTGAACATATCGAAAACACAAGCCATATGAACTCCTCAACTCAATGTCTCCAATCTTGAAACTTAACAAAGTAGCTGAAGAGGAACTTGTCAAATCATAAGAAGATGTCAATGGCAACCATCAGTTCCTCATTGTTTACCAAATGCTTCAATCTTCAAATCATCTTGGGTGGAAAACTGAAGTGTTGATCAGGGGTCAGACGAGCAAATCTTATCAGGGATTAAATAACTTATTACTGCAAACACAAAGGAGAAAGCAGTCTGTGTGCAAACAATACAGCAGGAAAAAGCAATAGCGGCAAAGATGGGCACACTCCAGTCTTAAAACTGGAAACTGCAACTTCATAAAGTGTCCAAGTCTATTCCATTTCAAATTTAGCAATGCCAACTGTCTACAAACAAGTATTACGTCATGCTAAAAATGTAATGGCTTGAGGAAATCCTGCAACTAAGCTGATTACAGAAGGTTCATAAGTAAAGTGAAAATGCACATCGACGTTACAAAGAGGCATTATGATAAAAGGCCAGCAGACAACATAAACACGAATCCCAAAATCTTCTGTAGACAGCTGAACAGTAAAAGACTGTAAAAGGAATAAGGTTGATTATGTTGCAAAAAAAGGAGCCAACACATAGATGCAGGAGGGATTGCTGAGGGGTTAAATGAAGTTTTTGCACCTGACTTCACTAGAATGAAGATGTTGCAACACCATGGTGACAAAGGAGAAAACTCAGTCCTTAGAAATTTTTAAAGTAAATAAATAGGAGATGTTGAATAAACTGTTCATATTTAAAACTGATAAAGCACGAGATGGAGGAGATGCATCCAAGAGCATTAAAAGAAGTGAGAGTATAAACTGAAGAAGCACTGGCAACAATCCTTAGTGTTCCCTCGACTCAGGAGTGGTGTCAGAGGACTGGAGAACTTTATACACTTGTTCAAAAATTGTTGGAGGATATGTCCAGCAAATACAGACTAATCAGTTAGCATTAATAGTGGGGAGAATTCTTCAAATGATTATTCGTGATAGAATTAATGGTCATGTGGAAAGAGCATGTGAGACAAGTACAAGGGCTTTTTAAGCAATTACAGTCAATTGGCTCAGTAATAAGTTTAGCCAAAAGTGAATTCATGTAAGCAGAGTAACTTGTCAATAATATATTGTCGGACAAGGTGTAGTGTTGCCAAGGTCAGTGAAAATGAAAGCTCTAATAGAATCCCCTGTTCTTATAACTAAATGGAAAATCATGAGATTTTTTAAGAATGCATGAGTTTTACTGAAAATTTGTGCACAATAGCTGTACTTTTAATGAACCTGTTAAAGGATAGCAAAAATGGTATTGTCAGCAGAATGCCCAGCAGCCTTTGAGAATCTAAAATCAGTCAAAATAAGTGAATCAATTCTGGTTGCCTCTGATAATTCTAGACCTGTCAAAATGTCAATTGATGCTAGTCACTTGCAAACTTGTTATAGGATGATGTGCCAGGAATAGAGAAACCTGTGGGAGGGTAATTCTCTCAGAAATTAAGTTAGTATCTGATTAAGTACTCTACCATAATAAAGGAAATTTTGGGAATATTATTGGCTCTTCAACACTTTTAAATCAAAGAACCATTAATTTACCATAATCAGATGTCATTCATTGAAAAGTTTAAAAGTCAAAATGCAAGGTTATTCAGATGGAGTCTTTCATTTCAATCATTTAATGTAAAGATTATTTCCAGTGCTGGAACTAATAATGGAGTGCAGTCAGATTGTCTTAAATATAAAATGATGGATTATATTAAATGCTGTGATTGTATAAGGGCAAGGAAGGATAAACGGATGTACAATAAATACAGAAATGCTGGGAAAATTCTCAAGATCTGGCTGTACATGTGGAAAAAAACACAGAGTTAATGTTTCAAGTTCAATATGACTCTTCTTTTTGATGGGAAAGATGGAGTGCCACCAGGGATCCTGAGTTCTGCCCAGCAACAAGTAGCTGGTTTGTGGAATGGTGACCAGTAGTCAATGACAAAAACCATCAGCCTGCCAACAACTATGTGATTAGCTCCTGGGTAGTTAAACAACTTTTGGATTTGAACAATACTGGCTGACGCCTCTAGCCATCTCGAAGGGAAGGTGGTGTGTTTGTACTGCACCTGAAGCCTGAAGAAAGCCAGCTTTTTTTTTCACTAGTTGCTATAAAATATTGTTTTCTACTAATAAATCAGGGAATGTATTATTTGTGAATGAATCACCTGTGCCTCCTGTGAAGAAGTGAAAAAAGACAATTGAGTTATAGACGCTATTCACCATATTTTTAACCAATAAAACCAATTTATTTTTGTTTGTATGTATACATGTGTAGGGGGAGTTTTATAAGGGTGTTAGAGTTCTAACTGGTTGAGTTGTATGTCAGTAGTACATAATTGTTTACCTGTAGCTTTCATAATGACTCTCAGATTATGGGAGGTTTGATTTCCAGTGTGCTCTCTCAGTGAAGTGTCACACTCAGTGTGCTGGGAATTTTACTGGAATGAATGTCCTAAACGTCATGGAGCATGGTACATTCCAGCATTTAGGACTGGGCTTTGCACTGAAATTGGAGTACGTGTTCAAGATGAACAGTTGTTCAATTCCATTTGTAGAGCCAGCCATTGCATGACTTCTGATTGTCATTACCTTTGCTTTCATTGTAACATAAGGAACATCTGTAAAATGTACGAATGTGAATTCAGGTGCATACATGGGATGAGTATGGGGAGATCTGACTCAGGACATTGTTGGCTGTACTGCTGGTATGGATGAGAGGGGCAAAACCATGTCCTACTGCTTTTATTATTAACATTAATTGAATAGTCTCTAAATGAAAATTGACCCTCGAATTTACCTCAGGACGTGCTTATCTTTAGTTCACTACTTTTTATTATATTCCTTTGCAGCATTTTCAATTAAGACATTAAATCAATTTTTTTTGGTCCCTTTTCTCAGGTTATTTCCCTTTTCTTCAAAGTTGGTGGTGGCATGTAGAATATTGACTCTAAACTGTTTCTTCCTTCCCTCTTTCCAAACCTAATTCCACGTACTTTGGGTTTTGAGGTTATACTTGAAATAATCTGTCTCCTGAGCCTTCTCTGCATAATGATCTCATGTTAAAAGAACTCCACAACAAGAACACAGAAGCTAATTAGACTTTCAAGGTAAGGAGAAGGTGGGAGGAAGAACGTGCCTTAATCTGTTTTAAACAGTATTTAAGAATGGAACAGTTACCATTCCAGGTAAACATTAGGCATTTGTGAACTCTAATGAAAGGGGATGTTAAAACAAATGGCTTGACTAATCTGACTCACAGCATGTTGAGGGATTTGATTGTCTCTCAGTGCTGTGTTCAGATAATTTAATTTGATGCAGAATGATCGATGATCAACTGAAACTTTGTTTTTCAAATTTTGAAAGGAATAGAATATTTGCAATACTGCACATAACAGTTTATGTGCAGTTTGGCATGAATGAGCCCCCCCCCCTTCGCCCATGCAAACAATCTTTCATTTGTTTCCATCTGTGGGTTGTATGTGAGTCTCGAGAAAGCCAAGCATTGGTTTGTGCCTTCTGGCAGCCCTGCTCTGCAGTTGCTGCTTTCCCACACTCACTTACTTCAGTCTGCACAGACACACACACATGCACATGGAGCAGATGCTGGTTCCATGCTAGGGTTGAGTACTTCTCTGAGTGTGTCAGATATACTCGCACAGCCAGGTCCTTCAGACTGGCCGCTGGCTGAAATCAGTGTGTCTCCAAACTGACAGTGAATAATCAGGTACTGAATCTCCTGAGCTCCATTCAAAAGCCAAGGTTAATATGTGGAACAAGCACCATGAGCCATGAAGGTCTGAAATTAATACATGCTGCACTGAGACTTAGCACAGTTAAAAACTGCAAATTGATAAAAACTCATACCTATCTCACACTGTTTCACCTTATTTTCACTGTGCAATTTATGCCAATTTATTTTATTTTGTTAAAATGCAGCACATTTTTAAAAAAGGTATTGACAAATAAATTATTTTATGTATGTGTGGAAATATTTGAGATGACTGGAAGCTTTCATCATTCTCAACAAAAGGATATATTGTTGTGGTTCTGTTCGCCGAGCTGGGAATTTGTGTTGCAGACTTGGTCTGTGTGTGTGGCTTTCCTGTATACCTTTGTGGTGAATTCTCCATTCGGTGTTCTCTGTTATTATAGGACAAGCCAAACAGAGAACAGCCAGGGAATTCCGAGAGGCATGGCACTCATCCACAGATTCAATCAATAAGCACATCGACCTGGACTCAATATACCGGCCACTGCAGCGGACAGCTGGAACTGACAACCAGAAGCGGCAGATTCAAATCACCATAAATGCTGGAGGAAACATCACAGAAGCGCTTCACAGGAGGCTCCCAAGCACTGAGGATGTCACCAAGACAGGGGACGAAACGTCTGCAACACAAATTCCCAGCTCGGCGAACAGAACCACAACAACGAGCACCCGAGCTACAAATCTTCTCCCAAACTTTGAAAAGGATATATTCTTGCATCTATTTTAATTGTCTCTTTAAGCAATGGTAGCAAAATTATTCCACAACTTTGAGAAAAAAGTCACAGCCTTAAAAATACAAAGCTGTTGTGTCCACGTATTAAGAGCCAAACAGGTACATCAGCTTCCAATATGGTGGGCAGCACGGACACCTTTTATTATAAACCAAAAGTACTGAGGCTGCCTTAATGGTGTAGCTCAGAAAATAATCGTCCAGACTTTGTACCCGAAACATGCTTTAGACCCTGTGCATTTGCTGTAAATGCTAGTTTACTTTTTGAAAAAGTATTTGAGACTTAATGTGGAAAACTGAGTTGACTTGAATACATTTGGGAGAACTATCTCATCAAAACAGCAGTCCTTAAAGAGACTGATAGATGACCCCATTAAAAAGGCAAAATTTTAATGGAGATAGATCTAAGTATGAACTTAAGGAACGGTAACAGGTCTCCTGATTTTAAGTTGGAACATGGTCATCCTCGTGCACTGACTCCAGACTGATTTGACCTCCAGCTCAACTTCAACCACTTACCCCATTGAGCCCTTCAAAAATAACCCAAATAACCCAATAATGAAATAACTGCACAGAGGCCAGTATCCTGTCATCTTTTACATGGGTTGTGACCTGCCAGCTCAGAGCTCGTCCCTACAGTGAGGGGTCCTACTGGATCTCCTGTTTATATCTGTTAGCCAGGGCTCCCTTATTGGCTCATGTTAACAGCCCTCATAAAGCATCTCATGGTCAATGAGACCCACCTGACCTTGCTTCTCATCAGTACCAATAAGTCATAGGAAAGCCAACAAAATGGAGTAATGAACAGAATCATGGCACAAAAATAAGTTTAAAAAATAAGGATGCATGAAAAAAAGTTCATTCAGTGCCATTGGAGATCAGGACTCACAAAACGATTCCACTTTTCTGGTCCAAAAATCCAATTCAGACCTTTGCGAAGCCTGGAGGAGACCTATTCAGGATGCTTTCAAGTGCATTGCTGCATTAACACTTCAGCTGAAATCACATATCCCTGAACAGCAGTAATAGCTTTAAAGGTCCAAAGCCTTTTTGCCAAGGAAAGAAGGTAAGGGCTTAAGGTAACTGGGTGAGCAAACATCAGGACATGTTAATGGGTGAATGGGTAAGGTGGTGGCTGGCTGAGGGTATAGGATAGCAGGTAGCTGAAGGGATACAAATGGCAGGTAACTGGGTGAGAGATAAAGGTGGCATAGTTGTCAGAATAGAGCGGTGAGGAGTGCTGTGGGATGGCATGGGGTCATGGTGATGTGGAGAAGATAAGGTCAGATATTGGGAAGGGAGGGTCAGTGTGTCTGATTGGAGTGATCCAAGAGTTTACTTTATAGTTAACTAGGAGCTAGAGCAGGTTTACCTCCTCAAACCTTCGGTGGCTAACAAATTAAGATAAGTAAGTCAGAACCTCTGAAATCGCTAACCATGTTTAAGGAGATTTTTGGAAGGTTCCAGGTGCCTGGTAATGCCCAGAAAATGTTTAAGCTTCCCAGGCAATTACCACATTGTCATTGCATTGGCACTTCTGAGGGATCCTGCCTCACATCTTTCAAAGTATTAGTCTCCAACAGTTTGGGGATAGGATGATCTGAAGCAATATTTGCCGAGGCACAAGGTGAAAAGTGACATGATATAAATATCTCAGTTGATTTCAATGCAACTGACATTATGCTACTAACTATATATACAGTTCCACAATAAAATAACTATGGAAAACCGATCATTGGTAGGTAATAGAGAATAAACCAGGGAGAATTTTTTTTTTACCAGATTTCACAAACTCTACCAACCCAAAAAGGAAATTCAAGAAAACATAAACCAGGGGACTTAGGCTGAGGGGACTGCAGGAAGTGGAAACAGCAAAAAGAAAATGTTCTCAATCATTTACAAATATGCTTTTTTGTGTGTTCAATTTCTCATTATATGGTCTGGCTAAACCATATATTCAGATAGCCACTGCTAGCAAAACTTTATAATGTTGCAATCATTTTCTCAGGAACTATCTTGAATAGATCCACTGCCAGCAAACCTTCTTCTGGGTATTAGTCTAAGTTGCTAAGTGAAGTGGGGAAAAATATCCACATGAAGTCTTGGCAGGATAAAAAGTAAAGGTTTATTGTAAAGTATTTAATAGCTAATTACATTACCTCTGAGATACAAGATTGTCCCTTATGAAATATCAGGATCAATGTAAAAGTAAATAAATAGTATTGCTACTGAAATGTTCTGGTACACACAATATTATACTGGACACACTGTTACCAAGCTGTCCTTTATATCTAAATGAATGAGCTCATCTCATTATGACAGTTAACCCTTTCAGTTATGAATTACCGTATACAACATAGATCAAACATATAATTGCAGTTCTGCAATGTGATTTATGAATTTATATATCTGAAAGCTTATACAATTTAGGGTATGAGGTATGGTTTAACATTATCTCACAATTTCAATGTGTGTGTATAAATCCAGAATGGGGAGGAACAGAAGGCAGGGAGGCTTTAACTGGATATTGGCACTATGCTCTTTGAGTTTTTGTTTTACTCGTTCATATAATGTGGGTTTTGTTGCCTTGACCCAACATGTATTGTCCATGCTGAATTGTCCTTGAGTAGGGAGTGATCAGCTGCCTTCTTGACACGTAGCAGTTAACTTGGTGTCGATATGCCCCAACAGCAAAAAATGTCAACCCAACCAGTGAAGTGCACATCCCCTGAGTGAATTAAAAAGTAAACTGGGTGCAGGGGACAATCTGTGATCCAGAGTTTTAGGTTCTTTTGGAACCAGGTTCAGGGCAGGCAGGCATAAAATATCGTCTCAGCAGCCTGCACAGTCTATAGTTCCCCTGGACCATTTTTGTAGAGGTGGGATTAATTTGGGAACCGATCGGACTACCTGCTTATATGCAATAGGCAGCACAGACCACTTATGAGCAAGTAAAGGAAGCCAAATGGGATTTCGCAGGTGGTCTCCATGTTCCCACAGTAGCTGGGACCAGTTAGAGAAAGCCTCTTGGGTAGCAATTCCAGTCAGTCATGCGGGCAAGTTTTGAGGCCCTCCCTCCCTGCTAAGGTGCTGAAGAATTAAGCCACAGACTGTACTTGTAGAGATGTTGTCCTAGTCACCTTATAGTGGTGATCTGATTATAGCACGTATTATTCAGTTAAATTTAGAAAGGTTGGCGGGGCCTTTGCTTATTTAAGTCCTCTCTCGTTTATCTTCCATATCAACCTGCTTCTCCTTTAAGCTGAAGGCCTCTGATTGACACTTCAGATTCAACAGCCTTAACTGGATAGTGAATTCACTTTCATTGGACAGCAGACCTACGTTACAGCCTGACAGCAAGGTTCAGAAAGCTGCAGGCGTGCCCCCACAGCTCGGTCTCAGACCTGACCAATATGGGATCTCCAATCTCATTTTAATATGCCCATCAATCTTCTGATGCCTCCACTCATCTCCTAGCAATGTAATGGAAATGAATTTAGCTCTCTGTCACTCCAGCAGGAGCACTCAAGCAGGTCCTTTGGACAGGTGATTGGGTAGGGGAAGGTGGTGGTCAACAGAAGCCTGCAGTTTCAATGTAGCACCGAGGAAAACACTAAATTGCACAGATACAATGAAATTCAACTTACACAACCTCACCACTTCCAATTTAGGAACAACTTGCTCCAGTTTTAGACATTTCTTCTGATGATTTGCTCATGATACTAGATGCATTTAGTCATCCCTTCATTATAAACTCTTACATGCCAAATGTTTGCAATGTTGAAGACACTGAGTTCAGTCTGAATACAATTTCAGGCTTTATGAAAGTTATTTGATGGAGTTTTTTTGTCTCCTTTCATCTAATCATGCTGAAAATTTCAATTAATTGGAGGAATTCAATGGTAACTAATTGTCTTCTGGATTCCTTGCTGAAAATGACCATTATTAATTAACCTTTTACATTTATCCATGAAATACGCATCCGTGAGCATTGACAATGAAGCCTAAGTAAAATAATAGAAATAAGATCAATGAAAGGAGTATGTGGCTCAAAGATTGGTTTAGGAGGAGTAGGTTCCAGTTTGTAGGGCATTTGCACCAGTGCTTCGGAAAATGTGGCATGTACCATTGTAAATGTTTCAATTAAAGCTCTGGGCCAACCGAGAGTTCACTTAAGTAAGTGGAGGCCCCTCCAAGCTTTCTAAATTTGACTGAATAACCGTGTTATAACTTGGTAAGTAGAAAGAGTTTGAAATTAAAAGTAGGGGTAAGGAGTCACGCTTGGTTAGGTGTCACCGATCAAGGGGTAAAGTGAAGTCAGGAGAGCCAAATAACAATATGGGAAGTTGCGATCACAGAATGACAGAGAACATGAACCCAAGAATACATCAACAATGAAAATTAAATGTTGCAAAGATCATCAAAATACACAATCAAGGTCTCCGTACCTGAATGTGCATAGCATTCATAACAAAGTAAACAAATTGACAGCATATGTTGAAGCAAATTAATATCATCTGAAAGCAATCACAGAGACATGATTGCATGATGACAAGGATTGGGTCATGAATATTAAGAGGTTTATGGCATTCAAGAAGAGTAGGAAGCTGGGTAAAGGAGCAGGGGTGCCAGTGTTAATCATGAATGGCATTGGTGTAGTAGTGAGAGATGGCCATACCTCAGGAGATTATAATCTAAAAGTAGTTTGGGTGGAGATGACGAATAGTAGGGGAAAGATGTCACTAGTGGTTGTGGTCTAAGGACCCCTAACAGTAACCATATTGTGGGACAAAATACACGAGAAAGTATTGGGTGCTTGTGATAGGAGGACAGTAGTAATCATGGGCGATTTTAGTCTACATATAAACTGGAACTAACAGATTGGCGGCAGATCCCTGGATGAGAAGTTTGTTGAATGCTTCTGAGATAGCTTCTTAGAGCAACACATTTTAGAACCTATCATAGAGCAGGTTGTACTAGACATGGTGTTGTATAATGTGACAAGATTAATTAATGACATCAGAGTAAAGACTTTTCTAGGTAGTAGTAATTACAGTATGATTGCATTTTACATCCAGTTTTAAAAGGGTAAGAGGGGGTCGAAGACTAATATTTTAAACTTAAGTAAGGACAACAATGTGGGTGTGAAAGTTGAGCTAGCTGAAGTAAACTTGCATACTAGGTACGAGGAAGATCAATAGCGATTGAAATTTAAGGGGATATGTTACAATACTCAGGAATTTTCTTTATGGTGGAAATATATTTATCCTAAGGGGAGAGTCCACCATCAATGGATAATTGAAGTTAAGGAAAGCATCAAACTTAAGGAAGAGGTTTATAATAGGCAAAGATGAGCAACAGGTTAAATGATTGGACAGAATATAAAGACTGGTAGAGAATGATGAAAAGATTCATCAAGAGAATGAAATTGAAGTATGAGTGAACCTGGCTAGAAATGTAAAAATAGTTAGCAAGAGTTTCTACATGTATTTAAAAAGGAAAAGAATAAGTGTGTTTTGGTATCCTAGAGAGTGGATAATAAGGAAATGGCAGAAGAAATGAACAAATTTTGCCTCTGCCTTCACTATAGAGGACTCATTCCAGTAATAGCTAAAAATCAGGAATTGGAGGCAGTTCAGAGAAGATTTACTGGATTAATGCCTGAACTGAGTGTGTTGCTTTGCGAATGAACATTGGGCAGAATGGGTTTGTTTCTACTGGAGTTGGAAGGGTGAGGGATGATTAAATTACACTGTATAAGATTCTGAATAGTTTTGACAAGGTTGAACACTGTTTTTAAAATTAGGAGTTGCCCATTTAGGACAGAAACCAGGAGAATTATTTTTCTCGGTGGGTTACATAACTTTCAAGTTTCTGGCTCTGAAGGTATTAGAGGTGGAGGTCTTTGACTACTTTTAACTCAGAGGCAAATAGATTCTGGTTAGGCAATTAAATCAAAGGCTATGAGGAATAAATAGGAATGTGGAACTCAAAACATAAATGGATCAGACATGATTTTATTGAATGGTGGAGCAGGTTTGAGGAGCTGAATATTTCTGCTCTAAGTTCACTTTTTGCATATTTGTTTGCATATCTGCATGATCTATTGTGAAGGGGGAGCTTAACATGGCACTACACAACAACATGACGGTCCCCTTAACTGATTACCACTGAGAACCACAACAAGGTTCTTGGCTTTGGTTCTACACCAAAAGAACAAGACAAGGCTGAGGTGGTGTATGCCAGTGTTATAGACCAGACCAAACCCCCCTCAAAATATATTAAGATGATAATCTCGACCCTAACTTCTTCTTATTTTAATAGGTAAATGTAAGGCATTGCATTACATATGAAATTAGATTGGTTAAACTACTCAACTTTAAGGAAAACATACTTTATTTTTACACTAGACTTAAAATACAGATAAAATAAAAGTAAAAGAAAAGCATTGACTTAATTTTAACTCTATCAAAATGCTTAACAAAATAATATATATTAACTATTACTAATCAACTGTACCAACATAACATCCCATAAACACATCCTTGACAAAGGCAAATTCAGTATAGTAGATTATCTCACATATAAGTTCAGCAGCAGAAAGAGAACCTGTTTTTAGCTGCAACAAAGAGAGGAATAAGAGCTTCAAGACTGCAACAACTGCAGTTCTAGTTCTGAAAGCTAGAACTAAAATTCCTGTTTCTGCGGGAGCTTGACCACACCCATTCAGACTGCTTCTATTGTTCTAAGAAAAGCACAAGGCCTCACAAGTCATTTACTTTATTGGCTTTGAGCAGACTGCTCTTCACCTCTGTCTCAATCTTTCATCATAAAATAATAACAGGACAAAATGTACCTCTTAAAGCCGTAGCACTGTCACTTCTATTATCTCTGGCTGAAGAAGCAATATGCTAAAAGGCAAGGCAAGGTGAAACAGGATTGCAGTTCAGATAAAAGCTAAGTGACAGATTGCTAAGAGAGCAAGAGAGCAATCCTTTGATGCAGTTCGTTTCAATCCTTGAGCTAGGTGTCTCTGTGCTCTATTTCCATGCAGCAACTTTCCATGGCATTGGCTGTCCAAGATGGGGGTCTGGAGAAGCAGGTGCTGAGCTGGAGTCACCAGGTACGTCCTCTGATGTTCATATCAAGAATTCTCAGTGTCTAGTTTCTATCCAGCATGGGAGAATAGGAGAGTTCTTTAATAGGAGAGTGTTTTAATAGCAAATTTAAAGCACAGTTGAGGAGAAATTATTTCTCCCAAAGGGTTGTGAATCTGGAGAATTCGCTACCCCAAAGCGTGATGGATGCTGAGTAAATTTAAGGAGGATTTAGACAGATTTTTAATTGGTAATGGGTTGAAGGGTTATGGGGAGAAGGCAGGAAAATGGGGGTGAGGAGCATTTCAGCCATGATCGAATGGTGGAGCAGACCTGATGGTCTGAATGGCCTAATTCTGCTCCTAAATCTTATGAACTTATGAACTTATGAGGTAAGGTTAGGTAGCAATGAGAATGATAATAAATGATAATCTTTGTTAATTCGCCTCTTGCTGCTCACCAGCAAGAATCTCACTTTGATATCTGGAACATATTTGGAAAATGATTTGTTGCCCTTCATGTTGGGAAACACCTCACTCCACTACTCATGCAAATTCTCCCAAATTTCTTGCCATGGGAAGATTCCAGCCGAAGACATTGAAGGCAGAGAGAAAGCTCATTTGTCCCATGGCTCCTGAACTAGCCTCAGAAAAACAAATTGTCCAAAATCAGATGAGGGCTTTGTGAATTTGTATATACTATCATTAGACACCATGCCCATGCTTTAGTGTAATCCCTCAACCCATTCTTATTTCTGATTACTCCTTCTTTATCCAATACTCAATCCTTCCCACTCTAATATCCCCTTTTCAACATGCATGGCTACATTGAAGCGAGCTGCATTCATTAATACTTTGGTGCTGCCTATGAGTTCTAACGTGACTAAACAGTTTAATAAGCTAACAGTCAGATCTTTTAAAATTATAGGGGGATGTACTCCCCATCTCATCCCCTGAGTAAAAGGTTGTTCAGGAGCACAACTCAAAACCTGACTGTCCAGTAGCTACTTTATAGTAGGAGCAACATTAATGTCTTGGGTTGAGACTTCCATCCTCGCTCGGGTAAGACATCATGCTTATCAGAGCTGCCTGGCAGTTTTGTAGTCCCAAGTGCGTTCATGCAATTGTCACTGCTAGGACTACAGGAGGTTATAGAGGCCAGATCTTAGGTTAAATCCAGGGTATTGGTGGGGCCTGCTGAGCAGACTCCATCAAGGGAGTGAGGGATTGAGGGGCAGAAGGGGAATTTGTGAGAGATAAGAGGGGTTAGGGGGTTTTGACTTCAGATGTATACTGCTGAAGGGCACAGAGAACCTTCAAATGAGGCTCCCCCATATACTGCATCAGTCACAAAGCGAAAGGGCTTTACCCTACCATCAGCAAATCAGCTGCATGGTTGAAAGACGGCACTGAAGTGGTGAATTAGACTGATGATGGTCTCATTAATCTGAAAGGCAGACAGGGAGCCTTTCAGTAAAATGGGAGACAGGTCAGGTGTGTGGAGAGACAGGGATAAGGCCACATGTAGAAAGTTTCATTGATCTTTAAATATGCCATGGAAAAGGTGGGAGAGTCATTAAACACCAGTTCTTGACGGTTTGCTCCTTTCAGAACTCAATGTTGTCTGAGCTTTGGGCACTCAAATCAGTTTATGTACTACCCAAGTGCTCTTGTTGGTTATTCTTATAAAAAAACACTATGTGAGCATTTCCCAAATTCCCACAATATTTACTTTCTATCTATCTTTATCTCTATATTACCCACAACAATCCATGTGTTTGAGCAGGGCTGTTGGAATCTCCTTCTTGTCTGATATAAGACTGGCTATCTTCCACAAAAGTGGGTCTCACAGGTCAGGAGAACTCTTCTCAAATTTCTTTTGACCAATAGAGTTCAAAGCATCCAATGGGTTTGTGTCAAAACCTTTCACTGTTGCCACGTCAGGGAGGAGTAAAATGTACATGCCCAGGCACTGGTTGGAAGTTAAGGTGCCAGGATGTCTAATTGAAACTCCTCCAATGCATAACTCTTGGACTGGTTGTAACAGGTTCCCCCTGAATCATTGTGACCTCCTTGACCTTGGTTAGCACTGTTTTTCGTACCTGATAGCTGCGGAGTGCTGTTTAGTTTGGCCAATTTTCTGTCAGGCCTGATTTTTCCAGCTGTGTCAAATTAGAATGTCTAATTCTGTGCCTGTGGTCTCTGGACCACATCTGCAACTGTTTAAGAGAACTTAGTGGATAGTTTTGATCAGTTGTAACTTTGTAGTATGGCTTTTGATTTTGCAGAATCATTTCTGAGTCTGCAAGCTGCTCTATGCAATCAAATAGCTCAATATGAGCCCAGACATAGATGAGCTCATGAATGTAATATTTTTACATATTAGCAAGCTGTAATAAACGTCTGTTGGCTCTTTCAATACTACATTACCCATATTCTAGCATCATATATTAAAAGGACTAACATAAGCATCGGCACATCAGAGAAAGATACCCTGGTGAAGGCAAAATGCACATTAAGTGCCATATAATTTGAAGAAGGGTTATACTCGAAACATTGACTTCTCTATCTCCTGTTGCTGAGTTCTTCCAGCCTCCTGCTTGTCTACTTTGGATTCCAGCACCTGCAGTTTCTCTACCTCTATATAATTTGAGAAAACAATGAAATTCTAATACAATATATGCACTGAGCAAATTTATCCAGACAGTCAAAAGGGAACAATATGTTTTGTTATTAGATCATGTATTAGTCATTTACCTAAATGGATTAAGCTACATGTTATCTGCATAGTCAATGGATCACCTCTCCTCTTCTTCTGGAATGTTAGGGGCAGAAATTAAGGGATAAGATAGGAATAATTGTAACATTTCCTATTTTAAAAAATAATACATATTTTTTCCTTCATGATTCAATAAGCATATCATAGGTAAGGAAGGAGCACTGTTAATATATGTAGCAACCAGACTATTCAAAGTGATATTTTCCTGTGGATATATAGCACTCAGAAATAGAAAGGTAAAGAAGGCCTTGTAACATCTCTGTGATTGCTGCAGGATGGCAATACCCTTTCTTGTTCTTTGTCTCTTCATAAATTTCACTGTTTGCTATAATTTATTTTAAAAATGTGTAGGTTAAAAGAGAGAGAGAATTCACCATATGAGCATGTTCTCAGTACTCTCTTAGTCATTCAGAGCAATTTGCATGCTTTTGTGCTGAGATAAAGGCTGCCTCAGCCCACCTATTCTCCAGTACAGAGTTTACCAGCTGCTATCCACTGCTAAGTCTCATTATGGTCTTGCTGCTCTTCTGAGAACCACACCACATGCTGCACCCTCCTTTGGCTGCACATTACCCTGTTGCTGCTCGTTAAATTACCAGCTACAAAAGCTTGTTCTGCTCCACTGCATTGACCTACCACTCTAATCCTGCTTGGAGAGGTTGTGTGTCATCATCCTGTTTCCTAATTGGGATGCGCAGTCATAAAGGCTGCTGTTGTGCCTCCAGAGCACAGGTTTCGACAGAAAGCATCACAACCGTGTTATTATAAAAGAGGAAGCCAAGGGCCAGTGACAATAGTCTATCTTATGTGCTAATTTGTATGCAATATCAAATTCTATGTCTCTTGTAATAGTGACCTTGTATAGCATATAGCTTTTTGAAATTGCCCTCGTTGATCAGTTAATAAGTATGCTATTGTTTTATGTACAGAGTTACAATAATATTCTATTGTGTTGTATGGTTACTGATTCTGCCACAAGCTTTCCAGTTTTGCTATCTTATTTTCAAGTGTATGTACACATTAGCAAAATAATTCAATTTTAATCAGAGGTTTTAATTAAAACCATGTGTATGGCTTTCAAAATCTGAAGAATCATCTTGGTATGATTCAATTTTAGAAGCCACAGTATTTTAGTCTCATAAAAGAGTGATGGAAACTGCATGGTTAGTGACTCATGATTACAATAAAGTCTACTTCTGTTAATGTTTGCACAATGAAATTTCAAACTATCCGGTAGATTGAATGAGGCCACTTAATTAAAGAGGCACTTACTTTTTTTTGGGCTGAAAACATTCTGAATGAATGGTTAATTTTAATTAAGGGACTTTGAATTAATGAGAGACTTTTCTGAAGATGCCGTATGCTCTACAAGATACTCAGGTTTCACTTCATTATGCAAAAAAAAATTAAACTTATACAAATAGATTAGAAATGCAGCTTGAAAACATAGTTCTGAAAAAGAATCACACTGGATTCCAAGCTAACTGTTTCTCTCTCCACAGATGCCACTAGATCTGCTGAATTTCTCTGCCAATGTCTGTGTTCGTTTGAACTTTCATCCTGGATTGGTTAAGAATGAGTGAAGCCAATGAACAGCCTCAGCGTACTTGATTTCCAACAGCAGCCTAAGGTCTGATCATCAAACCTCACTTCAGAACTGGACTGCTACCCAGATTCCATATTTCCATGATGATTCTTGTAACACACTTCACCATCACACGTTCTTATGTGCAAATGTCTTTCACCGAATTGGCTCACAATTAAATAGGTAAAAACAATGACTGCAGATGCTGGAAACCAGATTCTGGATTAGTGGTGCTGGAAGAGCACAGCAGTTCAGGCAGCATCCAAATAGCTTCGAAATCGACGTTTCGGGCAAAAGCCCTTCATTAGGAATAAAGGCAGTGAGCCTGAAGCGTGGAGAGATAAGCTAGAGGAGGGTGGGGGTGGGGAGAAAGCAGCATAGAGTACAATGGGTGAGTGGGGGAGGGGATGAAGGTGATAGGTCCAGGAGGAGAGGGTGGAGTGGATAGGTGGAAAAGGAGATAGGCAGGTAGGATAAGTCTGGGCAAGTCAAGGGGACAGTTACTGAGCTGGAAGTTTAGAACTAGGGTGAGGTGGGGAAAGGGGAAATGAGGAAACTGTTGAAGTCTACATTGATGCCCTGGGGTTGAAGTGTTCCGAGGCGGAAGATGAGGCGTTTTTCCTCCAGGCGTCTGGTGGTGAGGGAGCGGCGGATGGAGGTGTAGAGGGATTGGATTATCCATGGTGAAGATGAGGCGTTGGGGGCCAGGGAAACGGAAGTCTTGGAGGAGGTGGAGGGCGTGGGTGGTGTCTCGACCTGCCACTGCAGGAACTGTAAAACCTGTGCCCACACCTCCTCCCTCACCTCTATCCAAGGCCCTAAAGGAGCCTTCCACATCCATCAAAGTTTTACTTGCACATCCACTAATATCATTTATTGTATCCGTTGCTCCCGATGCGGTCTCCTCTACATTGGGGAGACTGGGCGCCTCCTAGCAGAGCGCTTTAGGGAACATCTCCGGGACACCCGCATCAATCAACCAAACCGCCCCGTGGCCCAACATTTCCACTCCCCCTCCCACTCTGCCGAGGACATGGAGGTCGTGGGCCTCCTTCACCGCCGCTCCCTCACCACCAGACGCCTGGAGGAAGAACGCCTCATCTTCCGCCTCGGAACACTTCAACCCCAGGGCATCAATGTAGACTTCAACAGTTTCCTCATTTCCCCTTCCCCCACCTCACCCTAGTTCTAAACTTCCAGCTCAGTAACTGTCCCATTGACTTGCCCAGATTTGTCCTACCTGCCTATCTCCTTTTCCACCTATCCACTCCACCCTCTCCTCCTTGACCTATCACCTTCATCCCCTCCCCCACTCACCCATTGTACTCTATGCTGCTTTCTCCCCACCCCCACCCTCCTCTAGCTTATCTGTCCACGCTTCAGGCTCACTGCCTTTATTCCTAATGAAGGGCTTTTGCCCGAAACATCGATTTCGAAGCTATTTGGATGCTGCCTGAACTGCTGTGCTCTTCCAGCACCACTAATCCAGAATCACAATTAAATAGACTGACCTCACATCGCTTACCAAGTGGAAATTTATCCACAAACAGTTGAGCGATTCTAAAATAATGAAAGTAAGTTTACACATGGCTGGCAGAAACTGGTCAGGTGGAACGTGGAATGTGGAAATGATCTTATTTCCTTACCTGTTTAGCTCTTCTTTGAAAGTATGCCAAGGAATATCAGTTGATCATAATGCTTTGGTTTCAGGATTTAAATGAATAGCAACATACAACTCTACAGCACTCCCAAAGTGCTGCACTGGAATGTCACCTTTGATTCCTGTGCCCATGTCTACTTGAACACAGGATCTGGTAACTCTGAGATAAAAGTGCTACTAACTGAGCTGCAGCTGAACATAACTGAACAGCGATCAAGTGTATTTTAATTTTAATTTTCCTAGATAGTCCCTCTTCTTTTTTCTTAAACAAATCTTTCTTTCACTGTCCTGATTACATTTTCTGTATCTGACTTGCGAGACTCCCCCTTTTGCTCCACTGTTTCTTTCTTAATCTTCAGCTCTTATTGGTTAAGGAGATGCATTGTTGATCATAGCCTTCACCGAAGTCCCAGGTGAGCTTTTCGAATTGGTCATGCTCTTCTCAGTTTACATTTCCAGCAAATAGAACAGCAAAATGATTTTGAGCAGAAAAAAAATCAATTAACAGTAGACCCCATGTGGTTCAATATTCCAGCAAAATTCAGCCCAACATTTCAATATAAATGTCATCACTTACAAGCTAGATGTTACTATTTGTCATGCGCTCACTTCGAGGTCAGAAGCTTTGGATTCTGGTTGAACCTTAGTAACTCGAGCATATAATCTAGCTCTGAATTGTGATTGCCTGAATTATTGTGTTTCATATGTGACTTCGAACCTAGACTCAGGCTGACATAAAGACCCAGATCTCTGGTCTCCAAACAATAGCCTGAAAGATGCACATACAAACTCCATGGACATTCTGATACAATGCTAAATTTACCATTAGTATTTACCTGATGCCTGGATCCCTCCAAAAATGTCCTCAACTCTTGAGTAACAGACAGAGACTTCAGAGGCTCATTTTTCTGAACAGTTAGCCAGGAAGTGATAGAATATTCAAACTGTTTGAATTCCTGACTAATTTCAAAACTGATGCCCAATCACTCACAATGAACACCCGCTCCCTGAAACACACTGGATCAGATCCACTCCTCCACATAGACCAGAATCAACCCCCTAATGCCCACTACCCCACAAAGCACTCTCTCCCAACATCCTCTATCCCACAACAACAATCCTTGAAATGGAAATTTTATCTCCAGATCCCAAAAAACACCACCTCCATGTCACATCTGATGCTCCTGACACTTGAACAGCTCCTGCATCACCTGACAGCCCTCCACCAAGACAGCAGCCAAAGGACCACAAAACCCAATATGCCACATACCAGGACACCACCCCCCCAACACCTGACAACACACTGACACCCGATCTGACCCAATACCTCTGCAACGCCTGAATGAATCTACCCTCCATATTTGCAAACTGTACCGTCTCAGCAACCTGTCACCCTATCCCCTCTCTCTCCTGCCCCCTCAATGTCCACCACTTTACTCTGTGCCCACTTATTTGTAACCCCACTCTATTACCCACCCATTTGCCACTCTACCCAACACCCACCCTTCAGCTCACCACCTCAACTACTTACCACCAGACACACCTGCCTCTCTACTTTCTACCACTTATCAGTCACATTACCCTCCCAGTGGTCCGTCTATCATCCTACTTCCTTACCGAACTGGAAGCCTAACCATTCAGTGTCTGGGCACCTTACTCCCTCCCTCACTTAGCTTATACTAGGTGGCTGACAAAGCTGCTTTGAGTACTTTAAACTTTTTACTTACTGTAAACATGGGGTGTAGCTTTCGTGAAGATTCACTCTGATGTTGCCTTTGTGTTTTACTCTATCGCATCAATTAGGAAACAATCCTACACAAAACATCCGCTCTGAAAAGTCATGTGAAGGTAAGAAGGTAATGTTTTTGTCTGGTCTGAGTGAAAAATAGAAATACTGACCCAAATTGGAATATTTGGGTCAAAGTATCTCACATTAATATCAGCAGATGAGCAAAGGAATACTCTTTATCTCCTGGCCAATATGCATCCTTTAACAACATCACTAAAATGTACTAAGAGCTTAATTATCTTAATTGTGTGACATTGTGTACAAATTCAGTGCTGGGTTGCAACATCAAGACTTGGGTTGACAAGTGGCAAAAAGCATTTGTGCCAAGCAAGCAGCAATGACCTTGGAGTCATAGAGCATGGTACAACTCATCTGCACTGACCAGACATCCCAATCTGACCTAGTTCTATTTGCCAGCACTTGGCCCATATCCCTCTAAACCCTTTTTATACAGAAACCCATGCAGATTCGTTTTAAATGTTGTAATTGTAACAGCCTCGACCACTTCCTCTGGCAGCTCATTCCATACACGCACCACCCTCTGCGTGAAAAGGTGAACCCTTTTTATTCTTTTTAAATCTTTCCCCTCTCAGTTTTGGCTCCCCTCCCCTGGGAAAAGTCATTGACTCTTTACTCTATCCATGCCCCTCATGATCTTACAAATCTTTATAAGGTTTGTATGCCTCAATCTCCAATGCTGCAGCGAAAAAAGCCCCAACCTATTCGATATTGTTGTTAAGACCCTCCAATCATAGCAACAACCTTAGAAATCTTTTCTGCATCCTCTCAAGTTTAACAACATCCTTCTGAAGAAAAGTGACAAGAATTGCATACAATTTCCAAAGGTGGCCTTGCCAATGCCCTGTAGAATGGCAACATGACATCCCAACTGCAATATTCAATGTTATGGCCAATGAAGCTAAACATGTCAAATACCTCTTTCATCACTCTGTCGACATGCAACTCCTCAAGGTTCAACTGGAGAGAATCAAACCACCTCCCCTTGACACTGAGCAGCATGACCATCACTAAACCCACACAGTCAACTTCCTGGGCAAACCTAATGCCAGAAACTGAGCAGGAGCTGCTATATGAATACTATTGTTACACGAGCAATTAAGAGGCTAAGAATTCTGTGATGAGTATAAATCACTTTTTGATTTGCCAAAGTGTATACACCATTCACAAAGTATATGTCAAGAGTGTACTGGAATGCTCTCCATCTGCATAGATGGGTACAGCTTGGACAGCATTGAAGAAGTTCATTGGGATTCTTGATAAAGCAGTATGTCAGACACGAAACACCACCTTCACCATTCATCCCTCCACCATCTAAGTAGAGTGTATGCCATCTAATGATATACTTCAGGAACTCACCATAGCTCCTTTGACAGTACTTTCCAAGTGGCCTTTACCATTTAGAAGGACAAGGGCAGCAGACACATGGGAATCCAAATCATATTTTCACCCCGAAGACACATCCATCCTGATTTACAACTATATTGTCATTCCCTTCTCTGAGGCAGAGTGGGTGAGGTAAGTGGGTAAAGGGATAAGGTAGCAGCTGTGTAGGGAGCAGGGTGGCAGATGGATAAGGTGGTAGATGGTGGTTGGTGAGATGGTAAGTGGGGGGGAGGTTGGCAGCTGTGAAAGGTAATTAAGTTGGGTGAGTAGGAATAATGTGGGGCAGGATCACATGGCTGAGGGTTCTTGGTGGAATGGAATTGAAAGGTTAGGATGGTTGGAAGCTTGCTGGCTTGGTTGTCAAAATGGAATTCCTATGTCAGGGATGCGTCAAAGTGGGGAATCAGTGGCATCATCTGGGTATTTCCTCAAGATGAGCATTACAAGTTTGGAAGTGGCTTTCATCCATCTAACATTCCACTCGAAACATTTCAATGAAGTAGCCCAGATCCTAACTTTGCTCGTTATTTTAAGCAGGTGTAATGCAGATATTCCAGGAGGGATGCTGTTGGTCAAACCACACAGTTTTAAACAAAACAGAATTTATTTCCAAGATTACCAAATGAAACACAAACAAAAGGGAGTGGAATACTGAATAACTTAACATATCTGAAAATCCAACAGACCATCACAACTTTATGATGCTGTTCCAAAGACTGGCAACAATCCCCATAACCACTACTTGGCACAAAAGGTAAAATTAAACACAGGGTCTTACAGCAGAGAAGTCAGAGAGATAAAGTACCAACCTGGGCCTGCTTCGAGTCCAGCAGCTTTTGCAACACTACTGCTAAAAACCAAACCAAACCAGACAGAAGATGTGCTGGCCACTCCCCTTTCATTATCCAAGAGTTTATTTTCAAAAACTTGAAAGCGTGTTGCCAAAGGCAGTCTGTTAGCGATAATCAAACTGGCGCTAAAACCCTTCAACTTAGACCTTTCGGAATCTGTGTCTTTTACAACTTCTCTGAAAAAAAAAGCCAAGGGCAGGGCAACCTTGTTAAAGGAGCAGCATCGTCACACAAACCCCCTTAAAAGAAAAATGAACCATCAATGTCCAAAGATGGCTTAATTTTAAAATCCCTTTATCCTAAATTGAAAGTACTCTACATGACACATACACATTACGTTGATTATAAACATGCAAACAAGCACAGCTACATTCCGTTTCAGTCTGTTTTACTCCTACCACCTCTGTTTCTCAATTGTGTCTCGACAATGCGTTGGCAATCACATTTTCTCATCCTGCCACATGCACTATTTTCAAATTGAATGGCTGTAACAACAAGCTCCATCTAAACAGTCTGGCAATTTTGTCCTTAAATTTTTCCACAAACTTCAATGGGTTATGATCAGCATACATGATTGTCTCAGATACGTTACTGATAATATAAACATTGAAATGTTGTAACACCAAGCTCAAAGTCTCCCTCTCAACTGTCAAATATTTCTGCTGATGAATGTTCAGTTCCAGGAGAATATACCTGATAGGTCTTCTTGTTGTCTTCCTGCAGGAGCTCAGCACTGACACCCACATCACTTGCATCGATAGCCACCTTGAATGACTTTGCGTAATCAGTAGTGGCTAATATCGAGGCAATGGTTAACATAGTCTTCAGGCTGTCAAATGCCTTCTGACAGTCTGCTGTCTCCTGAATCTCTCACCTTTCTTTAGCAATTCAGTGAGTGGAGCAGCCACACTGCTAAAATTTGGTACCAATTTTTGATAAAATCCATTCAATCCCAGGAACCGTAATACTGTTCTTTGTCGATGGTATGGGAAACTTCACAATTATATTTGTTTTTACATCCCATGGGGCCATTTGTCCGTGACCAATAACATGGCCCAGGAAGGTGCCTTGGGTTTTGGCACTTTTAGCCAGGTTTATCACAAAGCTTGCCTTCCAAAGTTGATCAAACAGGTCTGATAAATGTTGCAAATGTTCTTTCCATGTGTGACTAAAAATCACTAGGTCATCTATATATATGAGACAGTTGGATAATCTGGTAATGACCTTATTGATAAGTCTCTAAAATATTGCTGGCGCATTTTTCATACCAAATGGCATGACTTTAAACTGATACAGTCCATTCGGTGTTACGAAAGCCGGAATTGCCTTCACTCTTTCTGACAATGGTATCTATCAGTATCCTCTGAGTAAATACAACTTAGAAATATAAGTTGCTTGTCCCACTTTTTCAACACAGCTTTCCAAATGTGGAATTGGATATGTATTTGTCTTTTAACAACATTGACTTTGCAATAGTCCACATATAAGTGTTGGGTACCATCTGGTTTTGTCACCATTACTTTGGGTGAGCTCTAGTCACTGTAATGACTGTGATTATGCCATCTCAGAGCATGCAATCAATCTCCTTTTGAACATGTGCCAACTTGAGTGGGTCATTTCTATAAGGATGTTGCTTAATTGAACAGTATCTCCTATATCTACATCATGCATAGTTAGGTTAATACTTCCCAGCTTATTTCCACATATCTTCCCATGTGGTTGTAATAACTCTTTCAGGGCATTTTGATTTTCCTTTGTAAGGTAATTCAATAATTTATCCCAATTTTTGACCACTTCCTCATTGTCCAATTTAATTTGAGGAATGTCCAATTTAGAATCCTCTGAACTTGGTTCTTCCCTCTGTGTTGGAACCAATAACACAGTCTCCTTCAGCTTTTCTTCCCTGTCAAAATACCTTTTGAGCATATTCACATGGCACATTGTCAGATTTCTTTCTGTCTGGAGTATTTATCAAGTAGTTCACCTCATTCAACTTCCTTTCGGCTTGATAAGGTCCACATTAAACCGTGTTAATTAATCGTTCCTGAAAATTTGACACATTGTCCAAATATGTGGTCTCTGTATCCTGACATACCAATTTCTCCTTAATCAATTTTAGTGGTCCTCTCACTTCATGCCCAAAATCTAATTCATATGGACTGAATTTGGTCAATTCATTTGGGGCATCTCTGATTATAAAAAGCACAAATGGAATTCTCTTCTCCAAATCATCTGGTTCGTCTTGACGATAAGCCCTCAACATGGTCTTTAATGTTTGACGCCACCTTTCTAGCGCTCCCTGCAACTCGAGATTGTATGCAGTAGATTTGAATTGTTTTGTTCCTAAGCTCTCCATAACTTGCTTGAATAATTTTTGATATGAAGTTTGACCCTTGATCTGATTGTAACTCTGTGGGTTGTCCTTTGTATAATTTCTCTCCAATCTTTATCGCTGTGATGTGGCGTAATGCATTGGTCTCTGGGTATCTAGTCAACACATCCATTATTGTTAACAACCGCTGATTTCCACCTTTTCTTTTAGGTAGTGGTCCTACACAATCAATTAAGAATCGTGTAAAAGGTTCCTCAAATGCAAGAATAGGTATTAAAGATGCAGATTTTATTACTGCTAAATGTCCCCCTAGTGGTAGCTCCTGCGTCAGTCGCAACACCACCTTCCTATAACCCACTGGCAATATGACTTGATGAACTTCTGCCCATTTCTCATCTGCCTGAATATGTGATGGTCTCCATTTCCTCATTAATACATCATTTTTTATGATAATAACATTCTGGGATGCATTCCTATTTGTTTGCTGTGTATGCCTTTTGATAAAATTGCTTTAAATTTTCATCTGTTTGCTGTAACTCATTTAATTTATCTGAGCTAAAGATGTCTGCATTGTCATTTACCTGCTCCTGGTTTATATCAACCATCTGATCAAACAGGGTTTCTGCTAATTCCACTTTAACTTCCTTATTTGTACTCTTTGATCTCTATTGTTTCAACTGGTGACTTGATGGCCTTGTTACCACACAGTCAGGAAAAATCCTACAATATGTGTCCTGCAATAGTTCAGTTGCCTGAGTTTCCACTGGCTTTTCAACCACAATACGCAGCACTCCTACCCGTGAACCAGCTATATCATTAGCAAGGACAAATTGTATTCCAGGAGCTGAAAGTTTATCCACTACTCCTACTATGACTTCTCCACTCTTCATTGGACAGTCTAACCTCACTTTACATTAATGAGCGTTTCTTATTTCACTGTGAATTCCCATTACTTGCACCTTTTCTGGCAATACTCCTTCAGAGGCACATATCTCCTCATCTTTCCACATCACAGATTGAGAGGATCCAGTATCTCTTAATATTGTAACTTCTTTACCAGCTGCTCCTGGCCTATGTGAGTAAACTTTACCTTCACAGGTATATGGTTTAAGAAAATCTGGCACTTCCTCCTTAACCAACCTCAGACCAAGTTGTACATTCTGATGTACCTTTTAAACCTCCACTGTGCCTTTCACTACTACTCCAACAAAATTCACTGGCTTATCCTATTTTCCTACATCTGGCTTCCTAGTGCTATTCCTAACCCACCAACACTGTGATTTCATGTGGCCTACTCTATTGCAATGAAAACACCAGAGCTTTTTAACTTCTCTTTCCCCTTCAAGGGTTTTCTTTTTACCCTATGTTAATTTATCCTTATGATCTTCACCAAGATCTATCTTTCCCTATCCACGTGAGGATATCTCTTTTCCCCAACTTCTTTTCCTCATGGATTGAAATTGATTTTGGAAGCCAACCTTTGATTTGTGGACCAACTCCTAATCATTGGCCATTTCAGCTGCTAATCTAGCCGTTTTAACTCTCTGCTCTTCCACATACTCATTACTTCAGAAAGTGAATTTTTCAACTCCTCCACCTCTGAGTGTGTCATAGGTTTGGTCTATTTTAAATACCCTTATCCACCTATCAAAATTATTTTGTTTGATTCTTTCAAACTCAGTGTAGGTTTGATGAGGGTCCCTCCTTAGATTCCTGAAACCTATCAGTAGGCTTCTGATACATGCTCATGTGTACTTAAGATGGCTTTCTCCACCTCCTCATATGTCCCAGATTTCTCCTCTGGTAGTGATGCAAATACCTCACTAGCTTTACCTACAAGTTTGGTTTAGATCAGCAAAACCCACATAGTCACTGGCCATCGCAGTTGTTTAGCCACCTTTTCAAATGAGATGAAAAAGGCTTCCACATCCTTCTCATCAAATTTAGGCAATGCTTAAACAGTTTCTCCCCAGGCCTTTGGCTACCATGGCTTGTTCATCCTCACTCTCTTCCTCACTAAGCTTACCTTCAGCCTTCATCTCCATGCTTTTAAGCTGACTTTCCTGTCTAAGGGCCAATTTCTGAAGTTCAAACTCCGTCCCTTCCTTTCTCCTCTCTCACTTTCCCTTTCTTCTCCATCTTTCTCTCTCTTTATCTCCTTCTTTCTCTCTTTTCTCTGCTTTTATTCACAATCCCTTGTCTCTTTCCTCTAACTCAAGCTCCTTCATTTTCAGTTGAACTTTAGCCATCTCTAAAGATTCTGATGGTGTTTCCAGCAAATTTAAATGCTGAGCTAATGCTGTAAGTATCTCTCTTTTCCTTACAGAAAGAGGCAGCTCCAATTCCAGTTTGTTTACTAATTCCAGCAGTGTGGCCTTAATTAACTTTTGTAAAACCCTCAAGGTCACTTCTTCCACCCCCAGAAAACTCTTGGTGACTGAAAGAGCCATTGCTATCCCAAGGATTGTTTAAACCAACTGAATTCAACACATGGAACAAAAGACACTAACACCTACCACTCGCTGCCGTTGAGTCCAACAACCCTAATCCCAAATTGGAACTACAGAACAAATCCCAGACAAGCCTCCAATCTGCAATTGACCAGGCCAGACCCTCTCAAAACATTTCAAGAAAGTAACCCAGACCCTAACTTTGCTAGTTGTTTTAAGCAGATGATACATGGATATTCCAGGAGGGACGTAGTCGGTCAAACCACGTAGTTTTAAACAAAACAATTTATTTACAAGATTACCAAATGAAACAAACAAAAGGGAACAGAATGCTGAATAACTTAACATATCTGAAAACCCAAGAGACCATCCAATTTAATGTTGCTGTTCCAAATACTGGCAACAATCCCCATAAACATTCCTTGGCGCAAAAGGTAAAATTAATCACCGCGTCTTACAGGAGAGAAGTCAGATAGACAGTACCAGTCTGGACCTGCTTCTTTGTGTCCAATGGCTTTTCAACACTACTGCTAAAAACCAAACCAAACCAGAGAGAAGCTGAGCTGGGAGAACTTGTCACTCCCTTTCATTATACAAATGTTCTTTTTTCCCAAAAATTTGGGAAAATATAATCAAACTGTGTCTCAGACCTTTCAAATTAGACTTTTCAGAGTTTGCATCTTTTACAACCTCGCCGACAAAAAAAGCCAAAGACAGCATAACTTTGTTAAAGAAGCAGCTTCGACATACAGGTAAGTCAGTCACATCTCCCCCAAGACTCTGACAGCAACTCAGGGTTAGACACATGCATACAGGGTCCTGGGAAGGTTGAGAATTGTACATCAGAAGTTTAAATTTCTTGGCCTTTCTGGGTTAATGCACCCTGACTTCTAACTGTATGAATGAGGGAATGTCCAATCTTCAGTTACATGTTTTCCAGGATCCAAAATAAATTACTCTCCTTTACCAATTTTCTTAGAAATTTTATTTCCAAGCTTTTTTTAGTGGAGAAGTATACTTCTCACGCTGTCTTTCACTATCTCTTTACAACTGATTGACAACCTTTGCAGTAACCTCTGATTCACAGATGATCTGTTTCTCATGAGAGAAAAAGGCTAATTATTTGCCTGTTCACAGGTTTATACAGATTGTGTTCCTGGTAAGTGACCTGCCCTGACTTGCACATTGTGGGAAGCAGCAGTTGTCTATCAGCTGAAAGCAGCATACACCTGGGGAAGCAATTGTACTACAAAAGTACCACATTCATTGGCCTGACATTGAATAATTAACAGCAACATAGACTGAAGATAATTATGTAAAGGCTGCTCACATTCAAAAATCAACTACGAATAATCTAATAAGAAGCTGATGTACCACGATGACACTGCTTGCAAGCAATGTCCTTCAGACCTTTGTTCTTTAGTGGAGCTGTAGCAACTACGATCAGTCTAGATGCGTGACAGATTCATAACGTTGAAATCTCTAATATTATTTAATGAAGCTGTGAATGACAAAGTTTTGTTTTTATAAGTGATTGAGTGTAGAGGTGATATTAAAATAATTTGGTCAAACAATATTTGGGACAGTTGATTTCTGTATTTTTTAATTCACATATTACACTCTTAGACCAATTCTCTCCATATGGTGAGCATTACAATATTTCGTACAAAACACAACTGGTGTAATTCTTCCAGCCTAGAGCCAGTCAAACTGAGGACTTTATTCCAAACACTCATATTTACCAGTATTGATTTGACAGTGGCAGATTGTATATGGTATTATGGGTATGGGGGTTAGGACACTGTGGACATGAGATGGAAGAGATTGAAGGAAAGGACAATAAGGGTCAAAGTTTAGTCCTGTCCCATCCAACTACCCAAGGAGACAAACTGACAACAAATGGGTAAAATCGAATTTAACACAGTTGATTCTACCCATCTCTTGTAATGTTCAGACTATTCATTTCGGTGGGTCTAAATGCATCTGGCTCCATTTTTAGTTATTCAGTCATTGCCAGAGAATCACCAGGTATGGTTTCAACTCCTAATTTTGTGCCATTACCTCAGGTGTCCCCATGCTAATTTCCTTGCCCTTTTTTATTTCTCATCAGTGTCAGGCAAGGTTTCATGAGTTGCCTCTGAGTCAGAAGGTTGTGGATTCAAATCCCACACCAGGAACTTCAGGACAATATTCTAAATGAAGATTCCAGTGCAGCATTGAGGGAATCTACACTGTCTCTCAATGAGATGCTAAACTGAGACATTGTCTGTTCTCCCAAGTGTATGTAAACAGTTCTATTGCATTATTTTGTGGAGGAGCAGAAGAATTCTCCTTAGGATTCAAAGCATCAAGAAATTTCACAAAAATTATTTGGTCACTATCACATTGGTGTTTGCAGGTGTTTGCTGTGTGAGCATTTTCATTGATGTGTCTGCTATCTTTCAACAGCAACTAAACTTCAAAGCTCCTATATTCAATGCACTGACTAATAAAGGCAAGCACACCAACCACCTTTTCATTATCCTGTCCATTGTCAAGGAAAAATGCATCCAAGCTGTCATTGTTCAGCAACACTCCCCAGGATATTACCATTAAGTGTATGGGTCCTGCCTTGATTTGCTCTACCAAAATGCAGCACCTCACATTTATCCAAATTAAACTCCAAGTGTCATTCCTCGGCCCATCAGCCTATCTGGTTCCTGTGTACTCTGAGATAACATTCTTGCTTGCCCACCACATCATGAATTTTGGTGTCATCTGCAAATTTACTAACCCTACCTTCCATATTCACATCCAAGTCATTTATATAAATGACAAAAAGCAGTGGATCCAGCATCAATCTTTGCAGCACGCCACTAAATGCTTCAATTTTACCTTTGCACTTATGTGTTGAGCTCTTCCATTCTTAAAGATGGGGACATTTGTGGAGCCTCCTCCTCCAGTGGGAATCAACTGCAGTAAAATTGTACTCCAGCACAATCTGCAACCTCATGGCACGGCTTATCCCCCACTCAACCATTACCATCAAGCCACGGGACCAACCCTGGTTCAATGGAGAGTGCAGGAGGGCATTCCAGGTGCAGCACCAGGCATACCTATTGAGAAGACTGAAGCAATTGCCTTCACTTTCAAATGAAATCTCTGTTCCTTAGTCATTGATTCCATTCCTCCTTTTGATAAAAAGTCTGAGACTGAATCAGATTGTACCAAACGTTAGATTAAGTCTGACCCTTTGACGAGACTGCACCATCAATACTATTTATGCCATTTCTAAGACTGTTTCTTTCCAACTCTGTGGTATTGTTCAACTTCACTCTGCCTCACTTCATTTCTGCTGAAATTCTAATTTATTTATCATTACCTCTGTACTCGACAATCCCAGCCTGGTTTTCCTCATTTTACCATTCATATTTTGAAGTAATGTAAAATTGTTACTTTTGTGCTAAACCAGACAAAGTCTAATTCACCTACCAACCAGATGCTTGCCCATCTATATTAATTCCTATTTAAAGAATGTCTAGACTTTAAAGTTCTCACCTTTTATTCAAATTCCTCTATGGCCTTGCTTTGCCATATCTCTATTATTCTCCAGCTCCACAAACTTCTTTGATGCATAGTGCTCCTGCAATTCTAACTTCAAGGCATTAAGCTCTAAAATTGTCTCCCAAAGTCTCTCCATCTGTCTTGTTATTGTTGTTTTTACCTGAAGGATTACCTGCACTGTTTGTGAGCTGACTACGATACTTGAGAAATATTGAATACACTGAGACAATAGCACTTTGGAAATGTGCTGGAGAGTAAAGTGACCAATCACTTTGTAGTATTTGTATGCTCAACACTGTCTTCTCTTTCTGCTTCGAATTGTTTGAGGAGAATTTTAACTCTTCATCTTGTCCCTCTTGCATGTCCAAATTTTGCCATTGGGCAAAGCACAGAGCATCATGATTCCTGCAAGGGGCTCTTGAGTTAGCATCATCCTTAAAAGGCTGTCGTGCACCTGGCAGTCCAGAGCTACCCTGCACAGTTTGTGACATTTACCCTGAACATGCAGATGAGGGAAATTTTGCGCACTCTGGGCATCTCAATTAGTGCACACTCAAAGGCATCGCAGATATGTCTGAGCAACTAACATGCATCACTAACATTCAGCACACCAATGGCATGCTTTGAATACTGCATTCAATTCTGGTCTCCTTGCTACAGGAAAGATGTTGTGAAACTTTGAAGGTTCAGAAAGATTTACAAGGATATTGCCAGGATTGGAGAGTTTGAGCTAGAGGGAGATGCTGAATAGGCTGGAGTGTCAGAGGCTGAGGATGACATTTAAAAGGTATCTGGATGGCTACGTGGCTAGGAAGGGTTTAGAGGGATATGGGCCAAATGCTGACAATTGGGACTAGATTAATTTGGGATATCTGGTCAGCATGGATGAACTGAACTGAAGGGTCAGTTTCTGTGCTGTACATCTTTATGACTCTATGACTCCATCTGGGGTTTCTGTAATTTTTTTTGCAGCATTGCTGAGCTTCATTGATTGGATTTCTAATGAGAACATTATCAGCTAAGTTTTAAGGAGGAATTCTTCATTTCCTGGCATCAAGTGGCCACCTGATTTGAAATATAAAAATGTGAGGAAGCTTTCACTATTGCTGGACAAAAGTAAGCATCTGTGAACATCCACAGAAATGTTTTTCTGTGGTTCCTCACTAGTTCCATTTTGATAGAGTACAAGGCATTGCAATTGATACTCCTTGATTTGTACAATACGATTCATTTTCCATATAAAAAAAATTAACCAGAGCCCCAAAGCCCATCATTCAATCACACTGACTGGCCTTAGCATAGGTAAAGTTGGTGTCATTACTCGCTCTGCCAGTAAGCCTGCAGTCACCATGTCTTATTCATTTGTGGACTGCTAAATGGGCATGTTCACACAAAATAAAAACAAATATTGATGATGTTAGAAATCTGAAAATAACAGAGAGTGCTGCAAGAACGCAGAAGCAGATCTGGCTGAACTCAAGAACTGCAGAAAGATCACCAAACATTATCTCTGCTTTGTCTCCACAAATACTGTTGGACCTGCTGAGATTTTCCTGCAATTTCTGTTTCTGTTTGAGGTTAAAACTTAGTTTTGGTGTTGCTATTAAGATATTTTTCTTCTATATTTATGTCACTTGTTTTTCTTTCCACTCTTGTGCAATAAAATCATGCTCTGTTATTAAATAACTTCTGTAGTCTCATGTACATATGTTTCAGTCACCAGCCAACATGTCAATGCAATAATAAAAAAACTATCAAATCAAGCTTGATTCTGGGATCTGACTTGTTCAATTGTCTCATCAGCTGGGACACAGCACAAAAAAGTGAAGCAATATAAATAGAAAAACGGACAATGAAATATTATTAAACCAAGATGCCAAGATGGGAAAAGACTCATGTGAAAATATAGCAGAAGAGAAGTAACAGTGTGGTGTTTATAGAAAATAGGTGGAAAACTACTGCAAACAGTGGAATGAATGGGAATTAAATATTAAGAGAGAAAGCAAAATTAAAAATAAACTAACTAATGAAACAAAATATGAAAGGAAAACAGTTATAAACAAATTTTGGAAAACTTATGAGCTTTGCAGTGGTAGGAGATGACTATTTATGCAGTCAGTCTTCAAAAAACACTATTTGATTCCAGCTCCTCAAGAGACACAAATAACAAAATCCCTGCAGCAATCCATTGCTGTGTTACAAAAAGGTTTTACCCATTATACTTGGCATACAATAAATATTTTCAAATGTTTAACAATTCAAACTTCAGCACATTAGTTATTTCAATTCGCTTTTATTTCCTTCACAATTCAATGAAAATATCAAGTATTCCTGATTGTATTTTCCTCACAACATGGTGATGTCAACAAAATGAAAGTAGAATTGCTTATTTCTCAACAAATTACTTACAGTATGAAATATTTATTACATGTCAAATTCATTAAATTGTGAAATGGTCACAAGCACAGAAGCAGGACATTCAAACTACTGTGTACAGATTGGTTTTGTGTTTGAAAACCTCAGTCAGTCCTGTTACAAGCTTCCTTAGACTCCACAGAAAAGCACCTACTGCAATGGTAGATTTCACACCATTACAGTACAATTGCATTTCTCTAATATTCCCCCTTTCTTTAAAAAGTCAACCAAAAATGCATGTGCTGTCAATTACAATTATGAGTTACACAAGTTACTCAATACCTAAGGTCTTAAAGAAAACTATAGTTTGTTAACCAAACAGTGTGTCAAGTCTAGTGAGTTCTACTTTCGTCAGTCTCTGTCTATGCATTGCATATCTAGTGACAACAACATAGCAGAATTTAGTATTCAGTTTGAAAGTGAGAAAATTGGGCCAGAAACTACTGTGCCAAACTTAAATAAAGGTAGTTACATAGGAAAGAGGACAGAGTTGTCTGGAGTCAACTGGAAAAGTGTTTTAGAAGAAAAGACATTTGAGTAACAATGGCGGATGTTTAATAAATAGTTCATAACTCCCAGCAAAGATAAATGCCAGTGAAGAAGAAAGATTGTAGGAACAGATAAATCCTCCATGGTTAACCAGGCAAGTTAAGGATAGTATCAAATTGAAAGAGAAACATACAATGTGGCAAAGATCAGTGATCTATTAAAAGATACAGAATATCTTAAAAGCAAACAAAAAATGACTAAACAAAATAATAAAGAGGGAGAAAATAAATTATAGGGCCAAACTAGCACATTAGAGAGGTCACAGGGCATAAGACTGGTTGAATTATAATGAGGAACCAAGAAATAGAGGATTGAATAAGTGCTTTGCATCAGTCTTCACAGTAGAGAACAATAATTGCATTCCACAAATACTAAGTAATCACGTGGTTAAGGGGATAGAGGAAATATGTACAATAACTACCACTAGAAAAAGAAATTAGGAGGGAAACTTATGATGTTAAAAACTTACTTGTCCCCTGGACCTGATGCGCTGTATCCTAGGATTTTCAGAGAAGTAGCTACCGAGATAGACAATGTACTGGTAATAATCCTCCAAAAATCCAAAGTCTCAGGAAATCAGAAAACTACCAATATGGGACTTATTTATAAGGGAGGGAGACAAAAACAGGTAACTATTAGCCAGTTAGGTTAACACCCATTGTTGGGAAAATTTTGGAGTTTACTACAATAGATACAATAGCAAAACATGAAGAAATTCACAATCTAACCAAGCAAAATGAGCATGGCAATGAAAGGGGGAAATCAGGCCTGACAAATTTAATACAGTTCTTTGAGAAGGTAACAAGCAAGAGGACAATGGAATATTATTACAACAAGATGCCGAGATGGGAAAAGGCTCATGTGAAAATATAGCAGAAGAAAGAGAAGTAACAGTTGTGGTGTTTATAGAAAATGGGTGGAAAACTACTACAAACAGTGGAGTGAATGGGAATTAAATATTAAGAGAGAAACTAGCCGGTGTAATGCATTTGAATTTCCAAAAGGCATTTGTTAAGATACTGCACACAAGTCTATTTAATAAGATAAGAACCTATGTTGTTAGGCCACATTTTAGGTGAGTGGGCAAAAACTTGTCAAGAGGGAATATAATGTGGGTAAATGTGAGGTTATGCACAATATGGCAGGAAGAATAGAAGAGCTGAATATTCTTCAAATGTGGAAAGTCTTAAGAACGTTGCAGCATTAAGTGATTTGGGAGTCCTTATACGGAATCACCACATTCAGTGGCAAGACAAATGAACTCTTAGCTTTTATTTCAAAAAGAATCCAGTTTAACCAGAGGGAATTCTTGCTAAAACTATGCAAGGCACTAGTCAGATCACATCTCGAAAACTGTGAGCCGTCTGGTACCTTATCTAAGGAAAGATATACTGGAATTGGATGCAATCCACAGAAGGTTCACTGGCCAATACAGGGTATGAAGGGATTGTCTCATGAGGAGAGGTTGAGTAGGTTTGGTCTATATGCTCTGGAGTTTAGAAGAATGAGAGATGACCTCATTGAAACATATAAGATTATAAGGGGACCTGACAGGATGTAGAAAGATGGTTACCCTCATGGGAACGTCTAGGACCAGAGGGCATAATTTCAGAGTAAAGAGTCACTTATTTAAGGCAGCAATGAAAAGGAATTTCTTCTCTCAGAGGGTATTGAATCTGTGGACCTCTTTACTACATAGGGCTATTAAGGCTCAGTCACTAACTATATTCAAGGCTGACATAGACAGTTTTATAATCAGTAAAGGAATCAACAGTTCTAGGGAAAAAGGAGCAACGTGGAGTTGAGGATTATCAGAATCTCATTAAATGGCACAGTAGACTCAAAGGCTTGAATGTCCGACTTCTGCTCCTATATCTATGGCCCTATAGATGGGCAATATTTACTGTAATTAGTAGACAGTGAGTATTATAGACAGAGAGTGTTCACAATAATGGGTAGACAGTAAGTATTGTAGAGAGACAATGATTGTTGGATTAGATGGACAGTATTATGGACTAACAGTGTTAACTTCAGTAGGTGGATGGTTTGTTTGCTACAATCAGCAGACAGTAATCATTAAAGAGAACAGCATATACTGTAATGGTGGACAGTGAACATTTTTGACATGTGTGTTTAGTCTAATTAGCAGATAAGTAATTTAGACGTATAGGAATAGTGAATCATTGAGTGCTACATATGGACAATGTTTATCATAATAGGGACATTGAGTATTATAAATTGAGAGTATTTAATAAGTGGACAGTGAGTATTATAGATGGACAGTGTTTACTGTAATGGGGGGATATTGAGTATTACAGACTGAGTACTTAGTGTATTAAATGGTCGGTGAATATTACAGATGAGCAATATTTATTGTAATGAGTGGACAATGTTTTCAGTAATAAGTTGGTCAGAGTGAGTATTGTAGATAAGCAATGTTTATTAGAACAAGAGGTTAGTGAGTGGACATGCTCCTACATCCTATGTTCTAGTGGTCTTACAGTCTTCAAATTTAGCAGACCTCAAAATGGTTCACATATGCTTTTTGTTATCTGTTCCTGCAGCACCTGCTCATGCCTCCACTGATAAGGCTTCTTTGGGGAATATTGTTCCTGTGATGAGTGCTATTACCATGGACTGTTGGTACTGATTGATTTCTGTTGCTGGGTAACTTGGACCTCTGGGATTGATGGTTGTTTTGTCGTGTGACCAAGTGATAAGTTCATTTCTTCCTGATCTATTACCTGCAGTGAAGACACAGCTTCTCAGGTTGTGTGTAGATGTCTGTAGCTGTAACAAAATATTTGGCCGTTTATTTTCATGCCATTGCATCCAATAGAGATACTGTCTGTTCTTCATAGCCCACGTGGAAACTTGGGCCTAACGCTTGTTGAGAATATTGAATGTTACACTCTGATTGGCTCTCCAACACTCAGCTTTCCCAATGGCTAGCCAGTTTAATTAAAGTGGAACTTGGCTGTCTGTTATTTCACCTTGACATTGTCACTCATACCTGTTAATCCTTTTGTCTTCAGTCATTTTGCCACTTATGAAAGAACAAGTTGGGTGTAGCATGACATTAGTATTTCGTCTAAGCTCCTTTCCATGCTTTCAGTCAGTGCATTTATCCACTTATGGATTGTTTTGTACATTTCCCTATTCTTTCTGTTTGATTTCTTTATGGTCCAGTTGATGATTACCATTGACCCCTCAGCCTTTCCATTTGACCAGGGATTCTTTGGAGACAATATAAGGGCTGAATATCCCAGTCCTTTATGAAGTGACTGGATTCTTCACTCATCAACTGAAGGTCATGCTCACTCATCACAATGTCTGGAATGCCATAATGATTGATGTGTGCTTTCTGGCATCCACAATCTCACTGGTGGTTGTAAATGTTAACTGGTTGAACTGCCAGTAGTCAGAATAGTTATGAACGGTTACAAGATAATCAATTCTTAGGAGAATGAAGAGAGAGCTACTCCTTGCTTAATCCATGATTTGTCAACGATGTCATTTGTCAAAGGCAGTTCTCCAGCTTCTTTAGTTTGGTATTTTTTCCAAACACTGAGCTAGTTGATATGGTCCTTCATCTCATTGCTCATGTTTGGTTACTAGAGGACTTATTTTGCCTTCCTCAGACTAGACTTAAAAACTTGCAGGTTTGAATGAATGAACTTTGGCATTTTTTTTTCTCATCTACTAAGGGATAATGATTCTATTTCTTTTGTACAAGGTGCCATTTTAGGCCATGACTTCACCTCTGTCAGACTTATATTTTCTTACAGCAATCGGTCTGTCCTTGTTGCTTTCGGGCCATCCTTTCATCACTACTTCCTGCAGCAGTTGTAGGGTTGCATTTTGTTGCACAGTTTACTTGATTTTAGCAGTATGCTTAATGTTCTGTTTTAATGTCTTTGATGGGTTGATATCTTCCGGAGCATGTTGAATTGTGACTTCTCATTGAATCTGGAATATTTCATACTGTGTCATAACTTGTAGATTACATACATCTGTTTCCCTTTTCAGGTATGTCAAGTACAGATGATGTCTTTGCAAACAAAGTAACATTCTTTGTAGCCACTTTGGAGCAGATGAAATTGATTTGAGGAAGTTACATTGATTAGGCTTGTGGTCAGACATCTCTACATCTCTATCAAACAGTCATTGATTTAATTAAATTATTTACAAACAAAAACAACAGCCAAGTACATTTTCTCTATCTGCTAATACCATCAGCTAATGTTAATACTCTGTGGATGAAATTCCAAATGGCTTGCCTTGTTAAATAAGGTTTGCCTTAGGTCCTGTCTCATTGGCATCACCTTGCAAGTTGCCTTAACCATTGACTTCACAATACCTCAGCACTAATGTTGTCATCACTAGTTATTTGGTTTCAGTGAAAGCTGTTCTTACTGTGCCCCAGTATCAACTTGTTTAGATGTTCACACTCTAATACCGATTTTGGTTAGAATTTTGTGGAATAGTTCACAAATCCAACGATTTTCAGGACCATCAGCAAGCTTTCTCTAGCAGTTCAATTAAATGCTGATTATGATCTGCAATGCCTTTTTCATTGTGTTTCCACATCCATAGGTGAACTGACCATCCACAAATGCTTGCAGTCAGAGCATCGTGTTCCACAAACTGAGCATGTCTCCTTTTCTTTTTTGTGTTGACCACCATAATATTCACATCATGTCCTTTGGCCTTGATCTTTTTACTGACTCTACTGCAAATATTTCTTTTTATTCACAATTTGTTGTTCTCATTCAGAATAATACAATGCCATTTATACAACTTCACTGACGATTGATAACTTCAGAGTTTCTATATGTCAATAGCTTCCTTGGGAACACATTTTCTTTACTCTCAGCAGACATTTCATTGCAGAATGCGCTCTGCTTATGACAACCCTGTCTCTAATGATGTTATCTTCCAGTTGTTCAAACACTCAGGATTCATATCAATATAACATTCTGATATATAGTTTCCTCTCCCCTTGAGCTTTGATGTTGAACAAATTTTATTCGTAAGTAACTTTAGGTTTAAAATGATCCTCCCTGAAATATCAGCTGCAGTCCAACTTGTAGCATGCTTTCTGAATCAATGATAGTTATTGCCACTGAGAGGGGAAAAAGTTTCACATCCTTCTCAACCCTCCTTACATTTCCACACTTGTAGGGAAAGGAAAATGCATAACCATTTTGACTCAGTCTATAGTTCAAAGATGTATACTGTTGTCTTATTCTAATTTCTGCTTTCCTATTTTTCTATAGTGGCTGGCTGTGTTCCAGCTCTGTAAGTACACACATTTTCACCTGCCCCATTCTGACACAATATTCTGATGTGTCTAATGGTTCCTGCTGACAGCGGAAACATGTATTTGGAATACAGCTAGAAGTCACATGACTACAGCAAGCTAACCAATACAATAATAGTATAAATGCATTTCTTCAAACAAGTGGATTAATTAGGATGAGTCAGCATAGATTTCTCAAAGGAAACCATGTTCATCTAGCAAAAGGGCTTGATAAGTATATCACTGCCAATGTGGCATACGTAGATCTCCAGAAGGCATTTGATACACAGCACACGGCAGATTTGTGAGGAACATTTTAGGTCATGGAATGAATGGGACAATAGCAAAATGGATACCATATTGTGGTAGGAAGCAGAGCATAGTGCTCAATGGATATTATTCAGATTGGAGAAAGGCTATAATGGCTTTCTTCAGGTAAGTATTGAGACCCTTGCTTTTCCTGATTTTTATTTATGATTTATAACTTAGTGTGCAGGGGACAATTTCAGAATTTGCAGATTAATCGAAATTGTAAAATGTGAAAAATTGTAAACTGTAAGGAGGATAGTGTAGAACTCCAAAAGGGCACAGACAAGTTAGTGGAGTGGGCGAAGAGCTAGCAAATGGGGTTCAATGATGAGAATTGGGTGATGTGGTAGAACTTAGGTCAGAAGAACATTGAAAGGTAATATTATATTGGGGTACAATTCTAAAGAGGGTGCAGATGAAGAGGGACCTTGGTGTATATGTGTACAGACCACTAAAGTTGGCAGCACAGGTTGAGAAAGCAATTAATAAAGGATACAGTATAATTGACTTTATTAATAGTGGCATAGAGTGCAAGATCAAGGAGCTGACATTGACTTTATATTTGACATTTTTAGACGTTAGCTCGAGTATGTGCCACATTATAAGAAGGGTGTGAAGAGTTCCAGGGTTGAAAACTTTCAGGTATGAGGAAGAAGTTGGCTCTGTTCTCTTGGAGAGGAGGCTCAGAGAAAATCTGATAGAGGTTTTCAAAATCATGAATGGGCATGATAGAGTGGATAAGGAGAAATTGTTCCCGCTTATAAAAAAAATCAAGAACCAATGGACACAGAATTGAAATTATTTGTAAAGGTGCAAATATATTGCAAGAAAAATATTTTCACATCGTGGTCTGGAATGCACTGCCTGGAAGTGTGGTGGAAGCTCGTTCAGTTGAGGCATTCAAGAGGATATTGGATGATTATTGAGATTGAAATAATATGCAAGGGTGGGGGAATATAACAGGAATTACCAGTAGGAAATTAACTTCATTTGAAGAGTCGGTCGAGACAATTTAGACTGAATGGCCTCCTTCTGTAATTCTATGATTCTGTGAAGTCCCATACCCGTGTCTTTTCCCCATGGCCCTGCAACATTTTTCTCTTCAGATAATTATCCAATTCCCTTTTGAAATCCAGAATTGAATCTGCCACTACACACTCTCAGGCAACGCATTCCAAATCCTAATCACTAACTTCATTAGAAAGATTTTACTTATGTAGCCTCTCATCCATTTGACAATCACCTTAAATCAGTGTCCTCTGGTTCTCAACCCTTCTGCTGATGGGAACAGTTTCTCCCTATTTACTTTGCCCAAAAACCTCGTGATTTTGAACACCTCTATCAGAAATCCTCACAAATCTCTCTGATGGAAGCAACTTCAGCTTTGTCAACCTAGTAGTATAACTGAAACTCCGTAAGTCTGAAAGAATTCTCAGAAATACTTTTTGCACCCTGACTGCCATCATATTCTCTATAGGTTGTGGCACCAAGTCTATGCCATTTGAAGCAATACCAGTATTTTAAAGGTTCATCATATCTTTTTTGCGTTATTCTCTATGCCTCTATTTACAAAGCTCAGGACTTTGTGTACCTTCTTAACCACTTTTTCAAGCTGCCCTCTATGATTTGTAAACATATACCTCCAGGTTCTTGACCAATGCAGAATTTACTGAAGTGCCCTTGTATCTTAATAAGATAGTCATCTTAATACAATACAAGAAAAAAAATGAAATATATGACCGAATAAAAATTATAACTGTTTATCAAGTATCATGGATACTGTTTTTATTTCAGTGCAAACTCTGTACACCAATATATGTTAATCATATATGTTCCCTGTTTGCAGAACAATAGTGAGTTTCAGGCAAAAAGGCACTCTAGTATGAGTACTAAATTAATTAATCCTTGTGGATTGAATTTTGAATAGTTTCTGCTTTACAATGATGTCACATTGATTACATCTTTTTTTTAAAACTGAATCAGTGACAAACAATTATTTAAAGCAAAGGTTACATCAAAAGTTGCTTAGGAAGGTGGCTTACTGCAATGAGTTTAACTGACTGGTAAAAATTTCATGTGTAGGTTTAGGAATAGGTAACCACAAGAAAAATCCACAGAAAATTCACCACTAAATGGGAGCAAAGAAAAAAATAGAATTTGTCAAAAATCTTCAAATCAATTGAACAGTCAGTGAAGACACAATTTAAAGAAGAGCAGTGGAGATCTCCTGATGTCCTAGCCAACATGTAACCGCCAAACAAAACCCATAATCAGGAGATCCGGTCATTTATTTTGCTGATGCTTGTGAGGCCTTGCTGTTTTCAAATGGTGGCTCGCTACATTACAACAGTTTACTACACTTTAAAAATACTCTAATAATTGCAGCACACTTTTTCCTAGGGTCATAAAAGGTGTTAAATAATTGTTTTGTTTAGCCAATTAGAATATTTAAAACCAGTGTGTTTAATAAGTAAGCAAAAAGCATACAAATTATTTTGAACTTCAAAACTATAGATTACACCCCCTTCATTGATTAGTAAAGTTAATTGTTTAATAGGAGGAATATTTGACACCAACAATGGTCATATTACAGACATAATAAACATTAATGGGTCTTATAAATTGAAATTGCTCAAATTATTCTCCTCATTAGTAGCCTAATTGAATTTTCCTAAGTATAACATTTGACCTCGATGTTTGACCCAACGTTGGATTTATATAATCATCTGTAATTTATTAACTTTGATTCTCTTTTTATCACTAATTAGAGGCACACAGTATTAGTCAACTTACTAAAGTCCCAGTAAGTGGAGAGAGTCTGTCACAAAATATTGGACTTGAAGATAAATTCTTATTTCATGTAAAGGCTTACCAATGATGAAAGACAATATCGCAGTCACTGATGATTGGAAAATCTCAAACTGAAATTGTGTAGCAACGGATTTTGCATTTTGTTTAAAATATTTCAAATTAATAATCATAAATGGTGAATGTGCAGCTGATGTTGAAAGATGACTTTTGGTGCTTCTTTCTCACTCCATTATCACAACCATGAATATTCAAAAAGAGTAATGTTATGGACTTTGACTGTTCTCATAATCTGAATATGGCATTTCGTAACAGAGTAATTTCAGTCCTATACAGAAAAAAGTCTTATTCAATCTGCCTACATAGGAATTGGCCTGCAACTACTAGAGCTTGTAGTAATTATTTTAATGATGGTCTCACATTGTAAAATCCATGCCACGATTAGTCAAAGACTGAGAAAAAAAAAGTTAAAAACATAGGAGACAGGCTGAAAATCTCGTTAAGAGCCAAGGACTAAATTAACTCACCTCTTATTTGTTCTAATATGCAATGAAATGATGATGTCATTAGTGGGACCATAGAACTTGTAACATTTTAATATGGGCATAAAACAACATATGCATGACTGAAGTCAGAAAATATAAACGTTCTTGAGCTGGCTAGTGTCTGAAGCAAGATATTTTCTCCCATTATTTATTTATCTGTTTTGAGCGGTTTCAAATCCTTATTTTTGGAACATATAAAATACACTGAAAGGTAATTGCATCCACATACTTAGCCATATGATTAAACAGTTTTCTTCCATTTTATGGGAGAATTATTTTCAATTCAGGCACCACCCATCCTAATTGAGTATCAATTACCTAGCACGCAAGTTTTAATTTTTTACATTTTGTCATGAAAATGGTACAAATGTTTGCATTTTAGAGATTTTTTTTTCAAATGTTACTGTCAAATTCAACACCAAATATCAAAGCCATATTCTCACCACCGTTGCATATATTGAAGCACCTATGTATGTCTGTGCCTGTTTCAGTAATGACATAATTTTCTTTGTCCAGCAGGGTATGCATATAAGGGGAGAGGGCATACCATTGTAGGTATGCTGTTATTTGCATCTCCAATCTGCATAATGAGTTCCAAAAACCCAATGAATTCAGCTCATGAAAAAGACAGGGTGGCATCTTTTCAGTTTTAATGGGAATACTCAGAAAACTTCAAATTTTTCTTGACATCTCTTATAGCAAAATAATCATGGTCTAGGTTGGAGTGTCTATTATGAAAATAAGAGAAGAGCAAGTCAATTATACCTCAATGACTGAATAGCCAGGGGTCCTCATTAAAATGATCAGGAATGCTGCAGTGTTCTCTTTTGCTTTTCTGTATGTAGCCACTGATTAAGTTGTATAAGAATGACATGGCCTTTTGGAAAGAAAATAGAACATGCCTCAATATCAAGTCAGCCAGCCAGAAATTGTTGACGCTTTCAAATGTGAGATGCACACTACATCAAGAATGGGTGCTTAATAGTGATAGGGTCGTGGACTTCTGATGTTTTTAAAAATAGCTGTGGTCACATTACTTCAGTCCAATCAGACTTAGTTGTAGCTTTTCATTTTAGTTCTTGGCTGCAAAATCGTGTCGATACATCAGTGTGGTGGCATTATAACTCATTTATTTCATATACTGATAAAAATAAAATGCACCAAATTATGTGACAAGAATACTATTGGCACACTGAACATTTTTCATGTAATATGGTCAGACTTGTCCCACTGATCTTTTATAAGAATGACTTATCAGCACTGTATGTTTGCTAGGGCTACAGGAGAATATTTCTGAACTGGTTCTGACCATATTTAAGTGTTGCCTGGATGCGACAGGCTGATGTTAGGGCTTGTGTCGTGGCATTATTTTAACAAAAACCCTGCAACAGCAAAAAATTTTAGGTCTACATGGAGAACATTATGGCCTTTCTGACTGAAAATCTTACCACATGTTTCAGTCATATTTGATTCCTATTCACATTTGCCTCACAGCTAAGTCTGTCAGATGTGCTTGCTGCTGTGAAGGATCTCGTCCATTTCATTTCAGTCACTCTGCCCTGACCAAGTCCAATGTTTCAATTATGCATGAATTATTGTTTCAGATACAAGACTTCTCTTCCTTTTTGGGCTTTTTTGGCTACTCATCTTCCTGTGGTCCATTTCCAGTTGAAAACTTTCTTGCAAGTTCCCAGATCTCCAAGAATTAGCCTCAAAATGATCCCATACCTCCTATGCTGATTTCGATCTGTAGATAAGTGTTCTCCTGTTTTGGAAAAAGTGATGATCGTTCTCGATAAAGATGCTGTCACTCCTTAATTATATAATGTCTAAAGGCTGGATCTGGTACAATAAATTCCCTTCTTGACCATTTGAATACTGGGTATTGGGAACCGAAGAGTTTAACTTCTCTAGCTGAGAGAAAGTGGGAAGGGGTAATTCAAATGAAATGGGAGACAAAGCCTGTGTTCTCCCATTCTAATTCTGATGGGTGAAATTTTAAATTGCAGGGTCCAACGTTATCTTTTGATATCAATGTGGTCTTTGTTTAAATATCCAGAAAAAGTTCCGATGGTGTGGTTGAGACCCAACAGTAATTTTAATCCAGTTCTGTGTTGGGGCTTCCCCATGAGAAAACCTGCATGCAATTGGATCCTGCAGCAGAAGAAATACACCAAGGTAGGTTATTGTAATTTGCTTGTGAAAGACCAGTAATATTCTAACTGGGATCCGCAAGGAAGATCCAACTGTCTCACTCCCCAGACTTCACTGTGATGGCCCTGATTTCTATCTTGATTATATACTTTGGTGCTTTGTCTATTTCTTTGAGCCCCTGCACTGAGCTCCAACTGGCCAGTTTTAATAGCCAGTTAGTCACTTGGCACTGACCTCCCAGGCATTTGGCTTGGCAAGTTGGCTAGCAACATATTAATGAGGATGTTAAGTTTGTCTAGGTTTACCAACTTCTGGTTGGATCCTAGAGTTGAACTTGGCTTGTGTTATTCTGTATTGCTTGTTATGAATACCTATGTTCCGAATGCAGGCTTTAATAGCTTCTCTCCCTAAACTGAAAGCAACAATGTCATTTGACTATGGTAAATTACAGTATATAAATGTATTTTTCCAAGCACCTTCTTTCTCCCAGCCTTGAGGTAAAGCCCAGCATGGGCTTTTTGCTTTAGAAGGGTTGTAATGCTGAACTTTTAACTTTATTTTTTAATTTTTCTAATTTATACCTAATATTTTGTACCTATGTGTTTTTGTACCTAAGATGGTACCAAACATCGCAATTTTATACACTTTTCACTGTACTCATCAGCCCCTGTACTTGTGTACATGTCACAGTAAATCTAATTGTAATTCTAATTCTCATATAAAAATAAGCACTATCATTTGCACTCTGAAGTTGCACAATCTACAATATCCATAAAGAATATTATTACTCATGAATAAAACTGTTGGTTCATTCCAGTCTGTTCTGCTACAATCCATCCCTGCATACACATTTCATACAGAATCATTAAAGCTTTCAGGTTTTCACATGGTATGTGTGTGAATTGTTGTCAGCTGTTCATCTAATCTTTGTTCATTCTTGGATTGATGTTCCTTCTCTGGTTTCAGGGAATGTCTTCCATTTTGTATCCTGGAGGCAAATTCAATTGGTTGTCCTTGCTGTATGCTCCATATCCTGCATTGCTGGCATTTCACTCAAGGTGACTGCATTGGTAACATTGTAGTATGTCAAGACTGATGTTATCATCACTAATTGGTTGAAGCATCTTGTTCTCTGCCCCAATAACTCTCCATGTCCTTTACAATCAATGATTGGCATGAGTAGTGGATCTCTTCAAAACTTTATTGAGATCCATTGGATCTAATGCAAAACCTAAGCTTTCCAAATTTATTCACTGCTAACATGCTGCTATTTCAATATGTAAGAGTTGAGACTTTCTTCATTACTCTTTTCTTTTCAAATTGGATTTGATGGCAGCTCAGATTCTCCTTGGGAAATGTTGAGTTGGTCTCACACTCGCATCTTCTCCAATAATCATGAGATGGACATCCAAATTCAAAGAATCTCGAATCCATTCAGCAGACAATGGTCTGGTGTTCTGTGAACTTTTCTGATGTATGTATGGTTACCAATCCAAATTTTAGACTTGGTTCAGCTGAGATAAATAGATTTTGTCTAGTGTCTACTCCTGGAACTGTAGATCTTCATTCTTCATATCACATTTGTCTGTTTTCTTAATTTATCCTTTTGAGACAATTATCAATTGATCATATAGTCTCAACATTACCTTTGATGGCTCCATTTTTAGTTATTACCTTGTGCCATTTCACTTGGCCAATGAAGGTCATGTTGTTCCACCTTACACTCATGTCTATCTGAGTTTATCTGACATGTTTTCTGGTGTACAGGGATTAATCAGAAACATCTTACAACAACTCTCCAGGAACTTTGCTTTGCTTCTTTTATTAATACACTTACACATCATGTAATTCAGCTTCTTATAATTAGAACACTTTTATTTATGTTGGGTATGTTTTATTTACTTTCATGTGACGATCTCCGTCATGTTTGCACTTTGGTAATGATCATTCAGTTGAACCTTCTGGAAAAATTATTTTACTCATCAAGTATTTTTTTCTCATTGTGCTGCTCGTGTTAGGCCTGGACTATCTTTCGGCATAACACAATACCTGCTCTGTTCTCCTCTTAGGACTCTGGAGCTGATTATTGAAAAATTCTAGTTTCAGTACATATTCAATAGCTTTTTTGAGAGTCACTTTATCTTTTCTCAGCAATGTGCTCCATGGCAGGATCATTTATTCTTAAGATAATCCTAACTCTGATAGAGTGATCTTTTAATTGCCCATATTGATTGACTCACTTTGACATCTCAGCCTAGTCACACATTGATCTGAAGTTGGTCAGCTGAAAGAAGACAAAGGGTGGTGGTTGATGGGAAATGTTCATCCTGGAGTTCTGTTACTAATGGTGTACTGCAAGGATCTGTTTTGGGTTCACTGCTGTTTGTCATTTTTACAAATGACCTGGATGAAGGGGTAAAGGGTTGGGTTAGTAAAACTTGCTGACGATACTAAGGCCGGTACAGTTGTGGGTAGTGTCGAAGGATGTTTTAGGTTACAAACGGATATAGATAAGCTGCAGAGCTGAGCTGAAAGGTGGCAAATGGAGTTTAATGCGGAAAAGTGTGAGGTGATTCACTTTGGAAGGAGTAACAGGAATGCAGAGTACTGGGTAAATGGTAAGATTCATGGTAGTGGAGATGAGAAGAGAGATCTCGGTGTCCGTGTGCTGAGATCCCACAAAATTGCCACCCATGTTTATAGGGCTGTTAATAAAGCATACGGTGTGTTAACTTCTATAAGTAGAGAGATTGAGTTTCGGAGCAATGAGATCATGCTGCAGCTGTACAAAACTCTGGTGCAAACGGACTTGGAGTATTGCGTGCAGTTCTGGTTGCCACATTATAAAAAGGATGTGGAAGATTTGGAAAAGGTTCAGGGGCAATTTACTAGAATGTTGCCTGGCATGGAGGGGAAGTCTTACGAGGAAAGGCTGAGGGACATGAGGCTGTTTTTGTTTGAGAGAAGAAGGTTGAGAGGTGACTTAATTGAGACATATAAGATAATCAGAGGGGTGGATTGGGCAGACATTGGGAGCATTTTTCCTGGGATGGTGATGGCTAGCATGAGGGGGCATAGCTTCAAATTGAGGGGTGATAGATATAGGACAGATGTCAGAGCTAGTTTGTTTACTCAAAGAGTAGCAGGGACATGAAACGCACTGCCTGTAACAGTTGTAGACTCGCCAACTTTACAGGCATTTAAATGGTCATTGGATAGGCATATGGACGAGAATGGAATAGTGTAGGTTAGATGAACTTCAGGTTGGTTTCACGGGGCAGCGCAACAACGAGAGCCTAAGGGCCTGTGCTGTGCTGTAATGTTCTATGTTCTTTGATCACTATTCATCCTGTCTACCTGATCTTTGATGTTAAAAACATATTATTCATAATAGAAATAAAAACAGAAATTGCTGGAAAATTTGCTATTTCTGTTTTTGTTTCTGATTTCCAGATTCGTAGTACTTTGTTTTTTTGTTCATAACGGTATCATGGAGTGTTCAACATGGGTCTTTAAAGTCTTTTGTGTTTCTCCAGTGTGGCTTTTCTCATCTCAGTGAGGTCCAGGGTACATGAATGCCTGTAGCCAATTTTTTTTAGATAACACAGTTGGCATTCTTACTTGTTTAGGTTTTCTGTTTCACATTGTTACAATCTTATAATTTTCCCACTGACACTAGAATTTTCAATTCTGTCCCACATTAGGTTTCAACTCCATAGGAAAAGGGATTGGAAAATTCACAACTGTACTGAGACACCTAGTAGTTGCAGTGATTTTTAAAAAATCTCTAGTGCAACTTACGTTAACTGGCTTTCTTGCAGCTCACAAAATTCACCGAATTTCATGTGCACACTTCTGGCACCATGGTCCATGTGCAGGCATTCTTTCTTAATACTGAAAGCAACTACATCCAAAGGCAAGGCACAATGTGTAGTGTACACGTGGATTTCTCTAAACAAGCTACACGTTGAGGAATGGAAACCCAATTGCTTGTGAAGTTTTAGATCATTTCCTCTCTGAACAAGTTTTTTAGCATTTCACTTATGAGTCTCAGTGCCATTTTGGCTATGTTTGCTAACACCCAGGAGATGCATAATAGAGTGAAATCTTGAAGTCAAGAATAATAAACCTTAAAAACACCAGAAAAGTTATAAAAAAAGGAAAGATAAAATAAAAGATAAAAAACATTTTTAAAAATTTTAAAAGTTTTAAAATCAGCTTTAAAATCATGTGTGCAAATCCACGCACAGTCTGAAAAAAGAGGTCAGTCTGCAGAGTCAGAATTTATCATTGTACTGTTAGACACTTATTTCCTTCATTGTCTTTCTTCACATGAGCCCTTATCATAGGATTGGCTGGAACTTAATGCAGTATTCATTATTAACTTTTCAGTATCCTTGCATTACACAATATCTTCTTCCTCACTGTTATCAGACTTTTGAACAGACCTCTCAATTGGTAATTTTCTCTGCGGCTGTAACACTGTATTCTGCAATCTGTTCTACTACCCTGATGCACTTTATATGGTACGATCAGCCTTTATAACACACAAAACAACACTTTTCACTGTATCTTGGGACATGTGACAACAATAAATCAAATTCAAACTCAAGATCTCCTCTAAGCCTGTTTCCCATAATTGACGTATATGTTCATGTATATAATTAAATTTATCATGTCCCTGTGTTCCCCATGTCTTTGACTTCACAAATTCAGTTAATTTGGATGCTTCACAATTCTCCTAGAATGCATTCTCATTGGATTTGGTAATTTCCCAATTTGAGGACTGCTGAACTGATTTAGTTCAGGACTTGAAAAGGACTGTATGGATTTTCTCCTCTGGAGCATGTTTTATCTCTTGGATGTCTTTTATGAAGGATATCTTTCCTGTGAACCAGGAATTGTGCCTTTTCTCTATCTGGTAGACCCTCACTCTCCTGAACGTCCCTTACAGAGGAAAATCTCCCTGTCAGAGAAACGCTTTTCTGCTGGAATATGTAACTGCTGTATAACTTTATGTGGAGGGATCTTTAATCCGATGAACTTGTTTCATGGAAGACAGCTACTCTGGTGAAACAGGTATATTATTTTCTACTGTATCCTTTATTTCTGAGCCAAGCAATTTCTTTTTGACAGTTTACTGGATCTCGGTGCCAGGCACTTTCTTTTGAGCATGTCCTGAATCTGTGAACATTTGTTATCCCACCTCATTGTGACTTTGGTGGAGTTATATGCTCTCTTTCTTCTAATATTAATTCTAAATCTGTGAAAAATCAATGTTAAAGTACACAGGCTCTGTAATTTAGATTGGTGATTAGGTTGGATATTTGCATTTATACCCTGTGGTTCCTTTACTGATGAACCCAAGATGTTCTCTTCTTCAGTCATGCTACTTGTGGATTGCTGCTTACATAACATGACCTCTGTCACTGGTATTAATGACGCTTCCCTGGAAAATGAAGAACTGAAACATTCCTCTTGAACTTGGGTCACCTCATCATCTGGCATCAAATGAGAATCTGCCATTATGGTTCATTTGCCAGCCTGTGCTGCTGTCTGAACAATTTCAATTAAAGATCAATCAATGAGATCAAATGGGTCACTCTGTTCATTATCTTTCTCATCATTTGCATCTTCTCACAAACTTTGCTGATTTTTGTCATCTGAATTCTCTTCAGTGCTGACAGGAGTGGAAAATATTTCTGCCAAACCTGTATAATCACACATTTCCATCCTGTTGACAACTTGAAATTATTCCCTCATGCCAGCATGAGTCATATCAATCAATTCTGTCTTTGTTTAGATTCCTTTCATGAGCCTAGGAATTCCTTTAAAATTGTCTATTGGTTTTCCCTTGACTGATTATTCACAATTGGTGTTCAATAACTAATGTTTATTTGACTTGTGGTTCAATAACTGGCTTTTCTTTGATCGGTTGTTTCAACACTGGCACCTCCTTGATCAGCCAAATTATGCTGACATCTTTTAACAAAACAGTCTAAGAGCAATAGCTTTAGAGATGAATAGAATTTGTTTACATTGGAAGAGCTTATGAATGAATAAAGTAAACAGTGAGTGCAATATGCTTCCAGATAACAGATTCTAGAATTCTTTTTGGGCATAGGTAAACACCCATACCTTGGAGAAAAATATTTTTCATTTTTAGTTTCAGTTTGGGCATTTCTGCATAAGTTCTTAGCTGAACCTAGATGTGTAAAGCAATTGCTCCTCAAAAACAGAAGATAGCTTGGGGTTGTTTAAAATAAAAATACCTCCACATAAGGAGTTTACTTTAAAAGTTCAAGACCAGTAGTGTTTGGTTAAAATCCTGGAGGGATTATCTGAAGCTGAAAAAGTCTAGGCTCAGTTATATCATGAATCAAGGAAGAGACTATAGCATTGTAGGAATGGAAGCCACAGCTAAGTCAAAAGCTATGTGGGATAGAGAAAGGCATTCTCGCTGATGTTCGAGCAATGTAATGGGATATTGTTGAGATTAATGGTATTTTTTTTACTATGTTTCAAAGTCTTCAAACATATGTTTTATGTAAATAGTGTTTTTTTGCAAAAGTAGCTTCTGTTTCTTTATTAAATCAAAATATGCAACATTAATTGCTCATGTTTCAGCGAGAGCCCACTTTCTTACAACCAGAAAGAAAAGTAAGATCTGATATTTAAAGCCAGATTTCAATCTGGGATCTGACTTGTTCAGTAACAACATCAGCTAGGATTATAGCAATAGATTAACATTGAAATGGAGGTTAAATAATCCTTTGGCTAGATTCACCATATTAAAAGCTTTGTGAAGTTTCGACACAGACTCAAAGGCTCAAATCGTATTTGGGCTCAAAGGACTGCCTTCTTTGAGGTAGATACAATGATGGTGAATGAGGTGACTTAATCAGGCAAGATTGCAAAGTCAGATTCATGCCTTCGGTAAAAGCCCTACCAATCAAGTGCTCCTGCCTGAGATGGCAAATTCAGAATTGTGCTGTTGGGTGGTGAGAAGCTTACTTCCTTTCATCTCCATCTCATTCATATTTCAACTTGCTCTTCCAATCTACCTCTCCACAATTAAGAAATGTGACAGAAAAAAACTCAACTGGTAAAACAGAGCAAGTCTCTGGAGACTTGACTTGCAAATGCCCATTTCAGCTCATGGAATGACTGTGCCAGCCATCTAGCTTCTCTTTACATGTAGCTGCTTAATCTACACGAGATAAACATGCTCAATGACCACACTATTCCTGGACCCTTTGTTCATGCAAATCAACATTGTCAAAGCTCCAGCCTCACAACACAACCATGCTTGTCTTGGTTCAATTCAGCTCAGACTTTAGGTTTTCAAACATGTAGTTCGGAGCTGAAGGATGTGCTTCTGGCAGTTTGTCTCCTGCAGTGGGAGAACCAAGCATCACATGTGACTACACAGGATTTTTAGTGCTGATGTGGGCCCACTTAATATCTGTGCTTGAGCTTGTTTTTTAATCACACAAGGTCTTTAGCACCGAGTTAGAAGCATGCTGCCTCATCTGCTTTAAAGTGAAGGAGAAGGAGTGCTCAACTTATGGCAGTGGAAGCACTGAGGAGTAAATGTATCAGTCACAGACAGGGTGACTGCATGGTACTATGTCAACATCAGAGCCGTCCGGTTTAGTCAGCCAGGATTGCAGCTGCAGACAGTCAAATGCCTGGCCTGATTCTACGTGAAGTGGTTGATTCTATGTGATGCCTAGGATCAATGTCCTTAGACCATGGTCAGTCCATAAAACAATACGACATTGGAACAGAAGAAGGCCATTCACCCCATTGGTTCTGCTTGACCATTCAACGAGGTCATGGCTAATCAGATATTCCTCAACTCCACACTCCTTCCTTTTCCCATAATACTTGATATCTTTTACTGATTAGATATCTGCCTATTCCAGCTTGGAAAATATTTAATGATTGAGTTTCAACAGCCTTCTGTGGTAAAAATGTCTACAGATTCACAAATCTGAGAGAAGAAATTCCTCCTCCTCTCCGTCTTAAATATGCAAACTCTTACTTGGACATTATGCCCTCAGGTCCTAGAATCTCCAACAAAGGGAAACAACCTTTCTGCATCAACCATGTTAAGTTCTCTAAAAATCTTCAAAGGCTCAGTAAGTCACCTCTCATTCTTCTACAGCTCAACAAGTTGTAAGCTCAATCTACTCAACCTCCCTTCATAAGATAGTCCCTCCATACCTGGTATCAACTTAGTGAATAAAGGTAAAATACTGCAAATGCTAGAAATCTGAAACAAACACAGAGAATGCTGGAAAAGCTCAGCAGGTCGGGCAGCATCTGTGGAGAGAGAAACAGAGTTAATGGTTCGAGTCTGGCTTGACTCTTCTGAAGAAGCAGCCCATACTGCAAGACCTGGACAATATCTCAGGCTTGGGCTGACAAGTGGAAAGTAACATTCACGCCATCCAAATGCCAGGTTATGACCATCTTCAATAAGAGTCAATCTGACCACCACCCTTTGATATTCAATGATGTTACTATCATTGAATCCACCATTACTAATATACTAGATTTCACGATTGACCATAAATTCAGCTGGCCATATAAATGCAATGGCTCAAAAGCAGGCTAGAGGCTAGGAAAAATGCAACGAGTAACTCACTTCCTGACTCCCCAGAGACTGCGCTCCATCTACAAAGCAGAAGTCAGGAGTGTTATGAAATACACCCCCACTTTCTGGATGAATGCTGCTCCAAGAATATTCAAGAAGCTTGTCACCAAAGCAATCCACTTGATTGGCACCATATCACAAACATCATTCCCTCCACTACTGACATTCAGTCATAGCAGTGTTTACTATCTACAAGATGCACTGCAGAAATTCACCAAACATCCTTAGTAGATACCTTTCAAACCCATGACCACTTCCATCTAGAAGGACAAGAGTGGCAGATATATGTGTACACCTCCATTCCTTCACTGCCACTGGGTCAAAATCCTGAAATTTCCTCTCTAATGATACAGCACATGGACTACAGCGGTTCAGGAAGGCAGCTCAACATCATTTTCTCAAGGGCAACTAAGGACAGCCAATAAATGTTGACCCAGCCAGTGACACCCAAGTCCTATGAGTGACTAAAACAAAAATACTGCTTCTAACACCAAGGGGCCTCATCTTAGTAAGTTGCCTAAAGTATGTTATCAAAAGCCTTCAGTCCTCAAGGTCAAGTGTAAGTAATCTTTGGGCTATATGTAGGTCAGTCGCTGTGCTGTTGAGACCTGTGTTTCTAGAATCAATCGAGATTGTTCTGGCAAACCAGTGAGTGAGATGGGCCATGATCAATCATAGGAATTTCACTGCCTAAGGTCAAGGGGTTTATTGGGGGCAGTCCATGGCAGCTCAAGAAGAAATGGGCAGATCAAGTCTAGGGATGGATTTCATTGTACTGGGTCACTGGGGGATGGTTCTTGTATTAGGGGACAACTGGAGGCGGTAAGGTAGAACCTAACTAATAGGAGGGGCCCAGGATCTCTTCAAGTGGGGTTCTTGCATGGCATAGTGATTCTGACCTCTACATGGGGAAGTTGTAGGGCCAACAAGGACATAGGAATCTCCAGAGTCATGGGAACTAGAGATTAAATGGTCAAATTAACAGTGATATAAAGGAGGGGCTCAAACAAAATGAAGGGAGTCTGAAGGGTCATCTGCAGCTCAGGAAAAGCAACACAAAGGAAATGTGAAGAATGGTAGAATATTTCATGGGTCACAGGCAGAGACTCAAAGTTATTAAAGTGAATTCTGGATTAGTGGTGCTGGAAAAGCACAGCAGTTCAGGCAGCATCCAAGGAGCAGTAAAATCGATGTTTCGGGCAAAAGCCTTTCATCAGGAATTCAGGCAGAGTGCCTGAAGGGTGGAGAGATATACGAGAGGAGGGTGGGGGTGGGGAGAAAGTAGCATAGAGTACAATAGGTGAGTGGGGGAGGGGATGAGCTTCAGGGCAGAGGAAATGACCTGGGAGTTGCAGTGGGAGAGGGACTCCTGAGATTCTTGTAGAGAGAGGAGGAAAACTTCTTCAAGGCAGGCATCCTTGCAAGAGGATTCACAGTAGGGTTAAAATCAACTAGGTAAAAACAATGACTGCAGATGCTGGACACTCACCTATTGTACTCTATGCCACATTCTCCCCACCTCCACCCTCCTCTCATTTATCTCTCCACCCTTCAGGCACTCTCCCTGTATTCCTGATGAAGGGCTTTTGCCCGAAGTGTCGATTTTCCTGCTCCTCAGATGCTGCCTGAACTGCTGTGCTTTTCCAGCACCACTAATCCATAATCTGGTTTCCAGCAACTGCAGTCATTGTTTTTAACCTAGTTATTAAAGTGAACACAATAAAGGAACCTCATCACTTTGAATTCATAGTCAACCATAAAACTTCACAAAATGACTGGAGTCACGTGCAGAGTAGGATGAGTAAGATTATCTTTCCCTCGCTAGGGGTGAAGTTTGCAACCTTCTTTTTATGGTCCCATGAAGAGCAGTTGCAGTCATCACATCTTCACTTACAAAACAAAGTTATTTACTGAACTCTTGACCCACTCCATCTGGAGTTCAGTAATTGGCAAAGATTGTAGATAAAAGTCATACAGCTTCAAGCTTTCATGGGTAATATGTTATATCCACCTATTGCCTTCTTATCAAGAAAGACCAAGACGTTTAGTGTAACAAAGAGCTTAAAAGCTCAGCATGACATTCTCAATTGGCAATGGCAATTGAAGACAACACATTGCATCTGCCTTAACATAAGATCATAAGACTCTAAGCTACATGAATAGAAATTAGGTCATTCAACCCATCACCGTCTGCTCTGCCTTCAATCATGGCTGATAAGTTTCTCAACCCCATTCTCCTGCTTTATCCCCTTAACCCTTGATCCCCTCAATACTCAAGAACCTATCTATCTCAGTCTTAAATATACTCAATGATCTGGCCTCCACAGCCTTCTGTGGCAATGAATTCCATAGATTCACCACTCTCTGGCTGAAGAAGTTTCTCCTTATTTCTATTCTAAATGGTCTTCCCTTTACTGTAAGGTTGTGCCCTAAGGTCCTAGTATCTCCTACCAATGAAAACATCTTCCCAACATCTACTCTGTCCAGGCCATTCGGTATTCAAGTAGATCATTCCTCATGCTTCTAAACACTATTGAGTACAGACCCAGAGTCATCAAACATGCCTCACATGTTAAGCTTTTCATTCCTAGGACCATTCTCATGAAACTCATCTGAACACGCTCCAGGGCCAGTATATCCTTCCTGAGATATGGGACCGAAAACTGTGCACAATGCTTCAAATGTGGTCTGACTAGAGCCTTATAGAGCCTCAGAAGCACATCCCTGCATTTATATTCAAGTCCTTTCAAAATGAATGCCATAATTGCATATGTCTTCTGAACTACTGACTCAATCTACAAGTTGACTGTGAGAGAATCTTGAACCAGAACTCTCAAGTCTCTTTGCACTTCACACTTCTGAATTCTCTGCCCATTTAGAAAATATTCCTTCCTCTATTCTTCCTACCAACAGACCTCATACTTTCCCATGTTGTACTCCACCTGTCACGTCTTTGCCCACTCTCCTAACTTATTCAAATCCTTCTGCAGCTTCTCTGCCTCTTCAATGCTACATGCCCCTCTACCCATCTTTTTGTTGTCTGTAAACTTAGCCAGAATGCCCTCTGTTCCTTCATCTATATTGTTAATGCATAAAGTGAAACGTTGTGGTGCCAACACTGAGCCTTACGGAACACCACTTGTCACTGGCTGCCATCCTGAGAAGGACCCTTTTATCCCCACTCTTTTGCTTTCTGCCAGACAGCTAAACTTCTATCTATATTAACACATTGGCCCTTATCTTACTCTATCGCCTCCTGTGCAGCACCTTGTCAAAGGCCTTCTTGACGTCCAGATAGATAACATCTCCTTGGTCTAACCTGCTCACTACTTATAGAGTCGTAGAGTCATAGAGATGTACAGCATGGAAATAGACCCTTTGGTCCAACCCGTCCATGCCAACCAGATATCCCAACCCAATCTAGTCCCACCTGCCAGCACCCAGTCCATATCCCTCCAAAGCCTTCCTATTCATATACCCATCCAAATGCCTTTACATGTTGCAATTCTACCAGCCTCCACCACTTCCTCTGGCAGCTCATTCCATATGCGTACCACCCTCTGCGTGAAAAGATTGCCCCTTTGGTCCCTTTTATATCTTTCCCCTCTCACCCTAAATCTATGCCCTCTAGTTCTGGACTCCCCCACCCCAGGGAAAAGACTTTGTCTATTTATCCTATCCATGCCCCTCATAATTTGGTAAACCTCTATAAGGTCACCCCTCAGCCTCCGACACTCCAGGGAAAACAGCCTCTCCCTACAGCTCAAATCCTCCAACCCTGCCAACATCCTTGTAAATCTTTTCTGAACCCTTTCAAGTTTCACAACATCTTTCCTTTAGGAAGGAGACCAGAATTGCACACAAGATTCCAACAGTGGCCTAACCAATGCTGCAACATGACGTCCCAACTCCTGCATTCAGTACCCTGACCAATGAAAGAAAGCATACCAAATGCCTTCTTCACTATCCTATCTACCTGCGACTCCATTTTCAAGGAGCTATGAACCTGCACTCCAAGGTCTCTTTGTTCAGCAACACTCTCTAGGACCTTACCATTAAGTGTATAAGTCCTGCTAATATTTGCTTTCCCAAAATGCAGCACCTCACATTTATCTGAATTAAACTCCATCTGCCACTTCTCGGCCCATTGGCCCATCTGGTCAAAATCCTGTTGTAATCTGAGGTAACCTTCTTCGCTGTCCACTACACTCCAATTTTGGTGTCATCTGCAAACTTACTAACTGTACCTCCTATGCTCACATCCAAATCATTTATGTAAATGACAAAAAGTAGTGGACACAAGAATAATTCTTGTGGCACTCCACTGGTCACAAGCCTCCAGTCTGAAAAACAACCCTCCACCACCACCCTCTGTCTTCTATCTTTGAGCCAGTTCTGTATCCAAATAGCTAGTTCTCCCTGTATTCCGTGAGATCTAACCTTGCTAATCAGTCTCCCATGGGGAACCTTATCAAATGTCTTACTGAAGTCCATATAGATCACATCTACCACTCTGCCCCCATCAATCCTCTTTGTTACTTCTTCAAAAACTCAATCAAGTTTGTGAGGCATAATTTCCGACGCACAAAGCCATGTTGACTATCCCTAATCAGTCCTTGCTGTTCCAAATACATGTACATCCTGTCCCTCAGGATTACCTTCAACAACTTGCCCACTACCGATATCGGGCTCACTCTTCTATAGTTCCCCGGCCTGTCCTTATCACCCTTCTTAAACAGTGGCACCACGTTAGTCAACCTCCAGTCTTCAGGCATCTCACCTATGACTGTTGATGATACAAATATCTCAGCAAGAGGCCCAGCAATTACCCACAGAGTTCTCGGGTACACCTGATCAGGTCTTGGGGATTTATCCACCTTTATTCGTTTCAAGACATCCAGCACTTCTTTCTTTGTAATATGGACATTTTGCAAGGTGTCACAATCTATTTCGCTACTTTCTATATCTTCCATATCCTTTTCCACAGTAAATACTGATGCAAAATACTCGTTTAGTATCTCCCCCATTTTCTGCGGCTCCACACAAAGGCTTTCTTGCTGATCTTTCAAGGGTCCTATTCTCTCCCAAGTTATCCTTTTGTCCTTAATATATTTGTAAAAACCCTTTGGATTCTCCTTAATTCCTCAAAAAATTCCAGCAGATTTATCAGGCACGACCTCCCCTTGATAAAACCATGCTGACTTTGCCCTATTTCACCATACCAAGTATTCAGAAACCTCATCCTTCACAATGGATTCCAGGATCTTACCCATGAACAAGGTTAGGCTAATCTGTCTGTTATTTTATGTCTTTTTCCTTACACTTTTCAAACAGGGGTGTTATGTTAGCGATTTTCTCGTCATCTGGGATCTTTCCTGATGCTAATGATTTCTGACCCACTATTATTTCTCCAGTGTCATTTTCCAGTGGCTCAATGTCCACTTTTGTCTCTCTTTTGCCCTTCATATATTGAGAGAAATTCTTTCAGTCTTCCTTTAGATTACTGGCTAGTTTACCCTCATAGTTAATCTTCTCCCTCCTTATTTCTTTTTTGTTACCCTCTGTTGGTCTTTGTAAGCTTCCCAATCCTCTGGTTTCTCACTGCCCATCAGCACATTACATCCTTTCTCTTTGCTGTTATGCTATCCCCGACTTCCCTAGTCAGCCACGGTTGTCTCATCCTCCCTGTACCATGCTTCTTTTCCTCGGGATGAATCTCTGCTGCGTCTCCTGAATTACTCCCAGAAAATTCTGCCATTGCTGTTCCACTGTCTTTCCTGCTAGGTTCCTTACCCAGTCATTGCTACCCAACTCCTCCCTCCTGTCTCTGTAGGTGCCTTTATTCAGGTGTAATACCATTACTGGATTAGAGTGATGCTGGAAAAGCACAGCAGTTCAGGCAGCATCTGAGGAGCAGGAAGATCGATGTTTCGGGCAAAAGCCCTTCATCAGGAATACAGGCAGAGTGCCTGAAGGGTGGAGAGATAAATGAGAGGAGGGTGGGGGTGGGGAGGAAGTAGCATAGAGTACAATTCAGAGTAAATTCAGTCATATTGAGGTCACTGCCTCCTTAGGGTTCCTTCACCTTAAGCTCCCTTTCAAGTCTGCCTCATTGCACAACATTAAATCCAATATTGCCCATTCCCTTGTGGACTCCACTACCAGCTGCTCCAAAAAGCCATCTCGTAGACATTCCACAAATTCCTTTTCTTGCAATCCACTACCAACCTCACTTTTCCAGACCACCTGTATATATTAATCCCCCATGATCACTGTAGCTTTGCCTTACCTGGAGTGTTGTTGAATTTGTTTGATAGTTTACATTTTTTTTTTGGTTTCTGAACTGCCATCCTGCTAAGTTTAAAGGGCTCTCTAATTTGTTAGTTTGCTGTTATTTACTTTCTTTTGGATTGAATGTTACAATGTCCATATTAATCTGCAAATGATAGTTTAAGTTGACTCAAAATTAAAGTAACTATGCAGACCTTTCCCTGCATTACCTTCAGGGAAAAGAAACAATTAAACAGTGTGCTAACATCACAAGGCAATAAAGATATGTGAGAATATTTCATGAGTCACTTGTTACCCTGGCTCTCATGAGAACCTTCAAGTTTGTATGAGTCCTGACAAATCTCCATTTGACCCTTCCTTCATCTCTATCCCTTCAATGCTTCAGTGTGTTCAGGGACTGGAACATCATCTTAATATACTCAAACATTTTCTATCAGAGCAAAACTTGCAGTAGATAGTACTTTGTGCATGTTTTCTCTCCAGATTGCTGTGTTATGAGGGGCAGTCAAAATGTGAGCTGCCCATTGAGCACCTTTCAGTCTTGAATATCACTGTGCTCCCTTGAAATATTGATATATAGGGACAAGCTGAGATGTTTGGAATCATCATACTCCGATTTTGAAGAAGGGTCACTGGACCCAAAAAATGTTAACTCTGCTTCCTCTCCAAAGATGCTGCCAAACCTGCTGAGTTTTTCTGTTTTTGTTTCAGATTGTCAGCATTTACAGTCCTTTGTTTTGTTTTATTAGCTTGGGAGACATTGCTTTCCACTTATAAAAGGATCTAGACCAGAAACTATAATTTGCAAAAGAAGCAAATGTGCAGTGAAATGCAGCTTTTAATACAACATACGGGTATGGAATGTGGTGGAGACAAGTACAATTGAGGCATTCAAAAGGACATTGAATGATTATATACGTATAAAACATATATAAGGATATGGGGTAATGGCATGACACTGAGTTAAGATGCTCAGATAGCCAGTGCAGACATGATGAGCTTAATGGCCTCCTTTTGCATTGTAACAATTCTGTGATTGCCTTTAGCCTCAGTGCTACCCACATTAGCATGCAATGCTTTGGCTATAGTCCTCAAAGTTAAGGGTCAAGGATTCTTGACAACTGCTGTTATCAGCAGCCAAAGATTTAGATGCTTGTGAAAGATAAGCAATACTTGATGATTAAAAATCTTATATTCTCACATCATTCACATCACTCACATGCAACAATGCAAGTAAAAATATATTAAGAAATACTGTCTTATTTACAATAATGTAGCACATTTGTGTCCTGAATATTTTTTCTTCTTCATTTCCCTCCCACTACATTTAGGTGCAAGCTCAGATTCTGATACGCTGGAGGGAGTCTGCTATGTGTTTAACCTCTGACCTTGACACAATTGGTTGGTTGTTGCCTGATGCCCTTGGGCCTAGAGAGCCAAAGCTGAGAATCTCTAGCTCAGATGCAGACTGCCATGGCTAAAATGATGGAGTGCAGGCCCAAGTGCATATCTATCAGCCACTGAGAGTTCTGCTGGACTGAGTCTATGGGGCCGTCACCCTTTCCAGGCCACAGTTAGCATTTGCAAGCCAGAGCCATCAAAGCAGTGAGAATGTTGAAAGGCTCCATCTTTTGTCCCAGCCGGCTGAGTGTCTCTAGCACACCCGCCTGTTGTGCATGTGGCTGTCTGTGCAGTTTGAGCAAATCACTTGTGGCCAAGAACAGGCAAGGGACTGAGTAAGTGCTTGGTCTCTAGATAGTTCTCTACATTTAAGAGATGTTGGTTACCTCGTTCTCCAGTGGCTGTGAAAATATAAAAATATAACAAATAGGATCAGGAGTAAGCCATTCAGCTCCTTGATTCTGCCTTACTATTCAATATGATCCTGGCTGATTTCATCTCAGCTTCAACCCCACTTTCCATCTTATTCTCCATAACCTTTCAACCCATCACTGATGAAAAATTTGTATATGGCCTCCTTAAACTTATGCAACGAGCACCCTCTGGGATAATGAATTCCATATTAAGATATTCCATGTCACCTTTCTCTGTGATGGTGAAAGGTGCAGGTGAACATCTTTGCAGTTCACAGACCTGCTAATCGGAGGTCGAGCTGTCGCTGAGGGGTAAGGCTATGGTCTCTTCTTTGTGGAAGTTCCCTTGCTGTAGTTAGTGCCTGATTAGTATGAGAAGCTAACTCACCCCAAGGACATAGTGGAAATGACTCTATTGAACTCACTTGACATGCTTTTTTACTTGAAAAAGGAAAATCCCATTCTAAATCACAGGGTTAAGGTTTCAAGTTCCACAGCTGAGCATTAAACTTTCTCTTAATCATTTTATGATTTGATGGATTTTTATCCAAAAAGTGCCTTTAAACTAAATGTTGCAATCAATTCTCCACATTGTAAGTTGGGAATCTTGTGTACTGAAATTTCCTGATTATGTTTTCATCTTTTACTAATCGTCAGCAACATATTTTATATTTCCTAATGATAGCTGGACTAGATTCCCTGCTACCCTTCCAGTTAACAAGTCAATGGCAAGGGGGAGCCCATTAAGAAGAACAATGGCTATTTTCCTGTAGCCATTTAACAGTCAATTGACCAATAATAGAAGGGACATACCGCTCTCGCAACCAGGGAAATTTGGCAGACTGAATATTTGGCATGGGCTTCTCTGGAAGTCGGCTAAATCTCAGAGGTTGGGGATAGAACTATTATTGCTTGAATATTCTTCTGCCTGGATCTATAGATGGGTACTTTAGCCTTGTCTAGGAGCATGCTCATGGGGAGATCCTACAACCTGCCTGTCCCATCTGCACCAGGTATCCAAAGATCATCAGCATGAGACTGAATTGCAACTAAAAGAACAACAAAGGGTGTTTCAGAAAACTGAAAAGAGAGTGCAACTGCCTACAAGCTATATAAACATGGTCCACTGACTTGACAGCAATACAAAGTAAATAGTTAGCCTGGAATTCCTTGAACCACTTTAATCTGTGGGTAAGGTCCCACCATTCCAGGCTCCTGTTAGAAAGTAGATGGGTTCCTGTGTAGAGAACCATCCACAAGTCCATAAAACAAGCTCATCACCAGTTTAAAATTTTTACAGTGAATCAAAATACAAACAGTGACTGTTAGGGGCAGTGTGACATCAAAAACAAATCAGGAAATGGAGGAACAAGGGAGTGGTCAAAATCAAAATTGTTGGAGGAGATCATGTACCCCAGACATCAATGGTGCAAAGAGCCCAGCTGTTGATATTCCATGATCAACCTGTTCAAACATATTCTGAAGAAGGGTCATTGGACTTGAAACGTTAATTCGGTTTTCTCTCCACAGATATTGCCAGGCCTGCTGGTTTTCTCAAGCAAAGTCTGTTTTTGTTTGTTTCAGATCTCCAGCATCTGCAGTTCATTTGTTTCATTTTACTGTTCAAAGATGTTATTACACACCTCTGGAGTAAGTGGAAATTGAACCTGGTTCTCCTAGCTCAGAGATAGGGACACTACCACAGCACAACAGAAGCCCTTCAGAGGCCAGATCTTAAGTTTTGAGACAAGGATATGCCACTGGCAAGATCAGCCAGGTCAAGATTCCTGCTCATTTTTTCCTTTTCCCCCATCACCAATTTTATTTTCATCTCTTAACTAGCATTAGTAAATCACCCATGGTGTGCAAAGTCCATTAAGGGTAAAGTAGACCATCAAAAGTTAGGGAGAACAAGGGAGAGGGGCCAAAGTACACCTCTTTTTTCTCTTTTAAAAAGGGTTATCATAAACAACAGAATGACTTTCCCACCAAATTACCATTGACTTTTTTTTTGTTTTTAACAATTAACCACAACTTGTAAAGGGCCCAATTCTTTATTTAAAACCTATTTTCAACTCAACCTGTTCAGAGATGTTATTACACACCTCTGCATGAAATGAGACTTGAACTTGGGCCTCCTGGTGGGGACAATACCACAACACCACATATTGGCCCCTTAATTCTGTATGTTTTTTAAAAAAAAATAACCTATTTGTCTAATCATCCTGCTCAGCAATGTTATTACCCACCTCTGGAGCTAGGCCTCTGTTAAAAGCAAAATCCATTGTATCATTTGACCCATAAATGGATCTGCATTTCCAACACTGACTTTTAAGTTGGAATTAACTCTCCTATTTTGGGGGGTTTCTCAGATAGCCCTCTGGATTGTGACTGCATGTCACCACCCCTGCCACATGTGTAATTGCTGTGGGGACAGAACAGGCAGTTTATTGCACTCACTGGATTTATCAAGCCTTCCTCCCCCTCGGTTTCCTGTTGGTGGGATTTCATAAAATCTAACCTATAACAATAAGTGGGTGAAGGAAAATGAATGGATCATGCCTACATGCAGAATGCAGGTTGAACTAGAGAGATACTGTAATGTAGAATGGAGAAAGAGAAATGTGATGGATAAACTGGAATAATGTAAAGACATCTTTAGGGCAGGCTAAGTGTAAAAGAGATGAACTGTGAGAAAGGTTTAGAGAAGGTTATATGTTACCACTCGAGAAAAGAAAATTAAGGGACCTCACTTGAAGACCTCAGCTGTGCAACCTCTCCTCTGAATGTGGCTCAGAAAGTAAGTGCTCTTAAGTCTATATCAGTGCCTTTTTATTTCCTTCATTCAGTCTTGAACTGGTACTCTGTACAGAACGCTACCCAGCATTTAGAACGACTTTTAAAATCTGAGCAGCTTAGAGTACTAGTCTGGATCTGAAAGAAAGGTGTCATTGTTTATCAAATGCATTTTGGAGTGAGCTGATAGTCAAAATCTACCATGTCCTCTGTTGCTAACAAGACAAATGAGCACAGAACTAAATAAAATGAATTGCTTTAGTTTTGCTATGTCTACAGTGAAAACGACCATGAATCTTTTTGAGTCTGCAGTTTCTTTTCAGGATTTAATTCCACAATTTACAACATAAACTGAACATCTAAATGACTTAATCAAGTTGTTTATTATTCTTGCTATCATATTTATTCAAGTAAACTTGTGATTTCTAATAACCTTTGAGTTCCATTTTGTGAGAAATTAATTAGGAGTTGATTGACAGTTTAACAATAAGGTGCCTTCCATGCAAAGATTTATCCCATAAAAATGGACTATAGTGAACTTCCCTTTAGAGAAAGATTTCTGACCCAAAGCTCCTTTCTCACTCTTTGTGCCAAAAATACATGTCATGGTGTCAGAATAAAAAAATCATGCATTCTGAATTTAAATGAGAAGATTTGAAAGAAGGGAGAAAAAGTCAGGAAAGTAATTTCCTGCAACAATACTAGCTTTTAGTTCAGCAATGGAAACTCACTCTAACCTAACAAAATCCAGGCCCTAGCATGATTCCCTTCTGAAGTTTCTTTTCAAATGGGAATTCTTTTATTTTCTTTGCTGCACCTTATCCATCAAAGCTTGGATTTTGATCTCATCCCGTCTTTATGCTATTTCCCTGAGAAGTCCACTAATCTTCTTAAAATAAAGCACTTCACTTTGGCTGATTCAAATATTTGTATGGCTATAATAACTTAAGAACAAAGAACAAAGAACAAAGAAAATTTACAGCCCAGGAACAGGCCCTTTGGCCCTTCAAGCCTGAGCCGAAAGTTGTTCTCTCTGTGATCCATTTTGGCAATATCTCAATGTCTATCTACAAGCAATTAAGAGGTATGAAGTAATTAAAGCATCTGTTATTGACCTTTAATGATTTTTTTAGGGTTTAAGTTGTGTTTTCAAAAGAAAATTTGTCAATGGTATTTTTATTTGCTGATCAGATCCACACACACCATTGTTACTATATGTCTCATTGACATTGTACATAGTATACACTGAGTGAATGGACATGGAGGGAAAATTAATAGGCACAAGTTGGAACAAAGATGATATGGAAACTTGGAAATATCTTGCTGTTCCTATAGTGTCAGTGGGTCAAAATCCTGAAATTCCCTCCCTACCAGCTTTGGGAGTCTACCCACAGCACATGGACTGCAGTGGTTCAATAAAGCAGTTTTCCACCATTTTCTCAAGGGCATTTAGAGATGGGCAATAAATCTGACCCAGCCAGCGATTCCCATGTCCTATGAGTGAGTAAAAAACACAAAGATATTTTCTAAACATTTTATCATCTCAGAGACAGTATACTCAAGGTTAGATTTCTCCCAATCCAGTTGTTCAGTCTTTTCTTCTTGTACTTGATCTTCCCTTGCTTGCTATCAACCTGGCACACATTATTTTATTTTCTCAAGTGAATTAAACTAGATTTCCAATAGGGATTTGATTACTTACCAGAAAGTTGTGTTTTCTCTGATAATGTATAAACAAAAACAACGTGGGATATTCCCCTCACCTTTACATGATCTAAGACTGGTCACCCTGTGTTTCACCTGTGGAAAAACCTGCTTGCTAACTGCTCAAAACAATAGATCTCGTCAGCATATTTTCCAGCGTTGTTCACCACAATAAATCGTTTTTAAAAAATTGATGAATTCCATAGATTAGCTTATTTAAAACAAAAAAAAGCATTGTAAGTTATGAAGCAGACATTGCAGCAAACCAATTCATTTTTGTAAACGCAATTGAACAACCACAGCAGACTAATTGGCAGGCAGAGCCACAATATTGTGTTTACACAGCTCATGCCATCCTTAAAAATGACTCCATTACAGGCAAGGTATACATTCAACATGCAGTTCTTGAAGCTGCCTGCTTTGTATCTCTATATAAGGCACCTTAACTAATTAGCTTCTTTAGGCTAATGTATCGTAATACTCCTTTATTTACATCTGTACTTAGTGTACTTACTTTACCTCCTAGTGTTCGTGTCTAAGGCCTCTCTCGACATGTAACTATTGTCTCTCACTTAATGGTGTCAGACTCACTTGATCAGAACATCATCATGATTTGCATGGAACTCCCTCTCCAAGAAAGCCTCTTTTGAATGTGATTGATTTAGTAAATATTCTGCTGAAAATTATTTAAAAATCTTGAAGATTAAAAATAATAAAAACAACCATTACTTTCAAAGCTAAAATAAAAGCAAATTACTGGAGATGCTGGAAATCTGAAATAAAACCTAAAAGTGCTGCAAATTCTCAGCAATAGTCTGACAATATCTATGCAGCAAGTTCCAAAGAAGTCATATTCAACTCAAAACTCTGTTTCTCACTCCACAGATGCTATTATACCTTCTGAGTATTTCCAGCATGCTCTGTTTTTATTATTTTCAATGATTTTACTGCAATGTAGGAAAATAGTTCGCTGCTTATGTCTCATAAGTATTATGCATTGAAACTTTTATATACTATGATTTTGGTAGGTCTTAAGTCTCGTTTCCTTACATAATTCACACTATTTAACGACTCAAAGAAAACCTTCAATTAAAGCAAATACCTCATCTTTTGAAATAGTCCAACTGTGTTAGATTTTGATTTTCTAATTTCCATTGACTCAGAGCAGTAAAGTTTCATTTCAACCGTCTGAGAATAGATCCATGTTCTCACTGCCTGATAGACTCTTACTTGGACAAAATATTTTAAAAATTGGATTAGGTCAGCCAGAACAGGTAAGTGCAAATGAAGATGTGTACCCAAATGCATGTAAATCATAAAAGGCCTTTATTACAATAATTGGTTTTCTGATACAATAGAAATTCTAGTCATTGGACAGAGTTAATGTCAGTACTGAAATCTACCCTAACCAGCTTTACAACCTGTGTATCATCAGAATAATTGGTCTTTTAGTTGATGTGACTAACTGACAGCTTGGCCATTGATAATTACTTATGGCAGCATTTTTCTATTTTTTTTCCTGATTTCAGAAAGACCATACTAATGAACAAAGGTATTTTACAGCAGAATGGGTTTTCAGTATCAAGCATATCATTTAAATAATCTTGCTAGGAGTTTGTAAGCCATTCACCTACAGTTTATGATAATGAGGATGATGGTGATTATACATAATGAAAAGGCTATTGCACGATTGCTACATTCTCTTCAAATATCTAGTAATTTATTAATTTTAGCAATTTGGAAATACCTTTTGACAGAGTGCAATTTTATTCACATGAAATGGTAACATAAAATTAGGCCCTTTCATATAACTTCTGTTCATTGTTGGAGGGCTACAGCATGGAGATAATTCAAAGTACACTTCCTGTTCTCAGTGCTTTATTCCTGTTGGAGTGTATTGCAGTGATTACTTGTAATTTACAGGAAACTGTGTTAGAAAATAGCACAATATTTTCTCATGAGTCAGTGGGTTTTACGTCTTCTGTATTTTAATGGATGAGAATATGAACAGAAACAAAAAAAATTATGCCCCATCGCCTGAGACAAACGGTAAGTTAATTCAAACTTTATCAAGATTAATCAAAATAATTGAAACTACATAATGGTGTTTTATGACATATCTAATTAGTATGCATTGTAGTGAAATAACACACATTGAAAATTATTGAATGGACCACATTCAAATCGGAAATCAAGAGCATTGGCAAATGTGCAGAAAAATCACAAGGCAGTTGTTTTTGTAATCCATGATAGGCACTTTGACTTGTGGTTGCCATTAATTGGTAAACTTTTACAATAGTACTGAGAGAATTTTAAAAAGTATTTAAAATATGTTAAATACTTAAATTAACAGAAAAGTTCATCAACAGAAAAAAATTGCACAATCCAAATTTCAGTCCACAACATGACTGATCTAAAAGCAAATGTCTAATAAGACAATTAGAGCAAGTATTTAATGGATTTTTCTTGAGAGTTTATCATATGACTTTCAAATTATGCCAATTAATGTAATTGTCTCATGGTGAATTATAGATAAGAATAGGGCTAAAAACCTCTTCACATTTTAAAGAGTTTATAATATTAATGAGAAGTGTTCAAACTGAAACTGGCAACCTTTCTGAAGTCAAAATATGTTAAAAATTCTCTGATGCATTTGGATCTTAATAATAATTTAGTGGATGACTTCAAAAATGCATTCTTTCTTTAAATTACTTACAATGATATAAACTGTACTTTCCTCATCTTCCATGGAACATAAATCTGAACATGTTTCTACTTGTATAGAGAAGGAGGGAGGAATGGAAGTACCTTGTCAAAATTACACTTGGAAATGATTGTGTTAGTGTCCTTACTTCATTTTGGTATTAGTTGTTTGATCATTGATATGCTGTTTATAATACACGATACTGAATGTTCTGATATAAAATAGAAGCAACCTTCATAATTAATAACGGAAATTTAAAATAATTAGTACAAAACATAAATAGGGAATTACAAGCAAACAAGACACCAAAAGAGGAACATACTGTCAATGCCATAGTAAATCCAGCTTTCATAGGAGCAGAATATCGTGCTCACCTTGATATCATCTTCCATTTATCTGTATTCATTTATAGCATATGTTTGTTATACATTTGATAAATATTTGAGGGCCTTCTTGCTTTGCTGAGCTTTTCTTGCCAACCATAGACTGAAGAGCAAAGTCAAAATTCTACCTGTTAATATTATTAGTTTATTTATACTTCCTTTTGTACTTTTCTTGGTCCAATATAGGTGAAGATTCATCGAGAATCATAGTTACAGTTTTTACAGCCATTTGCAATAAAGATGTCGACCTCACTTCCAAATGACAGAGAAGTTGATTATTTCTCTCAAACAACAATAAAATAGAAGGAACAATGTTTTAAGCACCTTCAATGCCGTATAGCTTCATTCATTAGAAAAGCATGTAATCTTCATGAAGTGTGGACATGAATAACTAGCAATAATGTAATTAGTATAAGGCCTAAATGCCTGAATTAAACACATGTATCATCAATTAAGATTTGATCATTTGAATCATCATCTTCAGATAGCATACTTAATTAAATAAGATAGAATAGATTAATTGACAGATTATCCCTTTCTAGCACCATAACAACTGACAAATCTCTAAAATGTGCATCTTATTTGAGAAATGCATAACTTTTTCTGTTCTATTGACTTAGGTCTTCAACTCTAGTACAAGAAATTGTTGATTATTTAAATAATTTTGGTGTTTATACTATAACATTTACTTCAATGTTTTAAGGATATCTTCCCTGATATTTGTTAGCAAACAGATCTGATTGCACAAATAAAAATTATTAATTAAGAAAGTGTGTTGATTATAAGTTAACAGTAACTTCATTAGTAATAACAAATATCTTTGGCTCTGAACAAATAAACTTTGAAACCTTAGTTTTATTTAAGATATATAAGTGTTCATCCTTTTGTAAACATAAGAATCAGTTATGTATAGTAGGTAACCATATTTAATTGTATTTTTGAATATTTAACCTTTTAACGTCACATAATTTATTTATGTTGTTACTGCTGTTTACTTCAGTATTATTTAATTGCATTTAGTGTATTTTGCCTCATGATCTCTTTTTGGAGAAGGGAAATGATGAGAAAAAGATAAGGTAAATCAAGATCATTGTATTTTACAAACAGAAATAAAATTAACTGGGAGTTGTGTATTGTTCCTCATATTGTAGGATTAACCAGCATTCATCACATTATAAAATCAGCACTGGAATATTTGAAATGATTTGCACACATTGGAATGTGAAAAATATATGTCTCAAGGTCAGAATATTGTTAATTTATTATAACATAATGTTGACTTAGAAAATTTTGAATAACCTGAGAAAGAGCAATACAGATACATTCGAGTTAATTGTATTACTTTCATTTCGAAGTCATGCTTTGCATGTAAACATGATGCAAAGAATCATATACAATAGTCATTGTTTCCTGTGATAAATAGATTTATTGTTTCACAAAATGCTAAATTTATTAATTTCTAATAAATCGGTATCCCAAGAATAATAATAAAAACTACAAATATAAATAAATTTATCCATTGTGCCATTCTGTTGAATGGCAATCTTTCTCAAGAATAATTGATAAATCAACATTTTTAACACACAAATTTGAGTTTTTGTGTGGATTATGAGGACATTGCATGCAAATTATTCAGCTGCATTATCTATAATAATGTAGGTGAGAAAGTCAACCTTCTTGTAAATGGTGGGCAAGGCATATAATTCTGAATACCTTTACAAATTAGATACATGCAAATAGTGCCATCACCAAACAACTGATCAGCGTGTATGACATGTCTTTGCCTGTCATTTAGTTATTTATTGTTCTGTGGATTTAACATGGGATAGAAAAATGTATGTGGTTTTTCAAGATGTAAGACATTAAAAATTTAGAGTATTAATATTGTTAGGTATATGGCTAAAATTCTGGACTATTAAAATGTGTTAACTTCTGGAATAAATTCCATTGTAAACAATTTGCTAAATGAACTAAATATTTACAACATGTATGAACTTTAAGTTTTTTGTACCTCAACATTTGCATGACCTGGATATTATAATAAATAGGTTTGCTCTGAATTACTGTTGAAGTCACAAGAGTCCTAATTTGAAATTTTGTTCAATTCCTAATGGTGAAAATTTTAAGCTTCTAAAACTGCATTTGGCTTTTTAAGTTTTAAATAAATTTAACAAGAAAGCTTTGTTTGGAGAAAAGGCTGTTGCAGATGCTAGGATATCTGCAGCATGCAGCATTTATGTGGAGACATAAATTTTAATGGAATTTACTCTTAAACTATTTTGCTGATTGTATAATTGGATGTCGATCCCATTGCACATTAGACATATGTCCTGATTTGAATTTCCTTTGAAGTCAATGAAAATAAAACTGCGAAAGTAAAACTGGCAAAATATATTCAATGGACAATTTATTCAATAGTACTCAGTTTATATAATGATCGAAAGTCAAAATTTACCTTCATTCTGAAAGGGGTATCTGAGAATATTGTTGAGGCAATAGAGGTGAATGGAGTCACTGGAATCAGGGAGGGTCTCAGAGGACTGGAAAATGACAAATGTAACATCCCTGTTTACGAAGCGAAGGAGGCAGAAGTCTGGAAATTTTATGTCGGTTCGCCTGACCTCAGTCATTGGTAAGATTTTAGAATTTGTGGAATTCATTGCCACGGAGTGCAGTGGAAGCCGGGACGCTAAATGTCTTCAAGGCCGAGATTGATAGATTCTTGTTGTCTAGAGGAATTAAGGGCTACGGGGAGAACGCTGGTAAGTGGAGCTGAAGTGCACATCAGCCATGATTGAATGGCGGAGTGGACTCGATGGGCCGAATGGCCTTACTTCCACTCCTATGTCTTATGGTCTTATGGTCTTATTAAGAATGAGATCATGGAGTATGTGGAAGTGCATGGTAAAATAGGGCTGACTCAGCACAGTTCATCAAGGGAAGGTTGTGCCTGACAACCTGTTAGAATTATTTGAGGAGGTTACAAGCAAGCTAGACAAAGGAGTGCCAGTGGATATGATCTATTCGGATTTCTAGAAGACCTTTGATAAAATGCTGTACAGGAGGCTGCTGAATAAGATAAGAGCTTATGATGTTAGGGGCAAGGTACTGACATTGATAGAGGATTGACTGACTGGCAGAAGGCAGAGAGCAGAAATAAAGAAGTCTTTTTCAGGATGGCAGCCAGTGACTAGAGGAGACCTGTGAGGATCAGTGTTGGGCCCACAACTATTCACATTATACATTAACAATCTGGACGAAGGAACTGAGGGCATTGTTGCTAACTTTGCAGGTGACTCAAAGATAGGTGGAGGGGACAGGTTGCGTTGAGGAAGCAGGGAGGCTGCAGATGGACTTGAACATGATTGGCAAGTGGGCAAAGAAGTGGCAGACAGAATACAATGTGTAAAGTTAAACATTTTGGTGGAAGAATATAGCCATAGACCATTTTCTAAATGGTGAAAGGCTTCAGAAATCTGAAGCACAAAAGGACTTGAAAGCCTTAGTTTTGGATTATCTTAAGGTCAATGTGATTGGTGTTGAAAAGTGTGGCACTGGAAAAACACAGCAGGTCAGGCAGCTTCCGAGGAGCAGGAGGATTGACCTTTCAGGCATTCAGTTGGCAGTTCGGAAGGCAAATGCAAAGTTAGCATTCCTTTCAAGAGAGCTAGAAATCATTCTCTCCTGGGAGATATATTGTAGGAAAGGAGATCTTGATCAGTCACTGATATTAAAATAGTGCTATGTGGTCTTCATACTGATTTTTATCATAATTTTCAAACTATTAATTTTATTTCAAAATTATAAGTGCTGTGAAATAGTTGCAAAAGTAATCATAAATATTTAAATCATGAATGTACTCAAAGATATTATTATGTCTTAATTCCACATGCATAAACTATGGTTCTGTGGTACACCTGTTTGAATTTATAGATTGAGATGTATTGGCATAAGTTTAAGTGTCTCAATTTTAATATGCGAGTGTTACAACAACACCACTGGGCTCATTTCAAAGAAATGTTTTTTAAAATTCTTCAGAAAATATATTAGTAGTGACAGTGTAAGTTGCCATAAAGAATCATTGTCATGTTAAGCAAAATAAATTGGCAAATATATCTCTGTTTTCGATAAATGATGAAATATTTCTCAAGGTTATTGTTTGATCAGTTAAAAGTACACACATTCAATTAATTTCTCAGAAACCGTTCTCACTACCATAGGTAAAATTAGTTCCCTAATTCACAAATGCATTGTTAACAATGTTTTAACTCAATATTGATTTAATATCATGTGAATATAATACAAATGCAAATTAAAAGGCAAAAATATAAAATTTAATAAGAATTGTGTAATCATATCTATCGATCGATTTGTCAAACTAAAAGGTCTCCGATAAATATGCTCAGAAGTTTGCTTTTACAAGGTGGGCAGGGATGGTATAGGATATAGATCTTACAAATATCTAATAAAATAATTTTGACAATGGATTGTAAAATATTTCCTTATTTTTGACTAGCTCCTATTAAACAAGTGTGATGAATGACAGGAGATGAATTGTCTGATCTTCTGTTACTGAAGCAGCTCAAGACCTCAGAGACACACAGGTTGACACTGCAGTTTCAAATTTTGTAGATGCTCTTGATAGTCACTGATCTGCAGATTAACCTGCCTGTCTAGCTCTTAGGATAAATTGTTCAGTCAATTTCTATTTAAGATGTTAATAAACAGAAAACTAGAAATAGTACACTATTAAATGTTAATCTTGTACCATGAATGATGTAAATTTTCTTCACTTCATGCTTCCATCTTCTCCAGTCCATGTTGTGGTCTGGCATGAGTCACTTCACGATTAGAGTGTGGGATGTTTTTCTAATTCACCCATGAAGTATGGACCAATCACCAGCATTTATTGCCCATCTCTAATTGGACAGCATGCTATTAGAGTGAATCACATTGATGTGCGTCTGGAGTCACAAGTAGGACAGACCAGGTAAGGATGACAGATTTCCTTCCTTAAAAGCCATTAGCAAGTCAGATGGGTTTTTAGAACAATCGAAGACCATCATCATTCGTCTTTTAAATTCAGTTTTGAATTCAAATTTCACCATCTGTTGTGGTGGGATTCATTTCAGGCCTGCAGCCTTTCTATTTCTGATTGTTACTCAACTGATTCTACAATTTGTTCTTTTAAGCTAAGCTCACCTCTCTCTGCCATATTAATATGTCCTTAATTAACAGAGCTACCCCATCACTTACTCCTGGGCTCCTATCTTTTGCAAATGGCAAATACCCTCAATTATTCACACTTCAGCCTTCCTCACTCTGAAACCACATCTCTGTCAGTGCCATTAGATCATGAATATTATTTCTTTTTTTATGTGCTAGCAACACTTCATCCAAACAGCGACTTATCTAACACACACAGGTTGATGAAGCCACACAGTGAGAGTAAGGTTGTACAGGTGAGGAGGTAAGTGAATGTCAAGAGCTGGACACAACTCCTGCCTGAGTTGCACCATCCAGGGATTCTTACATTACAGGACCTGTTTACAAAGAGATTATTGTCTGAAGGAATTTCTATGTGAAACACCTGTGTGAATGATAGGATTTCATTTGTTGTATAGTATTAAGAACATCACTAACCAGATTTGCTGTGCAGTCTGTCAAAGAATGTATGAAATCTCCTGTATTATTCATAGCTGAGGCCTTAGAGTTCAGATGATAAACACAGTAGATTTCTTGGCAGATGCTTGCAGCCTTTGTTTTCATCCAATTCAAGGATGCATTTCTTGTTTCCGCTCTGATGGTATCTGATATATGTCTGTCTGCATGATCTTCCTGAAGAGGGTGAATTAACAGACCACTTCCAGATGCCTCATTAATTGGAGCTTGGCTGGTGGGCTGCACTTGATGGTAGAAGGTCCAAGGGGATCTCATGAACTGTGGCTGAGGGAAGATTCATCTGAAGAAGTAGGCACTCCTGCTGCCAATGAATAATCAAAAGGGCAATGCAGGATGAAGAATGTAAAAAAGGAATGTAAAGAATATAAAAATAAGACTTAAACAGACACAGCTGTCAGCTGCCATTGTGAGACGGAAATAGTCATGGCCATGACATTTTTTTCACCTGCAACACTGGGGTACACGCAGGGTAGGGGTAAGAGGGTTGTGTGATGGAATGGATCTAACTAGCCTCCCTGCCTGTAACTGGGAAGCCACATTCAAGTCACATGCTGAGCCTCAGTTTCAGCAGAGGCCCTGTCTGCAGCCAGTGATAACATAGTGCTGCCACCTATTTGTCCTTAAGGACCAGAGGACATAATCTCAGAGTTACCAAGCTGGGAGAGAGATGAAAAGGAATTTCTTCTCTCAGTGGGTAGTGAATTCTTTACCTCAGAGAGGTGTCATGACCAGGAGATCAAGGATATTTAAGGCTTGATACAGGCTGATTTCCAATAATTCAGGGAATCAAGGGTTATGGGGAAAAGGTAGGAAAGTGAAGTTGAGAATTATTAGACCAGCCACGATCTTATTGAATGGCAGAGCAGACTTGATGGGCTGTATGGCCTAATTCTGCTCCTTTGTATTATGGATATATCGTAGAAATGGAAATGTAATTGCTCTTAATTATCTGTCTATCAGTACTTGGCATGTAGCTGATGCTTTTTTAACCCTACCTTCATCAAGATCACTTGTCACTTCTGCTGGTAGTGGTACCTGCATTATTACTGCAGAATTCTAGCGCTCAAGGCTGAAAGGTACTCCATCGGGCGGTTTAATGTTCTGGGAGACTACAGTAAAATGACTCTTAGGAAGGGATTTTGATTGGTTTTAAGACACGCGTGAAGAAATTCCACAGAAAAGTTGATGAACTGCAATGGTACAATAAGGTGGCTCATCACACTTTCTCAACGACAATTAAGGATGGGCACTAAATGCTGGCCTTGTCAGTGATACCCACATCCCAACAAATAATCAAAAGAATTGCTCTGATAGTCCTGCATAGAGATGGAAAGGCCAAAGTTGCATAAAAAAAAGCAAGAGGTGGAGCATATCTCAGAATACTTTTCCAGTCTCCAAGAGTTATTGAAAGATTAGTGAGGACCAGGTTCGTGAGCAAAGTCCAGGTCTTCAGATGATGATGCAAACTATTTTTTTATTCACCAATGTAGGCTTTGCTGGCATGAGAATACTTACTGTTCGTTTCTAATTGTCCTCAAAAAAGTGCCTATTTGAATCACTGCAGTCCATTTGGTGTAGGTACACCCACAACTCATAAGAGTGAGTTCTAGGATTTTGGCACTGAATGCAAGTCAGGATGGCGAATGACTTGGAGGGGACAGTTCTGGTGCTGGGGTTCCCATGTATTTGCTGCCCTTATCATTTGAGATGGTAGTGATTGTGGGTTTGGAAGGTACTGTCTAAGAGGACTGGTTGATGTAAAATGTTTGCTTTGCCTTTTGGAATATTGGAATGACTTTCAGAGTTAGTTGTTTTATGTGGTCAGTCATCTCACCTCAAAGCCATACAAGAAATATTTCCCTCACTGGGATACCAGGAGTACATTTTTACATATAAGCTACCATTCTAATCTAAATTAAGATTAATATTTTGATCAGAACATTGTACCCTGGAAATAACCCAGCTGTCAAAATGTGAGCCCTGATTGCCAGTAACTATTGTGACCACACTGCATTATTTCTAAGTTTCCATTATCAGAGGTTAAATGTGGCTCAATCACCACCATATGCAGGAAACAAGCAATTGGAGGACAAGTGTGTATTTAGTTATAAAATGTGTACTATTGTAAAGTTCACATCAGTGCTCCACCTTCTATATCAGTCTATTAGCTAGAGTCCCTTTCAATGATCTGCTTTGCTGTTGTAGACAATTTTGAATACAAGCTTGTGAGTTATTGTTGGTGGGCTGATCAATACTTATATCTCAATAGACATCAATCACACGAACCTTCTGGTCATTATCACATTTCTATTTGTTGTAGTTTGCTCAGACCAAATTAATTGCTTGCATTACAATAGTGACTACCCTTCAAAAACGACTTCACTGCTATAAAGCACAGCAATGCCCAGTGGTTGTGAAAAACACTATTTAAATGCAAGATTTTTTTTTCTCTTTTTAAAGTAAGAGACAGACAGTCTGAACATGAATTACCAGCATTACGTCTATAAAAAACTGGGAGTCACAAAATGAATTCAACACAAATCTGAGTCAAACTGCTCTTCAAGTTTCAAAACAGTGGTTGCATAGTTTTGTGTTTAACCGGCAGTGAGTAAGTAAATATGTCAACATCTACCATTCCGAAACAATTTCAGCAGCTGAAATGCAAAAAGCACCAAAGCAATGACCCCTTAGTAAATTGAGGAGGTCAGGTTTTACGTGAACACAGCTGACAATCACATCTTAAGGTGGTGGAAGGGGTGGTTATGGTGGAGGGTTGCATGGGTGTGTGTGGTAGTACGGGACACTCACATGGATCACTCGAAGATGAGAATATTTTTGATAAACTGGGCAAAACTATCCTAACACTCCAGAGATTATTTTCAGGCCCTATGTTTACGCTCCAGTCAATATCAATGCACAGTGCAATCACGACACTTTGTACCTCCTAATTCAATTAAGATCTTTAAAAAAAATTCTTCCATGGGATGTGCGCATTTCTGGGAAGACCAGTAATTGTTACCCATCCATGATTAGCCTTGAATTGAATAACTTACTGCACCAGCCCAGAAGACAGTTAAGTCAACCCACATTGATGTGGATAGGAGTCCCATGTAGGTTAGTCCTTGCATTTTACCAATTTACATGTTAAAAGTGGCTACTCAGATGTACCAGGTGGCAATCTAACCATCCCTCCTATAATTCCAACCAAATTGGCAATGCCAGCATAAACAGGTTGGCTAAATGATCTAATGATATTTTCCTGTTCCTGCCAGCATTAAGCAGAGGCAGTTAAAATTAACTATTGGATATTTGTTCTTTTCAACTTCTTGTAATATTTAAATCTTTAATCTAGACATGATTTCATGATTCGCCGCCCCGCCCCCGCCCAGCGATAAGAAATATTGAAACAGAAACTGTTTTTCACATCTGAGTTTGTCCATTGTAATTAATTATTGAGTAGCTGTGATTCACGCGTTTCCCAAGTCCAGTCAGGTTTATACAAAATTGGAAAATCTTTATTCTTTCCTGTATTCTGACTTGGAAGTTTAAATCAACGGCTACAAACCATTCAAGTTCTCTTTTACAGATTATGATACTGTTAGGTGCCATTTTCATTTTTGTGTCACTTGTGTACATTGTCAGTGTCAAGTTCCATCACAAGTCAGTATCCTTTACTGCACTGCATGTATCATAGACACTCTGTTTTGTTCTTACCATGGGCAAGGGGTCTTGCCTCCTTCTTGGGTTTGCTTTTTGGCTTTGTCTCTCAGTTTGTTTTTCCAAAACTTATCTCACTGTGGCCTTGTTTCCAGATATTGTAGCTTTCAGACTTTATCCCCATTTGACACAGTTTCCCAACTTGCTCTGCCCTGGTCTTATTTCTTTTTGACCTCAGGTCCCCTGGGCTTTATCTTGCCCAGGTCTTGTTCTCTCCTTTGGGTCTCATTCTCAACATTCCCAGACCTCCTTCTCCCGGTGCTGGCCTTATCGTCCAACTCCTTTGATAACATTAGGCTCTAGATCTGGTTATCCTTTCACTGCTGGCTCTGGTCCTCGCTTCCCATCTTAATTTGAACTGAGGTCCTGCGCTCCATCTACTGGCAGACATTTTTCATTGCAGGTAGCCCTACGATCCCAGATTGAGAACAGTCAATCTTAAGTGAGTATAGAATATGACTTTTTATTTGCGTTTCTTTTATTTTAACAGTTATTTCATTTACTAATAAAGCAACATAGCTATTTAATTTAATTGCATTTTAATTTATAGGGCACAGATGTTTTAATTTTTTTCTCCGCTGTATAATGCTCTCTAGAACATAACTTGAACTTTAATATTGATTCCTATGAGAATCAATGCTTCACTTAAAGCTTTTTTGCATAAAGTATAATGTTTCAAGAACGTAAGCCAACTTTAAGTGAGGTTTCCAGTACTCCAAAATATAAATGATTCTTCCTGCAATAATTTTCCTTCATGATCTCCACAACTGAAGGTGAAAAGAGATAAAGTTTTAGTTGTTGTCTGTAAATCTCTTTGTCTGTTGTCTGTAAATAATGTATTTCAAAATTATTGTCACATTTCAATGAAAACTTATACACTGACAGGGAAGATCAACTGAAGATCTGATTCATTTCTGCAACTATGCAGATTTAAAGGATTGTTAACATTGAGAGATCAGCAATGAGTGTAGTGGGTTGCTTTATTTAGGGCATTGTTAATCGATTTAAAATGTTGTGGATTGTCTCAGTTACCGAGATAGAATTTTTCACACCTGTCAAAATGTGAGCAGAATGTTCAGAGCAGATTGTTTGATGTGATTTGGCCTGAAGCCACCTCAGTGACATGGAAGGTATTAATAAAATTATATGTTTTTTCTGCTTTGTGGTTATAGAATATTAGCCAGGCAGGGAAAAGCCTCAAGGAAAAGCTGTGTAATTGTAATTATGTTGAGTTAATGCAGCATGGTGGAGGTATGTTGACTCTTTGCTGCTATACAATGTAAAGCATGTTCATTTCTTGTGATTGTATAAAACAAAATTCTATACTTTACAGCTAACCCATAAAAGGAATGACTTGTTATTTTGCAGGCAAACTACATAAATGAGTGGTAAGCTGTTTAATCTTTGACAGTTGTAGGAGACTTTTAGCCATCCCATCTATGTCACATTTTAAACAAACAAATTTCAAGAACTGAGCAGCAGTCCTGGATGGGATATGTACATACCTGTTAAGGTAGTTAACTAGATTTTATCAGTTGAGTAATCCTTGTGATTTATTCAAAGGGACAAAATTCCAGGGTTTCCCACTGCTGTGGCTTCTTTTTACAATAATTTCATGAAAGCCAAACATGAATGAATCATTAGCGTTGTGATTTATTACATAAACTGAGCACAAAGGTAATACACAAGTACAAAATCAGTGTAATGAAACAACATTAAAGACATTGAACTTTCAATTACTTCAAAAACAGTTCTGAAAGAAGGAAAATATAATCCCAAATTAAAGAAGGTTGCAAAGCTAAACTTGTTTTGTTGTCACATTCAGTCACTGTGTCTGTGAAACATCAAGACTGCTATTGGGAACTAAACCTGTAAAATAAACTATTGAGCCAGACTCCTGAAGACAAAATGAACATAACATCAGAACTAATTTAATTGTCATCAAACCGACAGGCCACAACTTAATTGTTTGTACATACAAGGTTCTGAGATAAAATCGTCAGTTTTTTTCAAACTTAGCTAACAAAATGTGTTTTTGTACTAGTGATCAGGTTTCTAAATAACAATATTTGTGTTGTCTACAAAGATAACTTGCATTGATGAAATAATGTGCTGACCAATGCTTATGCCTCATTGACTTATTATCAACCTAAATGTAATAGCTGTGGCAGTTGCTCTGGAAACATAGAGCCAATCCTGCCATGACTGCTCCAGGACCTCTGATGTGGTTATGTCATCCATACATTAAAGTGAAGAACCTCCCCCAATGTGGTGAGAATCAGATTCACTGTGGATGGCAGGGGTGCCAGCTCCTGATGCAGAGGAGTTCCCTCCTGGGATTACAGAGTGCCTGAATACAGAATGCCACCAGCCTTTAGTAGAGACATTCCCTCCATGGTATACTAAACATTGCCACTGGTAGAATGCCTGAATTGGTAGAAAGAAGCCCTTAAGTGTCATTGACATGCATTGAGGGCCTCAAATGGCCTCTAGATGGGCATGCCATCTGAGATCTTCACCACCTCTGACTCCAACGGGAGCTGATAGAAATGTGTCAGAAGCCTCCTCCATGCTAACCTGGCTGATTAAATAGTGCCCCTGCTGCCCAGTTCACTCCTGGTTGATTATAAGGTGCCCCAGCTATCCGGTTCACTACTGGGTATTTGGTCGAGAACAGAAAATAAATCTCTTCTCTTACTATCCTTATTTGAAGCAAACTGTATAACTCTGAAAGTGGATTTTACTGCTTCATTTACCAATTTCATTTATCAACTTATTTCTAACTAATGAAGTAATAGTGGGATGTCGGTTTGCATAAATCCTGCTACCTCAATAACAAATCGCGTCATCATAACCTGCCTGCTTTTCTCAACTGATATGGTGAGATTCTCAAGTTTTCAATTGACACTGTTTTGTTTGTAAAACAGCTTGTTAACAGCTCAACTCACCATGGGTGAGTTTATTGAACTCGTTATGCAAACAAAATCACGTGATATATTGAAGTGAAAGACTGACAAGAAAGTTCAATGGTCCTTGTCCACAGGTTTGTTGAGATGATCCTTTGCTGCTTCTCAATCTTCCCTCTTCCATGTAAATTCACTTGTTTGCAGAAGGCAGAGGGTGACTTGTTCACACTTTTAAAGGTCTCTGATGCATTAATTAAAAGTCACAAATTACAGAAATTGATGAAGGAAAATAAACTTGCTATCTGCCGGTTTGAGAAGCTTTTTACTGCAGAATAAAACAGTTCCTTCTTTTCTGGAAGTTCATGGCTTCTGACCAGAATATTTACACTCTTAAGCTGTAGAGCTACCCGAGAGCCAATTACATAGTTGTTAGCAGTCAGGAGGACTTTGTCATCAGTAACTGGTCACTATTTCACAAACGTATCAGTGACCTTTTTCCGAGCCAATGCTCCATTTATTCACAGACGCCTGGCTCCAGCTTGTCTGAAACTGGATTTTCCCTATTGTTTGTACCAACGAGCTACTGATGACAAAGGCCTCCTGACTGCTAACAACTATGTGATTGCCATGTGAGCAACACTTACAATGAGTATCATGCTTTTAAAAAGTGCAACAATCTACCTTTAAATTAGTTGTTTTTTTACCCATTTCAGTCCACAATCAAAAATAAGGAAAAATAAAAAGATACAGACTTTACAGTTTGTCCTGTTAATTTTGATAACAGCTTCTAACACTCAGAGCAAGAGAATCATTTACCTACAATGCAGGAGTGAATAATGGATGGTTCTTTAACTGTTCAAAACAGATTACCAGCATTCAAACCTAGGCTACTACACACAAATAGGGAAAGTGCAAACATGTCTCTGTCCCAGACTGCTGTCTTTTTACCATCAAGCTTACAGTCTCACATTTCACTAACCAGGGATGTACATTGCATCTCTCTGGAATCTCTGACTCCAGCAGTGCAGAATCCAGGGCAACAGAGGAATTGACCATTGAAATTGAAACTTCCCAAGTAATTCCTGGGGACATCAGATATGTCCATATAGTTTTCTGGATCACATATCTGGTCTCTGGTGATGTAGGGCTGGAGGATTTGTGTCAATGTGACTTTCCTATGCAGACCTGAATAGAAATCAACCTGCAATTGAGCCAACTGACCACTGGGTGGCATTTGCCTACAAATTGCTTAAATTATGTGTAACAATTGCACCTGAATATTTTTATGAAGCCTCTTTCTTCCTCAGTGACTGAAACTTCCTTTATCGAAAATAAAGATTTAAACAGAATTTTTAAGATTAAAATAATTGCTCAAACTCACTGTAACATTTATGTATTGAATAACTTTTATGGTTGTGTTTTAACTGAAGTCCCAAACTCTCTCAAAATCTAGGTCTAAGACTTACACTTTTGCCCAAAACTGTGGTGTTGTGATGTGCGAATTTTGATTCTGCACCCAAAGAACTGCATGGTATCTATCTTCCTTCTAGCAACCGTACTCTTCAATTAGCTTTATCATTCTTCAAAATTGAGCAGTTGCTACCAGATTGTTTTTCAAAACTGTTTGAAGAAAATCTCTGTTGACTATACAATGCAACAGAATTTTTAATATGAGAACTTTATTGAAGTCAAGTTTAAGCTGCTTGTCTGCAGGGTGTGTGGGTTATGGTAGAGGCCACATGACTATGGCAGATGAGAACACACATGTCCTGCAGTTGCAATGGCATGCTAGTCATTTGCTTCCACCACATTAGACTGAAGTGACAACTGCTTCACAGAGGACCCTAGCTGCCATGCAGACTGACTTTTGTTGAGACAATTCAATATTTATGCCCTCTGTAAGTCTCCAATTCTCAACTCTGATAGTGCTTTGGCAGGCTTGTCGAATGAAATTTGGCTTTCCGCCATTTCACCTTTATCTTTTCACTTGTAGCTGGTTTCAGTAGCTTTTGTACTCTTGGAAGAATAGCTTGTAACAGCTTGATATTTGTCTTTGTATTGGACTGTTTCATGCCTTCAGTTGGTGTGTTTTGCCACTTTTAGATCCCTGATTCCAAATGTAATCCTGTCTAATTGTGTTAATTCATAGATATTACGGGATCTGAGTGCACGGCTGGGTACTCCATTTGGGCCAGTCACTGGAAGAATTCTCAGTTCTGCCTCATATTCCCAGTGAATTGAACAGGAGCTGCTAGGGGAAAAGCTGCAGCCATTTTTTATAAAGCAGTTATTCATTGTGGTCTTTGTTCTTGCACTTTCAATGGTAGCTCATGTCTCTATAGCTGTGCTTTTTAGTTCAGGTTGGGTCACTCACTGCCTCCTACCCTACTTCAAGTGTACAACACAGCAATGAGTTAAACACAAGGACATAAATAAAATGGGCTCTAAAATGTGGGTGTGTACTTATTATAGAGGTCATGTAACTGCAGCGATCTAGGACAGACATTTGTATATGATTACATTTCAATTGAAACAAAAAATAAGGGGTGTGTTAATTTCTCATTTAGGACAAGGACTTGGAGGACAGTGCAGAGGAAGGATGTTACCTGCTGATAACCATCACAATTTCTTGACTTTGTGTTTGTGCTCAATGGAAAGGCAAAACAGCAGTACTGTGAACCTTAAATCTCTGACTGTGGGGGGAGAAGTACGCAAAGGCAAGGAGGAAATGCTATGAGCATTTAGATAGGATCAGGCTGAGCGAGCTATAAGAGAGCAAGCAAACAGCCTGAGATGCAGCTGGGTCCGAACCGTGAGCTGGGGGCTTGCCTCTGCATGCAGAAGCTATGGTAGCTGTTGGTGGATGCAAGTTGCAGCTTTAAAGTGCAGAAATGTCCTGTAAGTGGACTGGAGACATGCCATGATTATTGGGAAGGCTGGCAAGCACCTGGGAGCATTCAGCCGGTGTCCATAGAGTGTCCATTGAGATGCTGGTGCTGGGTGTCTGTTATGAAGATTCAGAGGTCAAAGCAGTGTACTAGAGCTGTGGATATCTGCTCTGACCTTCTTGCTGAGAATTCTTGGCATTGTATTTCTTTGTGGTAGGTGGTCAGATAAGAAGCTGCGTAATGATGAGGTGGGTGTGTAGTTAATAAGACAGACAATGAGAAATAGTTCCCCTTAATATGCATCACACCACTGCCTAGCTGTAATCCCATTTTAAAGCCCAGAAGCTAGTTGTAAAATGTAGCAAGTACCTCCCAATACTGAGAAAGGCTTTGCTGTTATGCAATTAGATTAGATTAGATTAGATTACTTAGTGTGGAAACAGGCCCTTCGGCCCAAAATATTTCTCCCAGGTTTCTTGTCATCTTCCATGTTGTTCAGTTCCCAAAAGATTCTGCCAAAAGATAGTTTTAACTGGCTGAAAAACTTTCCAGACTCTGTAAAAGATTTTTTTTTGTGTGTGAATATATGTTTGTATGTGTTTACAAATGTTTGAGAAACAATACTGTTTAGATTGGATCACTGTTGCAGCTAGTGGGACCTGCATTGAGCAGAGGAAAGAAGTGTGAAGTTACAAGAAAGACTTGAAGAAAAAGAAAGTAAATATAAAAGGGGAAGCAGAGAGACCTTCTTATGGGTAAAGTTAGCTCAAAAACATGTTGCCTAAATGATGGGGCAGTTATTAGCATGTATATAAGAGAAAGATGAGAGAGAGTGATGGTTAAATTGGGAGGCAGTAGAAAGGAGAGGTAAAGGCACACAAAGTGTTTAATGGTTGAAGACACGAATTGTGGAGTGTAAGGTGTGGGTGATGAGATCAGTAGGATAGTTTAAAATCTAAGTGACTGAAAATTTAGCTAACACAGGCCATAAAACCGCAAGAAATAGGTCTTCTCTACAGAAATAGAAATTAGCTACATAAAGTTTGACCTAGTTTGAATTTTAAAATAATTTGCTATTCATCCATGCAAACTATAATAGCAATAATTGTCATAGCACTTCCAATTAGGTAGGTACATTATTAAATGTGTTCCTGATAATTATATAATTGACATCATTTTACCTCTGCCTTTATTCAATGAGCCATAATATTACTCATTCTTTTTTTTCATTCGTTTGCTCCAAATTATTTCACTCCAGCACCTAAACAATAGAGTATTTTTGTTGAACTTTAATTACTGTAAAAGCTGCTGTGTGTTTCCAGCAGTTCATGTTTATATTTCAGATTTCCAACATTCCCGGTTTGTTTCTTGAATTTTCATATTCTCTACCTGGCTACACTGAGCATTCTGATATTTATGTATGGAAATACAATTGGTCTATGTAATCTATTTGAAGTCAATATACTGAGTTGCACCCATCAATAGTAGCATTGTAATTAACCATCACAGCATTGTTAAAGCACTGTTACGCTTGAACATTAAGATTTTCTCTGCTGCTTGTGCAACTAATTGATTTCTGTATCCATTCAGGTTAAAAGCAATTTTAATTAAATACATATTATGTTTTCATTTTAAAGCAATGATTAATTTGTGCCGGCAGAGCACGAAACACTGTAAAAGACATTATTATTTTAAGATGTGCTCACGTCTATACTTGTTTGCTAGATAAGAGTAAAATTTGGTTATCATTGTGCTAAACTAATTACTTGTATAGTAATCCTATCGTTAATCTAAATACATCTTCCCCTTTTATTGCCTATTTGGATGAGAATTATTTTTAAAGATATGGTTGCTGTTTCTCCTGGCCAAATGTTTCATAATTGTTCCTCTGACAGTTTGTGACAATAGAATTGTTTGAATTAATAAACACTGAGTAATCAGGTAAATACAGCAATAGTTTAAACAATATTATTTAGAACTCCAAATTAATTCACAAAGTTAAAGTACTATTTAGCATGGTGACTCTTATTTTGTTATTAATTTCAGGAACAACATGATCAACTTACTTTCTGGCACAACATTTTGCATTGTCTTTCTTTATTGATGTTTTATTCACCTGAGAAATTCCAGCAAGCTCGTCAAGCAAACTGATCTGAAGTTAACTGGAAAAGCACAGCAGGTCAGGCAGCATCTGAGGAGCAGGAGAATCGATGTTTCAGGCATAAGCCCTAGCCATTCCTGATGAAGGGCTTATGCCCGAAACAATAGACAATAGACAATAGACAATAGATGCAGGAGTAGGCCATTCTGCCCTTCAAGCCTGCACCGCCATTCAATATGATCATGGCTGATCATTCCTAATCAGTATCCTGTTCCAGCCTTATCTCCATACCCCTTGACTCCACTATCTTTAAGAGCTCTATCCAATTCTTTCTTAAAAGAATCCAGAGACTGGGCCTCCACTGCCCTCTGGGGCAGAGCATTCCACACAGCCACCACTCTCTGGGTGAAGTAGTTCCTCCTCATCTCTGTCCTAAATGGTCTACCCCGTATTTTTAAGTTGTGTCCTCTGGTTCGGCACTCCCCCATCAACGGAAATATGTTCCCTCCTGCCAGAGTGTCCAGTCCTTTCATAATCCTATATGTTTCAATCAGATCCCCTCTCAGTCTTCTAAACTCAAGGGTATACAAGCCCAGTTGCTTCAGTCTTTCCGTGTAAGGCAATCCTGCCATTCCAGGAATTGACCTCGTGAACCTACGCTGCACTCCCTCAATAGCCAGAATGTCTTTCCTCAAATTTGGAGACCAGAACTGTACACAGTACTCCAGGTGTGGTCTCACCAGGGCCCTGTACAGCTGCAGAAGCACCTCTTTGCTTCTATACTCAATCCCTCTTGTTATGAAGGCCAGCATGCTATTAGCCTTCTTCACGACCTGCTGTACTTGCATGCTTGCCTTCATTGACTGGTGGACAAGAACACCCAGATCTCTCTGAACAGCCCCTTTACCTAATCTGATACCATTGAGGTAGTAATCTGCCTTCCTGTTCTTGCCACCAAAGTGGATAACCAGACATTTATCCACATTAAACTGCATCTGCCATGCATCTGCCCACTCACCTAACTTGTCCAGGTCACCCTGTAATCCCCTAACATCCTCATCACATTTCACCCTACCACCTAGCTTTGTGTCATCAGCAAATTTGCTAATGTTATTGGTGATACCATCTTCTATATCATTTACATATATTGTAAAAAGCTGCGGTCCCAGCACGGATCCCTGCGGTACCCCACTGGTCACTGCCTGCCATTTCGAAATGGAGCCGTTAATCACTACCCTTTGTTTCCTATTAGCCAACCAATTCTCTATCCAATCTAGTACTTTGCCCCCAATCCCGTGCGCCCTAATTTTACTCACTAACCTCTTGTGTGGGACTTTATCAAAAGCTTTCTGAAAGTCCAGGTACACTACATCCATTGGATCTCCCTCGTCCATCTTCCGAGTTACATCCTCAAAAAATTCAAGAAGATTAGTCAAGCATGATTTCCCCTTCATAAATCCATGCTGACTCTGTCCTATCCTGTTACTATTATCCAGATGTGCCGTAATTTCATCCTTTATAATAGACTCCAGCATCTTTCCCACCACTGAGGTCAGACTAACTGGTCTATAATTTCCTGCTTTCTCCCACCCACCCTTCTTAAAAAGTGGCACAACATTAGCCACCCTCCAATCCTCAGGAACCAACCCCGATTCTATTGAACTCTGGAAAATAATCACCAGCGCATCCACGATTTCCCGAGCCACCTCCTTCAGTACCCTGGGATGCAGGCCATCAGGTCCCGGAGACTTATCAACCTTCAGACCTAACAGTCTCTCCAACACCAAATCCTGGCAAATAGAAATTCCCTTAAGTTCAGGTCCTTCAGCCACTGTTACCTCAGGGAGATTGCTTGTGTCTTCCCCAGTGAACACAGATCTGAAGTACCCATTTAATTCCTCTGCCATTTCTTCGTTCCCAGTAATATATTCCCCTGCTTCTGTCTTCAAGGGCCCAATTTTTGTCCCAACCATTTTTTTGCCTTGGACATACCTAAAAAAGCTTTTACTATCCTCCTTTATATTCTTGGCCAGTTTACCTTCGTACCTCATTTTTTCTCTGCGTATTTCCTTCTTACTAATCCTCTGTTGTTCTTTAAAAGCTTCCCAGTCCTCCGTTTTCCCGCTTATCTTCGCTAAGTTATACTTTTTCAGTTAAACATCGATTCTCCTGCTCTTTGGATGCTGCCTGACCTGCTGTGCTTTTCCAGCACCACACTCTTGACTCTGTGCTCCACCTTATGCAGTCCTCACTTTCTACTAACTGATCTTAACACAGTAATATCCTGTCTTAAACACTATTTAAAAAAAAACACTTTTTACAACTAACGTGAGTGAATTCAGCATTAACATAATACAAATGTGATACTTGAAACACAAAAGGCTGGATTTTCCTTCCTAAAAATGCTTGTATTGGGCACTTCTGTACTTTGAAGAAAATGATACAATTTGGCTGCAAAGATTCCAAAAATCCACCTGAACTTTCATTGTAAAATCTATCAATTTTGTTTCTGTAATTTAGTTTCCAGAACAGCTCTGAATTCTCCAGATGTTCACTATACAATGAAAGAATTATTTTCTTTGATCTACATTTGATTCTTCCTTTCATATAGCCAGATAATCTATTAGTTATTTCGAAAGCAGCCAGAAATCCTTCAGGCTACTCTCTGCTGTGGTTCTTAGGTTTCCTTTCTAATCTTGGTCAACATTTTCCCATTAAGCTATTTTGTTTTATTTAAAAGGCACATCCCCAAAATTTTCAATGTTTTTCCTGGGTCTATCACCCTAACTTTAATGGGAAACCATTAAGAACTCAGGAATCATATAAACGGCTACTTTTGATATTTTACCCGGTCTCCTAGAAAATGTCAGCATGTATCATTCTTTGAAACGTTTTTTGGAATGGCTTATTTTTTAGATATACTTTCAAAATAACATTGTCAATATATTTTGTGTAATTTATGACATTATTGAGGAATTAAACTAAATTCAGTTCATGAGATTAGTACCTTTACAGTTTAAGAACCTGGCTTTGGAAATATAAATTTGAAACAAATTTTGAATGTCTTAGGCTGCACAGTACCATTAATGGTGTTCATGAGGATGCATTTCCTTGTAGCTTTTGTTTAATTAACTGTATTTAGCACAATAATTTCTTAATTTTCCATCCATTGATACTTCTGGCCCATTTGGACAATTGTATGATGTTGTCAGGCTGATGTGATAACATTATAACGTTTACGCCCTTAGTAGACATGTGTGCTTCTGATATCTATTGTTGATTTTGCATTCAGTGCATGTCTAACTTAAAAGGTGAATCAATGAGGGAGGCAGTGGTATAATGATAATGTCACTGGACTATTAACTCAGAGTCTAGATTAGAGTGGTGCTGGAAAAGCACAGCAGTTCAGGCAGCATCCGACGAGCAGGAAAATCAATGCTTCTGACAAAAGCCCTTCATCAGGAATAGAGGCAGGGTGCCTGCAGAGTTGAGAGATAAATGAGAGGAGGTGGGGGTGGGGAGAAAGTAACATAGAGTACAATAGGTGAGTGGTGGTGGGGATGGAGGTGATAGGTCAGAGAGGATGGTGGAGGGGATGGGGGAAAGGAAGATAGGCAGGTAGGACAGGTCATGGGGACAGTGCTGAGCTGGAAGGTTGGAACTGGAGTGAGGTGGGGGAAGGGGAAATGAGGAAGCTGTTGAAGTCCACATTGATGCCCTGGGGTTGAAGTGTTCTGAGGCGGAAGATGAGGCGTTCTTCCTCCAAGTGTCAGGTAGTGATGGAGCGGCGGTGAAGGAGGCCCAGGACCTGCATGTTGTCAGCAGAGTGGGAGGGGGAGTTGAAATGTTGGGCCACAGGACGGTGGGGTTGATTGGTGCGGGTGTCCCAGAGATGTTCCCTAAAGCACTCTGCTAGGAGGCATCCAGTCTCCCCAATGTAGAGGAGATTGCATCGGGAGCAATGGATACAATAAATGACATTGGTGGATGTGCAGGTAAAACTTTGATGGATGTGGAAGGCTCCTTTAGGGCCTTGGATGGAGGTGAGGAAGGAGGTGTGGGCGCAGGTTTTGCAATTCCTGCGGTAGCAGGGGCAAGTGGCCGGAGGGGAGGGTCGGTTGTTGGGGGGCTTGGAGCTGACCAGGTAGTCACGGAGGGAACGGTCTTTGCGGAAAGCAGATAGGGCGGGAAGGGAAATATATTCCTGGTGGTGGGGTCCGTTTGGAGGTGGCGGAAATGTCGTTGGATGATGTGGCTTATGTGAAGGTTGGCAGGGTGGAAGGTGAGCACCAGGGGGGTTCTGTCCTTGTTACGGTTGGAGAGGTGGAGTTTGAAGGCGGAGGTGCGGGATGTGGACGAGATGGATTGGAGGCCTTCAACCCCAGGGCATCAATGTGGACTTCACCAGTTTCCTCATTTCCCTTTCCCCCACCTCACCCCAGTTCCAACCTTCCAGCTCAGCACCATCCCATGACCTGTCCTACCTGCCTACCTTCCTTTCCAGCTATCCACTCCACCCGTCCCTCTGAACTATCACCTCCACCCCCACCCCCACCCCCATTTACTCATTGTATGCTTTGCTACCTTCCCCCACCCCCACCCCCACCCCTCTCTCATTTATCTCTCGACTCTGCAGGCACCCTGCCTCTATTTTCGATGAAGGGTTTTGCCCGAAACGTTGATTTTCCTGCTCCTGGGATGCTGCCTGACCTGCTGTGCTTTTCCAGCACCACTCTAATCTAGACTCTGCTTTCCAGCATCTACAGTCCTTGCTTTTACCTCATTGATATTAACTCAGAGGACTAGATTGGCATCCAAATCCCATGTTGGGAACTGGTGGAGTTTGACTTCAATAAAACTGTGAAGTTAAAAAATAATGCTTGACTAATGGCAACCACATAACTACTGTCAATGGGAAATTGAGGAGTAAGTATGTAGGGAGATCTCAGACATGTATAAGAGTAAAAAGATTGCATTAATAGGAGATGTTAACTTTCCAAACATAGATTGGGACTGCCTGGGTGTCAAGGGCTTGAATGGGAGGAATTTGTTAATTGTGTTCAAGAAAATTTTCTTCATTAATATGTAGATGTACTTGCTAAAGAAGGACCTGACGGGCAACATTTTCACACAAAGGGTGGTGAGTATATGAAATGAACTGCCAGAGGAAGTGGTAGAGGCAGGTACAGTTACAAAATCAAGACTCAACCTTCTCTGGGGAAATTTTGCAGGGCAAGTGGCTGAGGTGTTAGTTGGGGGAGCACTTTGGGGCAACTGTTCATAATTATAATCGTTTTAAAACTGTTTTGAAAAAGGATAGGCCTGGTTCACAAGTTAAAATTCTTCATTGGAGCAAGGCCAATTTTGACTGTATTAGTCAGGAACTGTCAAAAGTCAATTGGGGTAGACTATTCACAGGTGAAGAGATAATTGGAAAGTTGTAAGCTTTCAAAAGTGAGATAACGAGAATTCAGAGACAATATGTTCCTGTTTGAGAGAAGGGAAAGGCTGGTAGCAGTAGGGAACACTGGATGACTAGAGATTTTGAGCTTCTGGTCAAGGAAAAGGAGACATGACACGTATGGACAGTTGGGGTCATACTTAAGAGAGAAGCCAGGAGGGTAAAAAGGGGACATGAGATTGCTTTGGCAGATAAGGTTAAGAAGAATCCAGAGATTCTACATTTACATTAAGGGCAAAAGAGCAACTCGGGAGAGAATAGGGTCCCTTAAAGATCAATGAGACCATCTATGTGTGGAAACACAGGAGATGAGTGAGACATTGAATGAATATTTTACGTCAGCATTTACTGTAGAGAAAGGCAAGAAAATTAGAGAACTTGGGGACATAATGACCTTTTGAAAACAGTCCAGGTTACAGAAGAGGAGGAGATGCTGGACCTAAAATCCATAAAAGTGGATAAATCCCCAGGATGTGATCAAGACGCCCAGAACATTGTGGAAAGCTAGGCAAGAAATTAAGGGACCCTGGCAGAGATATTTGATTCATCCACAGTCACAGTGAGGTGCTGGAAGAGTGGAGGGTGGTTAATGCTGTGCTTTTATTTAAGAAAGACTGCAAGGGAAGGCCCAGGAACTATAGACTGGTGAGCTTGACCTCAATAGTGGTAAGTTGTTGGAGGGGATTCTGAGGAACAGGAATCACAGGCATTTGGAGAGGCAAGGACTGATTAGAGATAGGCTTTGTGCATGGGAAATCATGCCTCACTAACTTTGAGTTTTCTGAGGATGTAAACAGGAGGATAGATGAGAGCAGAGCAGTAAACATTGTCTACATGAGTTTTAGCAAGGCCTTTGAAAAGATTCCGCATGGTAAAGTTAGATCACATGGGATCCAGGGAGAACTAGTCAATTAGATACAAAGTTGGCTCAATGGTAGGAGAATGGTGGTGCAAGGTTGTTTAGACTGGAGGCCTGTGACCAGCAGTGTTCTGCAGGAATCAGTGCTGATCCACTGTTGTTTGTCATTTATATAAATGATTTAGATGAGATTATAGGAAGGGTGGCTAGTAATGTTGTGGATGACAGCAAAATTGATAGTACAGTAGGGATCTTAATCAGCTCAGTTAATTTGGATAACTGCAAGGTGTTTCATATTAGTAAGAAAAACCAGGGCAGCATTTATACAGTTAATGATAGGGCCCTGGGGAATGTTGTCAAGCAGAGAGACCCAGGGTTCAGGTACATAGTTCCTTGAAAATAGTGTCACAGATCGACCGGGTGTTTGGCAAGCTTGCCTTCATCCATCAGAGCATTGAGTACAGGAGTTGGGATGTAACATTACAGCTATGTAAGAGAACATTGGTAAGGAGTACTCATTTGGAACATTTGGAGTACTCATACAATTCTGGTTGCCCTGCTGTAGAAAGGATGTGATTAAACTAGAAAGATTGCAATAAAAATTTACAAGGATGATGCTGAGACTGGAAGCTTTGAATTATAAGGTAAGGCTGGATAGGCCAGGATGTTTTCCCTGGAGTGCAGAAGCTGATGGATTACCTTATTGAGGCTTATAAAATCATGATGGCCATAGTTAGGATGGATAGCCATAGTTTTTTTTCGCTAGGGTACACAGTCCAAAATTAGAGGGCATAGGTTTAAGGTGAGAGGGAAAAGATTTTAAAAAAGACCTGGGTGCCAACCTTTTCACATAGAGGATGATGCGTGTATGGTATGAACTGCCAGAGGAAATGGTACAGACAGGTACAGAAATAACATTTAAAAGATATTTGGACAGGTACATGAATAGGAAAGGTTTAGAAGGATATGGGTCAAATGCAGCCATCTGGGACTAGTTTAGTTTGGGAAACTTTGTTGGCATGGGTGAATTGTACTGAAGTGTCTGGTTCCGTGCTGTATGATTCTATGACTATGACTCTAAAAAATCTATCTGATTCACTGACATCCTTTGGTAAAGGAAATTTGTAATCATTACCTGGTCTGTGACTACATGTGACTCCAGACCCACAGCAAAGTAATCGATTGTTAATCACTCTCTGAGCAATTCAGAATTGACAATAAGTGCTAGCCTAGCTGATTACACACTCATCCTGTGAAAGAATAAAGAGAGAAAAATTGGAGCCCATCAACCAGTTTATTAACAAGATTATGCAATTGTTGGTACCATTACACCATTACATGTTCCTACAATGTTCCTCCAAGTTGCTATAATAATGGCTTTGACATCTGTTGGTGCCTACATAACCTAGAAGGAGGGACACAAATGATAGTTCAACAAGTATTTTGATCAACTACCAGCTCAACTGCAAAATGCTTTACACAATAAGTCAGCTTTCATTTTTCCAAACGTAGCAAAATGAAGGCAAATTTTTAGCTTGAATGCTCCAAGCACAAAGCTTCACCAGGTGAGATATTGACAAATCTTGCAGGCACAGACTACAATCGATTATTGAAAGATCAATACTGTAATCACTGCATTTTCAGCTATGGACTTGTGAAAAGTAAATCTCTATTCTAATATTTGTCAATGTCAGTTTTTTTTATTTATGTTACAAAACCTTTCCATGCTCCTGCCAGTTATATTGTATGCATTATTAAGGATTGTAAAGGCATGAGCATATTTCCCTTTGAGTCAGAAGGTTGTGATCACTAAGTCCTATTAACAAAGCAGGACATATACAGGATTCTATTCAACTTTCAGCATGGATTCAGGCCAAAACTCCAGGAGATTCCTGCCGAAATGTTGCTTTGCTCTATGCTTGTTCAGATGGCTATTCTTCCCACTGTAAGAAAGTGGTATGATTGATATTCTGGGACGATGATATCAAGTGTGTCTAAGAGTCTTCATCACCTTGAACTGATGAACCAACTGAAAACTAGAATATATTTATGGCTGTTATGGCTATACCTTTTGTTTAATATCCATTCTAATGAGAAGACTGTCAATAGTAGGCAGAAGTGTCAGAATGCAAGCGCCTTATTACAGAATTAATTAAAATTGAAAATGATAAAATAATTCGTATATTAAAAAATAGTATAAATGCATCAATAATAATTCACAGTTGGAAGTGGTAGCTTCTACTTAGTCAAGGTGATGGCGGTAGCTGGGTACAACTTCAAAGTAACAATACACATCCAGCTATTGATGCCATTTGATTTTTGTCATCCATAGTTATTATGACAAAAGCCTGGTAAGGTTTGGGTCTATCTTTCAATTAAACTGGCTGTTATTTACAGGTATTGTGTGGCCCTGTCATATACATATTGCAACCTCACTGCACTATTGTGCTTGTCAAAGCTACAGAAAAGCTCATGGATAAAAGACAATGATTAATTTCTTGAAGCAATGGATGAGGCTGTCAGCACAATAGACAAGAGGCAATCAACATTGCAATCATTTTCTGCTGGGGTTTGCAATGATGAAATTAGCTTAAGTATTGTGCTGCCTTTGAAGTCCTTTTCACCCCGCATTTAGACATCAAATAATACTGCACATTTATTCCTCACAGTTTTGAAGTGCAAATTTGCACCAATTCTGAAAGCATGGTAGAAAGACTAAAAATTGTTTTTGGGAAACCAAGTAATAATAATAAAAGCACAACTGTGAGATTTGTGACATGTATTTTTGGACTATTCATGCTAACTATATGAATCCATTGGCATTTGCTTTCCCTTGCTTCACAATCTATAATATATAGTATGCATATATATATATATATATATATATAATAACATATTGCCCACAGAAAGTATTGTTTATACACATAAAACATTCCATGTGTGTTTTTTTTTAATGTTGCTTTGTCAGATTCTTTGCAATACATGATTGTGTTAAAGATCTATATCACTGTTCAAAGCTGTATTAAATGTGAAAAATATATGTATGTAGTATTAATTCTCAAACGTGAGAATTCAATGAACTCCTAATTTCATATATTGCACACTACAACTAAAAGATTTATGTTAATAACTCAATTGTCAAAAATATCTATTTCTCCTACATATGAAAAAGAAAGACTTGCTTTTAATAGAGCTTCTCAGAAACATGCCAAATCACATTACATACAATAAATTACTTTGAAATGTTATTATGTAACAAGCTCAGCAGCCATTTTGTGCACAGTAAGAACTAATAGCTGAAATAAGCTGCTAAACTATTTTCTGTGGTGTTGACAAAAGGAAGAATGTTGGCCCCCATACCAGGAAAATTCACTATTTTTCAGGCTAGTTAAAGTCCACATGATAGGTGATACCCCATTTTTAACATTTCATCCAAGAATGGTAATTCAGGAATGTTGTTCCAAATTGCCAGCCTAGGTAATGGATCCAAATTCTGGTTTGCTGTTTGAATTCTTGACTTTATCAATCACTTATGAATACTGAGATCTGAACCAAGGTAACAAACACACACCATTCATGATATTCTGTTAGGTGATGCTGTACAATATAAACTTCGAATGCCATGGCATTTTGAAAGGTAATTTTAAAACCATTACTGTGGGATTAATGTTTACAATAGCAGCTGATTCTTCACTCCAGATAAAGTCTAGTCTCTTTTGCTTTGGCATTATTGCAAGACTTTTCAACAGTGCAGTGACCTGACTAGCATTGATCTTCTTTGGTTAGCGAATTTGAGTAATTATTCATCATTGCCAATGTAAACTTTATACTAGGAGCTAACCTGATTGCAGATGTGCGTACTTTAGCCATGGAAAGGGCACACTGAAAGCTAAGAGATTAAATATGAAGAAAAATCTTGACCTTTAAGTTCATAAATATCTCCTTATGCTGTCTTCCTGTTCTCAAAGCTGTAAATGCAGAACACTTTTTTTTAAGATCCATTAACGTTTTAAAGATCGTAGCATTTATTTTTCTGGAGTTTGACTGATTGTACAGCATTGTTTCAGGCCTGCTCCCTTCAGCAAAGAGAATGTGAGGAAGTTACTGTATGAGGTGGCCCAGAGAGTTGTGAGACAGTGGAGATGCCTTCAAATGGTTTCTGAATACAGTTGCCTGGTGGGGTGGCATATCAGGTAAATTCTATTCTTTCAGTGCATTGATCAGGGAAGAAAATGGGAAAATAAGTTCTCCAGAATGAGTGAGGCAGCTAAAGTAAGGAACACTAAGATAGTGGTTCGATTTGTTGTGCAAGCCAGAAGTAAACTGCTCACCTTATGCCACTACATGTCAATTACATTCTGCAAAGAATTGACCTTATCTCTCATGTATTAAAAATTCATTAATCTCTGAGGATGGGATGTCCGAAACAAGCTGTAATGCCTTTGCCACTCTGAAGCCACTGGCTGTCCAAATAAATGAGAGGGAAGCTATTAACAGAGTGGATGAGTGGCTGTTTGGTGAATGGTTCCTTTACTTTTGTCACTTTCCTCCTATCTAGCACTTGTATGAAGTCTGTCATCCTTCACTTTACACAATTTTGATTTCATCCCAAATTTTCTATTCCAACATGCAGCAAATCCCCTTTAACTATTTCTGATCAATGCAGCTTCTTCCAGTTACACAGACCCTTATGATCTCTACAGTATTCCCACTCAGGGTGCTAGCACAGCCCTGGTGAGCATGGCAGTGGCCTAGTGATATTATTGTTGGATTTGAAATCAGGTTTGAATCTGACCAAAGCAGATCATAGGAACTGAATTTGGAATTAAAAGTCTAAAGATGACCATGAAACCATCGTCAATTTACAGGAAAACCCGTCAGGTTCACTGATGTCATTAAAGGAAGGAAATCTACTATCCTTACCTGGTCTGACCTGCATGTGACTCCAGACCCACAGCAATGTGGTTGACTCTTAATTGCTCTCTGAATGGCCAAGCAAACCATTCAGATGTATCAAACCACTAAAGAGCCTCAAAGAAATAGGAATGAAACCAATTGAACCATTTGGTATTGACTTAGGCCCTGTAAATAACAAGAACAAATACGTCCTTAATGACTCGCTAAAATCATCCTTACTAACATCTGGGACTGTTGCCAAAATTAGGACAGCTGTCTCACAGACTAGTCAAGCAACAGCCCGATATAATCATCCATAGGCAATCACACCATATCGACAATGTTGCAACCAACACCGTCACTATCCCTGAGTAAGTCTTGTCCCACTGGCAGGGCAGATCTTGCAGAGGTTATCATACAGTGATACATTCCATTCTCATTATCTGCTGATTTATTATCCATGGATCCGTGTACTCATCAAGTCTCCTCTACCTCCCCCAACCCCCACACCCCCCCACCCCCCCTCTTCCTACAGTTAGGAGGGGGAGTTGCCTCAGAAGTCCTCAACATTGACTCCAGATTTCAAAAAGTCTTATGGTATCTAGTCAAATAGGGGCAATCCTGCAAATTACCATGTCCAGCAATCCCTTGACTAATGAAGCAGTACACATCTTCATGTTGAGGAACACTTGGAGGAAGCACCGAGGGTGGAAGGGTGCAGAATATACTTAGAGAAGTGATGTCAATGCCCATCATCAGGAGTGGCATGGCAACTCCATGACTGGCGGAGCTGGACATAACTGTTAGATCGGGACTGTTACAGGTAGTGAGGTAAACAACACAAGAGAAAATGACCTTATTCTCACCAAACTGCTTTCCACAGATGCATCTGTCCATAACTTTATCGTAAGAGTGACCACTCAATCCTGTCTTCACAATGAAAATACCCTCAATTGTGTTGGCTGACATGATCAACATGCTAAATGGGATAGACTTTGGGCAGATCTAGCAACTCAAGACTGGGCACCCATGAGGTACTGTGGGTCATTAGCAGTAGCAGAATTATACTTACGAAAACTTTTCAATCTCATGGCCTGTCGTATCCACCATTCAACCATTACCATCAGTCCAGGGGATTAACCCTGTCCAATGGAGAGTACAGGAGGGCTTCTGGGAACAGTATCTGGCATACCTAAAAATGAGGTGTCAACCTGTTGAAGTCTTCAAGTCTTAAGGCAGGACTGTGCAAAAAGCATAAGCAACGAGTGATAGAGCTAAATGATTCCACAGCCAGAGAATCTGATCAAAGCTCTGCATTCTTATCACAATGCACTTGCCTGGATGAGTGAAGTTCCAACAATTAAGAGGTTTGGCACCATCCAGGGCAAGAGTTGAAACGTGTGGTGCTGGAAAAGCGCAGCAGGCCAGGCAGCAACCGAGGAGCAGGAGAATCGACGTTTCGGGCATAAGCCCTTCTTCAGGAATGAGGCTAGTGTGCCAAGCGGGCTGAGATAAAAGATGGGGGGGGGGGGTCTTTGGGGGAGGGGCGCTGGGAATACGATAAGTGGAAGGAACTGAGGGTGAGGGTGATAGGCCGGAGAGGGGGTGGGGGTGGAGACGTCGGAAAGAAGATTACAGGTCAAGAGGGTGGTGCTGAATCCAGGGGTTAGGACTGAGATAAGGTGGGGGGGAGGGGAAATGAGGAAGCTGGAGAAATCTACATTCATCCTGTGTGGTTGAAGGGTTCCTAGGCGGATGATGAAGCGCTCTTCCTCCAGGCGTCGTGTGGCCAGGGTCTGGCGATGGAGGAGGCCAAGGACCTGCATGTCCTTGGCGGAGTGGGAGGGGGAGTTAAAGTGTTCAGCCACGGGGCGGTTGGGTTGGGTGGTGTGGGTGTCCCAGAGGTGTTCCCTGAAACTTTCCGCAAGTAGGCGGCCTGTCTCCCCAATGTAGAGGAGACCACATTGGGTGCAGCGGATACAGTAAATGATGTGTGTGGAGGTGCAGGTGAATTTGCGACGGATATGGAAGGATCCATTGGGGCCTTGGAGGGAGGTGAGGGGGGAGGTGTGGGTGCAATTTTTGCACTTCTTGTTGTTGCAGAGGAAGGTGCCGGGAGTGGAGGTTGGGTTGGTGGGGGGTGTGGACCTGATGAGGGAGTCACGGTGGGAGTGGTCTCTCCGGAACGCTGATAGGGGTGGGGAAGGAAATATATCCCTGGTGGTGGGGTCTGTTTGGAGGTGGCAGAAATGATGAAGGATGATACGATGTATCCAGAGGTTGGTGGGGTGGAAGGTGAGGACCGGTGGGGTTCTGTCCTGGTGGCGATTGGAGGGGCAGGGCTCCAGGGTGGAGGAGCGGGAAGTGGAGGAGAAGCGGTGGAGGGCATTGACGACCACGTCGGAGGAGAAGTTGCGGTCTTTGAAGAAGGAGGCCATTTGGGCTGTTTGGTAGTGGAATTGGTCCTCCTGGGAGCAGATGTGGCGGAGGCGAAGGAATCTGGAATATGGGATGGCATTTTTACAGCGGGCAGGGTGGGAGGAGGTGTAATCTAGGAAGCTGTGGGAATCGGTTAGTTTGTAGTAAATGTCTGTGTTGAGTTGGTTGCCCTAGATAGAAATGGAGAGGTCTAGGAAGGGGAGGGAGGAGTCTGAGATGGTCCTCTCCTCAGACTCCCCATATCCATTGCAAATTCATCTGCTCCTCCACACACATCATTTACTGTATCCGCTGCACCCAATGTGGTCTCCTCTACATTGGGGAGACAGGCCGCCTACTTGCGGAATGTTTCAGGGAACAACTCTGGGACACACGCACCAACCAACCCAACCGCCCCGTGGCTGAACACTTTAACTCCCCCTCCCTCTCTGCCAAGGACATGCAGGTCCTTGACCTCCTCCATCGCCAGATCCTGGCCACATGACACCTGCAGGAAGAACGTCTCATCTTCCGCCTAGGAACCCTCTAACCACACAGGATGAATGTAGATTTCTCCAGCTTCCTCATTTCCCCTCCCCCCACCTTATCTCAGTCTCAACCCCCAGATTCAGCATCGCCCTCTTGACCTGCAATCTCCTTCCTGACTTCTCCGCTCCCACCCCCTCTCCAGCCTATCACCCTCACCCTCACCTCCTTCCACTTATCGTATTCCCAGCGCCTCTCCCCCAAAATCCTAACCCCCTCCCCACCTTTTATCTCAGCCTGCTTGGGCACACCCCAGCCTCATTCCTGAAGAAGGGCTTATGCCCGAAACGTCAATTCTTCTGCTCCTCGGATGCTGCCTGGCCTGCTGCGCTTTTCCAGCACCACACTTTTCAACTTTGGTCTCCAGCATCTGCAGTCCTCACTTTCTCCTACCATCCAGGACAAAGCAATCCACCTGACTGACTCCCCTTCCCTGCTTTAAACCCCTCCAGCACAAGCACACAGTGACAGCAGCGTGCACCATTTAAAAGATGCACTGTAGTAACATAGCAAGATGCCTTCAGCAACTACTGCTCAATGTGCAATCTCTGCCACTTGCAAGAACTAGGGCAGCAAACAAATAGGACCACCAGCACATACCACGCCCCCCAAACTACACACCACCCTGAATTGAAATATATTCCATTCACTGAAAGAAAATCATAGCACTCTCTGCTCACAGCACTGCGTATTCATCTATACCACACTGAGTTTTATACTTCAAGAAAGTGGTCCACCATCACATTCTCAAGGGCAGGCAGGAATGGAAATAAATGCCAGTCTAACGGAAACACTCACATCTCAAAGAACAAATCGAGAAAGAGATCTATCTTAATATCTCCTTATGTGGTTGGATGTCAAGTGTTTTCTAATTTTTATGATAGCACCCCTTCAGAGTTTCTGGGATATTTATCCACATTACTGATCTTTAAATTAAATTGTTTTTTTTTGTTGCTGAATGATGGACACCCTCCTCTGTTTTAAGGCCCTATCATCATGACAGTGAATTTCTTGTAGAAACCCAATTCCTTTCTCTGAGTTGGGATCTCTCAAAATGAGGAACATGGTAACAGGAATGAGAAAAAGAAAGTACCCCATCACACCACTTGATTACCGACCAACTACAATAGATGCCATATGTTCCAGCCCTGATACATCCACTTTTGGGGCAATTGAACAGAGATGTCACAAGTGAACATTAGATGAAGAATTAAAGGCCAGCGCACAAGTGAAGCTGGGAGCAAATGAGTATGAAAAGGTAGAAAGGAGGATTAGGAAATACTTCGCTAAAGGGCAAAACACTTTGAGAATTTTCACAATTCTCTACTTGTGGTGCCAGGGATTATAGAATGGTTTCATCCCAATACTGCTGCCAGCCTGTGTAGTGGTGTTTATACATACCATCCAACCACCATAGGTATTAACCCTGTATTTGCTGGGTTAGCTAAAAGGAGAAAAAATGCACAAAGTACCGCCCTGTTGAAATATCAATGATAGAATGGTGAATTAATCATTAGAAAATCATTGGGCTGTATCTTATGTGTTTTCTGTATGGATCATGGCATGTTATAATTCAGGAGATGTACTGAACTGGTAACACAGAGTGCGTGACTGACTTCTATTAACATTCTCATTTTCCTACTGTACGTGCCAAATGGCTCCCGCACCATACATCTGAATCAAGTCTACTATGTGAAAGCCCCATATAAAAACATTGCCCCTGTCCCCATGTCTCCCATTCCTCCATCACAGGGTTCCATCTCCCAATGTTTGGAGGGTAAGGTTAAATGCCATTTGTTTGTGCAGTTGACTGCTGACTGCTCACATTAATTCTGGATTAGTGGTGCTGGAAGAGCACAGCAGTTCAGGCAGCATCCAAGTATGACAAGTACCATGACACTTCTCATATTCCCCAAAGAGACTCATTGAAACCATTGCCGGTAGATCTGCACATAAGGCCAGTTAATAAAATGAGGCAATTCTGTTAGATGTGATATATTAGCATGAATAGAGGATTGGCTAAATAATAGAGAATTGGGATAAAGGGGGCATTTTCAGGATGGCAACTTTTTACTAATGGATTGTCAAAGGGATCAGTGCTGGGGCCACAATTATTTGCAATATACATTAATGACTTGGGTGATGGAAAAGAAGGTATTATCACCAAGTTTGTGGCTGACAAAAAAAAAGGTGGGTAGGTATGTGGTGAGCGTGACACAAAGAGTCTGCAAAGAAATATAGACAGATTGAATGAGCAGATGAAAACTTGGCAGATGGAATATAATGTAGGAAAATGTGAGGTCACGCACTTTGGCAGGAATAAAGGTAGAATTGGATATTATTTAATTAGGAGAGACTGTAGAAAGTTGCAGCATAGAGGGATTTATGGATTATAGAGTCTTAGAGGTCTGTGTCACAGACAAAGACCCTTCAGCCCATCACATCTGCACCAATAATAAACAACAACCTAACTATTCTAACGATATTGTTCAGTACCTGGCCAAAGCCTTCACATCAGAAGGACATAGTAAAATACTTCTTAAGTATTATGAGGGTTTCTTCTCCACCACCCTTACAGTCAGGGGGCTCCAAATTCCCACCATCATTTCAGGGAAAAATATTTTCCTCACATTCTGTCTAAACCTTCTGCCCCTTATCTTAAATCTATGCCCTTTGGCTATCAACCCCTTCACCAAGGTGGGAAGTTCCTCTTCTCTACCCTATCTATGTCCCCCCATACTTTTATATATCGCAGTCATGTCCCTCTCAGTCCCCTCTGTCCCAAGAAAAACGATTCCAATCCGTCTAATCGTTCTTCATAACTGAAACCGTCCAGCGTAGCCAACATTTTGGTAAATCTCCTGTTCACCCTCTTCAGAGTGATCACATCCACCAAAAAATGTGAATTTCAGAACTGTATGCAATATTTTTGTTGTGGCCTAACCAACAATTTATTCAGTTCCAGCATAACCTTCCCACTCTTAAACTCTAGTTTAGTGGGTAAAGGGTAAGGCAAATGAAATAGAATATAATGGAGTATGAAAACAGGGAACTCTTGCTAAAACTATACAAGGCTCTTGTTAAACCACATCTGGAATATTGTGAACAGTTCTGGTCCCCTTATCTCGAGAATGATATACTGGCATTGGAAGGTCATCAAGAGAAGGTTCAGTAGGTTTATTCCAGATAATGTGGGATATGGTGGGATTTTCTTGTGAGAAAAGATCGAGTAGCCTGGACTTGTAATCATTGAAGTTTAAAAGAATGAGAAGAGTCCTTATTGAAACATACTAGACAATTTTTAGGGGGCTGGACAGGTTAGATGCTGAGAGGTTGTTTCCCCTTGTGGGAGAGACTATGATCAGACAGCATATTTTCAGAATAAAGGGTCTCCCATTTAATACAGAAGTGAGGAGGAATTTCTTCTCCCAGAGGGGCCTGAGCTAATGGAATTTCTACCACAAAGAGCTGTCAAGACTGATTGGATAAACTTATGCAAGGCTGAGGAAGGCAAGTTGTTTTAAGAGAATCAAGGATTGTGGGGATAAAGCAGGAAAGTGAAAATAAAGGTTATCAGATCAGCCAGGATTGAATGGTCCAATTTTGCACCCATGTCTTATCCAAGTATTGTTGCATCTGCGTCCGTTCTACGCCGAGCATCCAGCAAAATTGTTGAGGTAAACATGCATTTGAAAGGCCAGGACCAGCATCAACTTTTAGCAAATGTGGAGCAGTCTCTTAAAGCAGAGATTCCAGCAAAATAAGCCTTCATGATGGACAGAATTACAGGAAATCCAGTCTTTCATCTTCAATGGAAAGTCCTCAAGATGCAAAAGGGGCAACAGTCCAACTAAATGAGGATGTCCTGGGAATACGATAAGGAAACCATGTCATCTGCAGCAGGATTTGGGATACAGGGAGCTATAGTCTGTATTGAGGTAGGAGGCAAAATTCCATTTTATGATGCAAATGTATGTGCTGCACAACAGATTATTTCATTGGGGTTGTTTAGGGCTGGATGATGTCACCTTAGCATGAGATTCCCATGATTGCTCATGTCTGGAGACTTTGCCACAGGTCAGTACAGGCAAAGGATACAGCATAACTCTTGCATGCTTTACTCTAGACAGCCGGAGGATGCAATGAATATTTATGGGTGCACAATGGCAATCTATGAAAGCTGCAGCAATGTACTGTGTAGGAAAATGACGACATTGATCAGAAGGAACATCACTAGCACAGTATCATCGGCCACATCAACCGATGTGTGCAGTCACGGAGCCATAGATTCATAGAGTCATACAGCACAGAAACAGACCCTTCGGTCCAACTAGTTCATGTCGATCAATTTTCCCAAACTAAACTAGTCCCACTTGCCTGTGTTTGATGCATATTCCTTTGAACCCTTTCTATTCATGTACCTGCCCAAATGTCTTTTAAATGTTATAACTGTACCTGCATTTACCACTTCCTCTGGTAATTCATTTCACACATGAACCATCCCCTGCTTGAAAATGTTGCCCCTTGGGTCCCTTTTAAATCTTTCTCCACTTACCTTAAAAATATGCCCCCTAGTTTTGAACTCACTGACTACAGGAAAAGATCCTTGCTATTCACCTTATCTATGCTGCTCATGATTTCACAAACACCTCAACCTCCTACACTCCAATGAAAAAGTCCCAGTCTATCCAGCATATCTCGATAACATCTTATCTGAACCCTGTGCAATTGAATAATATCCTTCCTATAGCAGGGCAACCAGAACTGTACACAGTACTCCAAGAGTGGCCTCACCAATGCCTTGTACAACCTCGCTGGACATCTAAAGTCCTATACTCAATGTTCTGAGCAATGAAGGCAAAATTGCTTAACTTCTCCTTCACCATTCTGTTTACCTGAGATGAGATTTTGTACCTTAGGGCTCTCTGTTCAACAACACTACCCAGGGCCCTACCATTAACTCTATAATTCCTGCCTGTGTTTCTTTTACCAGGAAGTAATACCTCAAATTAAACTCCATCTACCCACTTCTCAGCCCATTGGCCCAATTGATCACGGTTCCTTTGTAATCTTAGCTAATCTTCTTCAATGTCAACTATACCACCAATTTTGGTGTCATTTGCAGATGTACTAACCATGCCTGTTAAGTTCTAATCCAAATTATTTATATAAATTACAAACAAAAATGGATCCAGCATTGCTCCCTGTGTAACACCACTGGTCACAGATTTCCTGTCCGAACACAACCCTCCACCACCATCCTCGGTCTCCTACTGTTAAGCCAATTTTGGAAGCAATTAGCAAGCTCTCCCTGAATCCCATGTGATCTAACTTCACTAATTAACCTACCATGCAGAGTCTTTAATAAACATAAAGGTGAATAAATCTCCTTTACTAAAGTCCATGTAGACAATGTCTATCACTCTGCCCTCATCTTTCTTTTTGATTATGATCTCAATAAATTCAATCAAGTTTTGGCGACACGATTCCCCATGCACAAAGCCATGCTGATGATCCCTAAACAGTCTTTGTCCCTCCAAATGCATGTAAATCCTACCTCTCATAAAGCCCTGTAACAACTTACCAACCACTGATGTCTAACTCACAGGTCTGTAGTTCCCAAGATTCTCCTTACGCCTTTCTTCAATAAAGGCACAACGTTAGCTACCCTCCAGTTCTCCAGTACCTCGCCTGAAGTTATAGATGATACAAATATCTCTGCAAACGGCCCTGTAATTTCTTCTCTAACTTTCCACAACATGCTGGGATACACTTGAACAGGTTCTGGAGATTTATTCACCTTTATGTTTATTAAAACCTCCAGCACTTCTTATCCTGAAATATGGACTGTTTTCAAGACATCAATATTGATTTTCCTGAATTCCCTAGCCTTCGCTACTTTCTCCATAGTAATAACTGATGTGAAATATTCAGTTAGTATCTCTCCCATCTCCTGTGTTCTTTGGCAACTGCTTTCAATGGAACGATGTTGATTGAAGTCATCATTCTCTGACTGTAAATGTACTGATGTTGCAGAGGCCAACATCCACTACTTAATCCCAGTTGTAAAACCAACTGATTGGTTTGTTCTTTTTTTACTTTCCTCTTGGTTATTAAAAGTTAAAGTTACAAATTGATGGAAGTTTTCACAGCATTTGACTCAAATAATTCATCATTCAAGCGTTAACTCATGACAAAATTTCATGATAGCATGAGAGCTATGAAAAAAATTGTCATCCTTTAGACAGGGTCATAACATTGTGTGGTGCATTGGCTGACTACTATCTCTGTCTCCATTCTTGAAGCTGGAACAAAAATGACAGTCGATCACACAAGTGATGATAGAAGGCGAACATGTTTTCATAAATGTGATAATGTATTTACAATGAAGCTTCAGAGAGGGTTGGCAGGGTCTCGTGATGTGGTCTCCTCGGGCCTTCAGTAGGAAAGAGGATAGCTCTCCTCTCCATCCCCTCGTCTTCTAGGACTTGCAAGACACTGTCAGCAGATTGAGGTGCCAAATCTGCCTCCATCAGCCACCTCTGGGGCAATTCTGCCCACACTGCAACTGGGAACAGCTTCACCTTTCTTGCAGCATTTGAATCTGTGCAGAGTAGGGCTTTAAATGGAGTAGCAGCAGATGGAAATCTGGAAGATTTCAGCAGTACTGAGTACTTCCACGACTAGTAAATGCAAGATAGGCCAAAAGCAGCACCATGGAGGTGTAAGACATATTTTATGAGACAAATGGCACAATATTGCAAGAGAAAACTCACTAGATTTTATGGAGAGAAAATCTCCATGTAACTTCCTGAAATTAGCACTCTACATTTTGGGAAAAGTCAGTCTGTTGAGTATTAATAAATTTATCTTTTATTTGTACACCTCTGTTGACAGTGATGTCTAATTGTAGCTGTGCAGAAACATTGTCAGGATCATTTTTCACAGTAACCTTTCAATAGCAAGCTTTTCAATCTATTTAATTTTAGTCGCCTATATTTAATCGACGTAAATGTAATATAACACAAGAGTTAGCTGTCTAAAACATTTATTTCAAGTTAGTTATTGCTTTAAATAGTTTTATTATGGTATATACTGGCTAGCACTTTCTGATATTCAATCTTGGGCTGTTTCTTGATGAATTTGATTGAATGATTAAAGAGAGATCAAAGCAGTGTGCTTCAATCATTTGCATCAACTCTGTACTGGCATTTACAACCACAATATCCTCAGCTGTTGACAAACTATAATGGTCAAAGAAAGTAAAGCTAAAACCCGCAGGTTTCTCAACTGTAAATTGTATAGGCTTTCAGGTATATGAATGCGATGTTCAGGTTCTAAGCCCAACTCAGCACTCTGATAATAGCCATTAATTTTGTTTTCCAGTACCCCCTGCCAAGGTTTTATACCTTTTCATGGAACTACATACAGAATCTTACATTTATATAAATATCATTGCCCTTGGCTTTTATCTTGATACTTATTTTTTCCTCTTATTGTTGCTGAGGTGTACTCATGGGTAATAATATATTGTGTATGATCCTCTGGATTTCTCACCACTTCACAATGAAATTGAATTTCACTGAAGATCGGTTTGTGCCTGTGATATGCTGTAATTGCTTCTTTGTGTGCTAGGCAGGATCATACACAGTTTAAAAATGCTATCTCTGAAAATCTCCTTTTAATAAAATCTTTGAAGAGCAATATGTTGCCTCACCATAGAGCATTTCCTGACAAAGGGCCTATGCTGAACTACTAACCTACTCTGTATTTCAGTTTAATTTTCCAGTTTCTAGCATTTATGGCTTGTTTTTAAGACCAACTTTGCTGTGTAATTGTTCACAACATTATCGTTACTCATATTCAATATTTAGACCAACTTCTTTGGCGAAAATTTGAAGATTGGAATTTACTCCAAACTAAAATTGGCCACGTTATCAATGTAAGTTATTTTTTTCCATTCTTTTGAGTTCAAAATCCAATTAATCTGCCTGCTTAAATATAATAGTTGTGCACAATAACATATGGTAACTATTGTCTCCATCAAGTGTACTACCGGTTTAGATCTCGCAGCAAGTTCTATAGATTGCTGCTAACAATGAATTGAATTCAATGTGATTGGAACAGATAGAACATTCATAATACACATAATATACATTAATGTTGAAGCTACCATCTATATATGCCAACTGGCATGATTTGCAAAATATCAGGCTCAGATTTGGTTTCCCTTTGGCTGGATTGATTGCCAATACTCATTGCCTACATTTGTAAATGAGTACACAAAAAGTGATTTTATGCTTGAAGTTTTGAATAGGTAACCACCAGTCTAAGATAGTTCTTCACTGATGTATCACTCAACTAATGGCAATCCAATGACCTATAATTGTTAGTTGCGACCCTTACTGTTGGGAAGTGCATAACAAATATATCTGGATCACACAGATATTTGTTCAGTTGGTTCTGTAATATAACAACAGAATGAAAATAAGTGTCAGGAATGAGTAAACCCTCCAGAAGGTGAGAACCACCATCTTGATCATTAATAAAGGCAGAAAATCCCCCCAAACAGTACAGAAATACAGAATTGCTGTTTAGCGTAATTTAGGATCTGAAAGAAATAACAAAACACAAGTTGAGGATCCAGAGGAGGTTTACAAGAATTATGCTAGGGCTAAAGGGCTTGTCATATGAGGAGTGATTGAGGACTCTGTGTCTGTACTCGATGGAGTTTAGAAGGGGGAATCTCATTGAAGCTTGCAAAATACTGAGGGGCCTGGATGGAGTAGACATGGAGAAAATGTTTCCACTAGTAGGAGGGATTAGGACCAGACAGCACAGCCATAGATTGAAGTCATGACCCTTTAGAAGTGAGATAAGGAGGAATTTGTTTAGCCAGAGGGTGGTGAATCTGAGGAACTCATTGCCACAGAAGACTGTGGAGGACAAGTCACTGAGTGTATTTAAGACAGAGATAGATAAATTCTTGACCAATAAGGGAAACAATGGTTATGGGGAGAAGGCAGAAAAATGGGGTTGAGAAACATATCAGCCATGATCAAATAGACTTGATGGGTTGAATGGCCTAATTCTGCTCTATTATCTTATGGTTTCACACTCTTTTTCTTTTGTTTGTTAAAAGAATTGAAACCTGTATTGGAACAATAACATTCAGTATTGCTATAAAGGAGAGCTTAAAAGTTTGGATACATTTTAAGTAAGCAGCATTTAAACCAACATGGATTTAATGCAAGATTACAAGCCCGAAGACAGTAGATTATAAACATAATTGAGATGCTACAGTTTAAAATTGTTTTGAAGAAATAAGTAAATTAAACCATTAAATAGAAATTGAGGGAGAAATAAAACTTTCTTTTAATGTGAGAGATGGGCCACACTCAGCACTGGATGGGATACCTTAGAGAAGACAAGCATTAAGTGCAGACCTAAATAATAAGTCTGAAACTGAGATAATGGTACTATATTCAATGGGTGACATTACCAAATATCTAAGAAAATACAGCTACTTTTAATGAAGTTTTAATGATTAAAATATTTTTTAATAATTATGGTTTTGATAATTATGACAATTTGAGAACAATCTGAAATAAAATCCATGAACAACAAAACTTAACAGAAGAGTTCAGTTTCCAGCTATTTCATTAATGTTCTCCACAAGCATATGGGAAATCTATGATTATGGAGCTTTGAAATCAGAAAGCACAGAACTGTTGTTGGAATTATTGATGACTCTTTGTCAGATTTCTTTGAATCTGTGGAAAATTTAGCTTTAGGGTATGTTATTCAAATCATGCAGCAAGCTGAAATCAGAAAGGTGCATAAACAGTCCTCAGAAGAAAAAAGTCCCACCTGAGAACAACAGAAACTATTTACATAAGTCTCTAGGAGACATAAAACAATCCAACACAGAACGTAAGCCAAACGGAAGTTGCTAAGCATCATTATCAACATAACAAAGCCTCACAAGCACAGGCAATTTTCAACCTTGATGAAAGAATACTCTATCTATAAATCTGTCGGACATCTCCAAAAAGGTGTAGAAGTAGGACAATTTCAGTCAGCATGGCCAAAATCTTACTCTTATTAAGTGGTAGATGCGATTTTTCCACCTCTGTTAGTAAAGATTCCCATATTGGATATTATTCCTCCATTAGAAAAGGTACTGTGGCTTTCTAAAGAAATTACTGGTTTCAACAAAATTAGTTATTCAAAACATTCAACTTAAACAGACTTATTTATATCAATAAACAAACAGGCTAGTTTTAAGTTTGATACAGAAATGACTGTCACCACCATTGCAGATCAGAAAACAGCCAACTACAGGGTCCAGGTTGAGCAACTTCCAAAAACAAATGTTTCAAGGAATATTGCAACCTAACAGCACACAAGTGTTGGAGATCTCAATCAACAGTCCTCACCTTTGAGCCTTTACACATGGTCTGCCTCAACTAGCATGCTGTTGCAGGAGGAGTGCAACGAGTTTCAAGAAAATAACTTTCTTGGAAACAACATGTTATTGACCAACTGGTCATGGAGCAGGCAGTAGAAATAATCATTGGGCTTCTTAGATACATGTTAGAATTGCAAAATAAGAAAGAATATGGTGAGAATACTCACGTTGGCACAAAAGAACTAGTTCATGCTGTCAACAGGAAAGGCATTACAGTATGGGTGTGGATGTTTCCTATCACTGTCATCACCGAAGAACACTTCAACTTGTTGTCTCTCAAAGCAAAATTGTCAATGCGTGTGACAATGATAATGCCAAGTAAGGTGTAATACTCCAATACCATGACTGAAGATGTGAAAAAACTCCAGTGCACCAGAAAGACAACCACAGATAATAAATTAAAATGTTCAGCCTAAACAACAAGGTGAAATCAAGAGTTTGTATTCTTCAACTGAGAGGTATCTGAAGATTGATTACAAAACATTAACTCAAATAAAACTGGGATGAGCTACTTGCAATTCCATAGTCATAAGACCAGCATTCACACATCCATGGAACGGTGAAAACTAACAAACTGTCTGTCATGAATATCCAGGATATTGCAAACAAGAAGAGTTCTGTTCAAATCAAACAGCAAGCATTGTCAAGCAATCCAGGAAAGTACAAAGAAGAAGGGATTTGTTTCAACAAAACAGCCATATAGCATAATGAACATTCATGAGATTGAAAGGTCCTCCAGATGACGTTGTGGGAAAATTAACTGAATTAAGAGGGAAGGGTTTCCCTACAAAAGAAATTCACTGCAGACTAATAGTCCTTCAGATGAGGTTACAAAACAACGACTGGATTCTGTGACAAAAGGTTGGGGGAGAGATGGCGTATAAGTTAATGATTCTGAAAGAGTTAATATTGGGTGAAGCTAACGCAACTTTAGTCTGATGAGGTCACACAATTTTTGTGTGGAGTTAATTTTGCATCAGGTCTTGAGAAATCCCCATGTCATATCTGTGTGTGATACTTATCATTGTGCCTAATTAATTAATGCTAATTGTACTTATTGCTAATAAACTTCAGATTGCTTTGGAAGACAAGTGCTTGTTCTTGTTAAAAGTGGTCTAAGCTCCGCCACTCAACAGGTTGGACCTTAGACTCAGTATAGAATGGAAGATTAATGGCAGCTATAAGTCACCAGTGCTTGGTAACTGGACAGCCCAAGACATTGGCAACAATTTAACTTGAAGCATGGCAATATTGATATTGTATGGTGTTCTTTCAAAATATTGATAATGTGCGAAAGCTACAACAATGTTAGATGTTAAACACAAAATCTAAAGGTTCTTGTCCTTGATGTGCTGCTCTCTTCTTTTAGCTTTGTGAACCCAGGCTTTGTGGTCAGCACGCAGTGATGACCCTCAACACTGACGTCAAAGTAAGTCTTGCGTAAGTATCTGGCAATCACGCTTATGGAATATCACCTTTATTGTTACCAATCTCTGAATTCTCACACATTTCCAAAGTGGCACTTCAGTGATGTTATCAATCTATCCAAGTAACAAAACATGTGAAAGAATCCTTACAGGCACAAATAGGTGAGAATAAATTTGCTGAGAGTAAATTAAATATTGGAAAATGTGACCAGAGGGTGAAGGCAGGTGAATGTTCTTTAAGGAAAAATATAAATAAATTTAGCTTAACGGAAATATAGAAACAAAGAATTAGGCTATTCGGCCTTTTGATATTCATTAAGATCATGGCTTATTCTTTATATCAAAGCTGTATTCTTGTTTCTCCTCATACTGCATGATGCCTTTCAAACTAAAAATTTATCTCTCTTCCTTGAATATGTTCATTGACCTGGCCTCAACAGCCTTTGTAGTAGAGAATTTCATAGGTTCACAACACTTTGAGTGAAGAAACCTTTCCTCATCTCAGTCTGAAACAATCTATCATATATCCTGAGAGTATGCCCCCGATTCTCAACTTCCCACCCAGGGAAGTCACTTAACCCCGCATCTAACCTGTCCAGTCCTGTTAGGATTGTATACATTTCAATCAGATCCCTGCTCAGTCCTCTGAACTCTCATGATGATGGATTCAGCTGAACCAATCTCTCCTCATAGGACAGTGATTTCATCCCTGGTATCGGCCAGTGAACCTTTAACCAAAAATCTAAAAGCCAATCATTTAGCAGAACTTCATGATTTATAATCATTTTCCCAGGAGAAAGTGAGGACGGCAGATGCTGGAGATCAGAGCTGAAAATATGTTGCTGGAAAAGCGCAGCAGGTCAGGCAGCATCCAAGGAGCAGGAGAATCTACGTTTCGGGCATAAGCCCTTCTTCAGGAATGAGGAAAGTGTGTCCAGCAGGCTAAGATAAATGGTAGGGAGGAGGGACTTGGGGGAGGGGCACTGGGAATGCGATAGGTGGAGGGAGGTCAAGGTGAGGGTGATAGGCCGGAGTGGGGTGGGAGCGGAGAGGTCAGGAAGAAGATTGCAGATTAGGAAGGCGGTACTGAGTTTGAGGGATTTGACTGAGACAAGGTGGGGGGAGGGGAAATGAGGAAACTGGAGAAATCTGGAGAAAATCATTTTCCCAGCCCTAGTTCAGTTCAACAAAGGGACACTAAAACACAGGGACATTAAAACGGTAGCACTTGATTGAGCAACATGCAGGGTTTTGAAATTTCAAACAGTTATGTGGGAAAATGAATACAGAAACATAACGACTGCCAGTTCTTGAGCCTGGGATGATGCTGGTGATGGTGAGTGACTCGAGTGGGAGGACAAAGCACAGCTCATATCAGAGTCACAGACTACATCTTCACGATTTTCTCCCATTATTCCAGACACAATACGTTCTCAGTTTCTGAAGGTCAACCACTGTTAAAATAATTATTGGAACACTGACGTTCAAAAGTTGTCACTAACCTACCCTTAGGATAATAACTGGAACTTTCATTATTTCTAATTTAAATTATCATCTTGGATTCAGTATCAGGTAGTAAATTTGTCAAGTAGATCGTGGTAACATGCGAAGAGGAGCATTTGATTCCAATGATGTAGCTTGAAAACAACAAACTGAATTAAACAAAATATAATTGGCTGAATAATGACAGATGAAATACAATGCAAAAAGAGTAGGGTGTTACACATCAGAAGAGAAGGTGTGAAACTGCAATACTGTACTCCTGCAATACTCCTGCAATCGTGACCATCCCAAGAATTTGGTTTCTTGATTTTGCATTGGCCTTAACTTTCTGAACTGCTTTGGACTGGGATGCAACTTCAATACCCAAAGGCTGAGCTGATGAGTGGTCCTCAAGGTGAAACAGAAGACTTTGCTGTGATAGTAGGTGGCCCACTCACTGCCCAAAGTTAAAAACCACACAGGGACTTCAGTCAATTCCTAAAGTAACCTGAACGAGCATTCTTAATGAGCATTTCTGAGTCCAAATTATCTTCCAAATCAATTTAGAATTTTTTTCTGAACATGTCATCCTCGACCATAAGGCCATAATGAATTGAAACAGGAGCATGCCATTTGACCCTTCAGGTCTGGTCTGCAACTAATAGGATCATAGTTGATCTGACATTGCTCCATCCACTTTCCTGCCCTTTCCCCGTGACCCTTGATTCCCTGATTTATCGAGAACCTACCTCAGTCTTAAATATAACAAGCACTATGCTCCCACAGCTTTCTGTGGCAAGGAGTTCAAAAACTCACAAACCTCTGAGAGAAGAAATTCCTCCTACTCTCAGTCTTAACTTGGCACCCCTTTATTCTGAGACTATGCTCTCTGTTCCCAGACTCTCCCACGAAGGGAAACATCCTTTCACCATTTACCCTGTCAAGCACCTTAAGAATCCTGAATATTTTAATGATATCACCTATTATTCTTCTAAACTCCAACTTGTTTAATCCTTGCTCAAAAGACAATCAGTCCATAGCAGGGATTATCCTAATGAACCTTCTCTAAACTGCCTCCTACAAAACAATATCTTTCCTTGAATAAGGGGATAAGGCTGCTCACGGTACTCTAAATGTTGTCTCAAGTCTGTTAGATTGTCTTAAAAAAATTATCTTTCTTCCCATGTTTAATATGCAATACATTTATTACTGCCCATGTTTCCTCATTTATTTCAATTTAAATTTTTTGGCCTATGCTCAAGACTAATCCTCTCGTCAAGCAGGATATGTTGAGGTCACTGCACACAATGTTTGATCTGCTGCAGAAAATTATAAGCCATCCAGAGTAAGCTGTGCACATTTATCTGTCTAAAAAAATCCTCTCTGTTATCTTGCATTACTCTTCGATCAACAGACAGGGCAGAACTGCTGAAACCAGTACTCTCATCACATTTCATAAAAATTAAGCAAGACTGGTACTACATACCATCTATATACTTATAAACATGTTATGGTTTCCAATGTATCTCCTGATTAAAATGAATGTTGAAAAGGTTTTATACTTGAAGAGATGTATTATAGCACCATGTTAAATTTGTACTTGGATACGATTTGATGATAGCTCATTTCTTTTTAAAAAATCATAAATCATATTTTGGCTAGTGGGAATAGGGAGCCTGTCTTTGAGAGTTAATGGGTCAGAATTTGCTGTCAAAATAGCACAAACGTTCTATAGGAGATGTAGACCATTCAGCCCTTTTGAGTCTGCACCACCATTTGAAAAGATCATAGCCAATCTGTTTGCATTTCAAACTTATGCAGTCCCATCAACCTCCATAACTTTGAATCCCATGCCTAACAAGAAACCACTGCCATCTTAAAAATATTCAATATGGCTACCGGCCCTGCCATTTGAGGGTCCAAAATCACACAAGCCTGTGAAAGAAAAAATCTTCTCGTTTGTGATTTCACATGCAGCAGAAGAGTTTACTAAGGGAAAGAAAGGTTATTGAGGATGTGCAGGAATGTGGAGTTGAGGTTAAAACCACATCAGGCATGATCTTATTAAATGGTGGAGCAGGCTTGAGGTGTCAAATGGCTGACTCATGTTCCTTGTTCATGTGTAAGTGGTCCCTGAAGTCTGGACCTTGCAGCTTTCACATCATGGGCATCATACTTAGATTTCAGCTATGCATCAGTTCAAATGACGCAAGCCTGATATTGCTTTTCCGAGCTCCGGTGTGGGAAGTATTACCCAAAACCAGGTCAACAGAGGCACGTTGCCACTTTTCTTCACTGACCAGCAGTGCTGGACAAGTCAAAGAGTCAAAGTTGTAGAGTCATACAACATGGAAACAGATCCTTCGGTCCAACATGTCCAAACAGACAGGACATTCCAACCTAACCTAGTCCCATTTGCCAGCATTTGACCCATATCCTTCTAAGGTAAAAACAATGACTGCAGATGTTGGAAACCAGATTCTGGATTAGAGTGGTGCTGGAAAAGCATAGCAGTTCAGGCTTGGAGGCCCTGGTCATGGCGGATGGAGGTGTAGAGGGATTGGATATCCATGGTGAAGATGAGGTGTTGGGGGCCGGGGAAATGGAAGTCTTGGAGGAGGTGGAGGGTGTGGGTGGTATCTCAAACGTATGTGGGGAGTTCCTGGACTAGGGGGGATAGGACAGTGTCGAGGTAGGTAGAAATGAGTTCAGTGGGGCAGGAGCATGCTGAGACAATGGGTCGGCCAGGGTGGCCAGGCTTGTGGATCTTGGGAAGGAGGTAGAACCGGGCAGTGCAGGGTTCTTGAACTATGAGGTTGGAAGCTGTGGGTGGGAGATCTCCTCAGGTGATGAGGTGATATGGTCTGGGAGATGATGGTTTGGTGATGGGGATGGAGTCATGGTCGAGGAGGCAGTAGGAGGAGGTGTCTTCGAGTTGGCGTCTGGCTTCAACAGTATAGAGGTCAGTGCGCCAGACTACCACTGCACCCCCTTTATCTGCTGGCTTCATGGTGATGTTGGGATTGGCGCAGAGGGAATGGAGGGCTGTGCGTTGTGGGGGTGAGTGGTTAGAGTGGGGGAGGGGTGTAGGCAGGTTGAGGCTGTTAATGTCCTGGCGGCAGTTGGAAATGAAGAGGTCGAGGGTGGGTAATAGGCCAGTATTGAGTGTCCAGATGGATGGAGTGTGTTGGAGGCGGGCAAAGGGGTCCTCGGAAGGTGGGCTGGAGTCCTGATTGTGAAAGTAAGCTCGGAGGCGGAGGCGGTGGAAGAAGTGTTCAACATCACGGCGTGTATTAAATTCATTGATGCGTGGATGGAGGTGGAATGACGGTGAGTCCTTTGCTGAGGACTCATTGTTCGTCCTCAGTGAGGGGAGGTCCGGAGGGATGGTGAAAACTTGGCAGGGCTTGGAGCTGGGACCCGGTGTGGGTGTGGAGCTGGGAGTGGGGGTGGAGCCTGTAACTGGAGTGGGTGTGGTGGTGGGGGGGAGTGGGGGTAGAGTCATGAGCAGGGATGGTGGTCCCCTCAGGGTTCTGGGGGGAAGGGATGGTTACAGTGGGATCTGAGGGGTGTGTGTCAGCAGAATGCAGGTGAGTGGCGTTGGTGGGGGTGGAAGTGGTGGCGACCACAGCAGTGGGGGGAGGGAGGGGGCGGAAATCACTGAGCATGTGACATCAGCGATGATGTGAGGGGGCGGAAGTGATGTCTTGTGTGGTGCATGAGAAATTGTGAGGGGCGGAAGTGACTGTGGAAGCGGCCATGATGGGGGTGGACGTGACATCATCGATCACCGTGGGGATGGTGGCTGCACCAGCTGCATGGTTAATGGCGTCCAAGAAGTTCCAGAGGTCGGGGAATCTATTGGAATCTGTTGGCACCTGCCCCTGCCACCGCAGAAATTGCAAAACCTGCACCCACACCTCCTCCCTCACTTCCATCCAAGGCCCCAAAGGAGCCTTCCACATCCATCAACGTTTTACCTGCATATCCACTAATATCATTTATTGTATCCGTTGCTCCCGATGTGGTCTCCTCTACGTTGGGGAGACTGGACTCCTCCTAGCACAGCGCTTTAGGGAACATCTCTGGGACACCCGCACCAATCAACCACAATGCCTTGTGGCCCAACATTTCAACTCCCCCTCCCACTCAGCCGAGGACATGGAGGTCCTGGGCCTCCTTCACTGCTGCTCCCTCACCACCCGACGCCTGGTGGAAGAACGTCTCATCTTCCGCCTCAGAACACTTCAACCCCAGGGCATCAATGTAGACTTCACCAGTTTCCTCATTTCTCCTTCCCCCACCTCACCCCAGTTCCAAATGTCCAGCTCAGCACTGTCCCCATGACCTGACTCTGGATTAGTGGTGCTGGAAGAGCACAGCAGTTCAGGCAGCATCCAAGGAGCTTTGAAATCGACGTTTTGGGCAAATGCCCTTCATCAGGAATAAAGGCAGAGAGCCTGAAGCGTGGAGAGGTAAGCCAGAGGAGGGTGGGCTTGGGGAGAAAGTAGCATAGAGTACAATGGGTGAGTGGGGGAGGGGATGAAGGTGATAGGTCAGGGAGGAGAGGGTGGAGTGGATAGGTGGAAAAGGAGATAGGCAGGTAGGACACGTCCGGACAAGTCATGGGGACAGTGCTGAGCTGGAAGTTTGTAACTAGGGTAAGGTGGGGGAAGGGGAAATGAGGAAACTGTCAAAGTTCACATTGATGCCCTGGGGTTGAAGTGTTCCTGCCTATCTCATTTTCCACCTATCCACTCCACCCTCTCCTCCCTGACCTATCACCTTCATCCCCTCCCCCACTCACCTATTGTACTCTATGCTACTTTCTTCCCACTCCCACCCTCCTTTAGCTTACCTCTCCACACTGCAGGCTCACTGCCTTTATTTCTGATGATGGGCTTTTGCCCGAAACGTCGATTTCACTGCTCCTTGGATGTTGCCTGAACTGCTGTGTTCTTCCAGCACCACGAATCCAGAGTCTGGTTTCCAGCATCTGCAGTCATTGTTTTTAACCTCGCTGATTTTGTCCCCATGACCTGTCCTACCTGCCTATCTTCCTTTCCACCTAGCCACTCCACCCTCCTCTCTGACCTATCACCTCCATCCCCACTCCCACTCACCTATTGTGCTCTGTGCTACTTTCTCCCCACCCTCACCCTCCTCTCATTTATCTCTCCAACCTGCAGGCACTCTGCCTCTATTCCTGGTGAAGGGCTTTTGCCTGAAATGTCGATTTTCCTGCTCCTCGGATGCTGCCTGAACTGCTATGCTTTTCCAGCACCACTCTAATCCACTCTAATCCCTCTGAACCCTTCCTATTCATATACCCATCCAGATGCCTTTTAAATGTTGCAATTTATCCACCACCACCACTTCCTCTGGCAGCTCATTCCATACATGTACCACCCTCTGTGAGAAAATGTTTTTCCCAGGTCTTTAAAATCTTCCCTCTTTCACCTTAAACCTATGCCCTCTAGTTTTGGACTCCCCTATCCAAGGAAAAAGACCTTGGCTATTCACCTTATCCATGCCCCTCAGGATTTTATAAACTTCTATAGGGTCACCCCTCTGCCACCGACGTTCCATGGGAAAAAAAGCACCAGCCTTTTCAGCCTCTCCCTATAGCTCAACCCTCCAACCCTGGCAGCAACCTTATGATTTTTTTTTACCTGCACCCTCACAAGTTTAGCAACATCTTTCCCATAGAAGGGTGACCAGAATTGTGCACAGCATCTAAAAGTGGCCTCACCAATGTCTTCTGCAGTAGCAACATATCCTCTACCTACAGGACTTCCAAAGGAGATCCTGCCATGAAACTCTACTAACTTAGTCTGAGGTTGCCACCTGGGTCAGTGCATATCTGTGGTCTGAAAATGCCCAGCAGTACATAAAGGTAGTTAATGTGCTCTGCACATTGCAAGGACAAGTACCAACATCTTGTCTCACTTTCACTACCTTTGCTGCTGCACCCACTTTTCACTGAGGCTTATGATGTACCATTCTCATCGTTAGATGCAGCAATTGATCTCAATTGCTTTCAAACACGTCACCAGTAACCATTGATGTCTCCAGTGGCTTCTGCATAGACTAACCCCTCCGGCCAATACTTCATTCACTACCTCAGAGGAAGAAGTGGCAGACATATCAGAGGAAGTACCAGCAAAGTAATGTCCTTCAGCAGCGCAGAAATTGATGTCTTGATAGGTCTGTTATCTGGACCACCATCTGGTGAACACATCATTGCCACATCTGCGCAGCCAGCTGAGGAAGAAATGCCCCAGTTCACTGGCACTCAGAGGACTGTCAGAGACTGGGCAACTGCCCAGCGCCTGGCAGCAGAGAACCCCTGGATGTTTAGCATTAATACATTCATCAAACAGCACCACAGGACACAAGGAGCAGCAGGTTGTTTGTCAAAGACAGTCAGAAAACTGGACCAAAGGATGGAGGAGCACACTGGCAGTATCTGTACCATGCTGACTCTGTCACCACTGGAGACATCCAGAGTTGTTTGAAAGCAATTGAGATCAATTGCTGCATGTAATGGTGAGAATGGTAGATCATGAGCCGCAGTGAAAAGTGTGTACAGCGGCAAAAAGTAATGTATGTCTGGCTGTCTCCATGGAGAGCTTGGTGTGGAGAGCAAGGACCAGCACTGTCTGTGTTTTCCAGATGTGGCCAAAGATACTGCACTGAGGATGATAAGGGTATTGTTTGTTCTGATGAGTGTCCTCATTCTCTCCAGATCCTCATCATCCATTATGTAATCTCGCTATGAGCTTTAGTTATTCAGACCAGTATATCCTATAATTAAGTGCCACCCTCTGCCTTTGGTGTTTCGAATCAACCACCTCCCCCCCCTCCCCCTTCCCCCCACCAGCCATAGAGTCACAGAGTCATACAGCATGGAAACAGACCCTGTGGCTTAACTCATCCACACTGACCAAGTTTCCCAAACTGAACTAGTTCCACTTGCCTGCATTTGGCCCATATTCATCTGAAAACTTCCTATTCACATTCCAATCCAAATATTTTTTAAATGTTGTAACTGTTCCTGCATCTAGCATGTCTATTGGCAGTTTATTCCACATACAAACCACCCTCTGTGTGAGGAGACGTCTTTTTACTCTCATTAGTCCATGGAAGAAGGTGTTACAGTGCAGATACACTGGACATTATGACATGGCATCGTGCCCCTTACCTCTGTACAGAATTTGGAGCCACCACTACTCTCTCTAGTGCATTATGGTTCATGGAAGATGAATGACTGTAGGTCTCCTGTCATTTTGTGATATTTTTCAGGAAAATTTAACTTAGGGAGTGCTTCATGACTGCTGGAAGTTGATGCTAATCACGAGCTTCCAAACACATGTACAGTACATGATAGTTCTGATCTTGTGCAACCCTGTGTTATAAGAAAATCATATAACAGCAGCAGCATTTAAACTAATCACTTTGTAACTAATACATGTATTAAAAATTCACGCTTCAGGAAGTGTCCCCAATTTGTCAATTACATTACGGCGAATTTGCCGTAACTAAACACATTATAGCACAACAACCTTTATTTGTCATTGATTGTGGAGACTCTTTGTGCAGTGGCCACAGTGACAACAGCCTCTGTGTGTGGTTGGATCCATTGATGACTGTTCCAATGAGCTTACATGGATAATGTCAGAAACAAAGCAGCTTCTCAGAAATGTGACCGATAGTCGTCACAAGCATCACACAATGGATGACGATGATTGAAACACTGGGACTTAAAAGTCTCTGACAAGAAGGCCAGTAGAATGCCTCTACACTGATCTTTTACATTATCTACCTAAGTCAGAAAAGGCTTTACTCATATCCATATACCCTCATTCCAACTCAGTGTCAACTTGTCCCCTACCCATCTCCAAGGCCCCTGATAGGCCTCCTGCAAATTCATCCCCACCCCCCGACCCCCTTCCCCACTGCAAAGGGCTCTTTATTACCTCTTGGAGAAAGTGAGGATGGCAGATGCTAGATATCAGAGTTAAAAAGTCTGATGCTGGAAAAGCACAGCAGGTTAGGCAGCATCCAAGGGTCCATGTTTCAGGCATAAGCCTTTCATAAGCTTGGAATGTGATAGGTAGATGAAAGTTGGGGGTGATGGTGCTAGGTCGGAGAGGCGGGTGGAATGGATAGGTGGGAGGGAAGATGGACAAATAGGACAGTTCAAGAGAGAGGTGCCGACTTGGAGAGTTGGATCTGGGGAGATGAGGACACTGATGAAATCGGCATTGATTTCCTGTGTTTGAAGAGTCCCAAGGCGGAAGATGAGACATTCTTCCTCCAGGCATTGGGAGTCCTGCACCTCCTTCACCGCCAAATCCAAGCTACCTGGCGCCTGGAGGAAGAACGCCTCATCTGCCACCTTGGGACCCTCCAACTGCATGGCATCAATGTCGATTTCACCAGTTTCCTCATCTCCCCTCCCCCCATCTGATCCCAGGTCAAATTCTCCAACTCAGCACATTCCTGTCGACCTGTCCTACCTGTCCATCTCTTCCCACCTGTCTGCTCCATCCTGCACTCCAACCTATCACCATCACCCCCCATCTTCCTCTACCTATCGTCTTCCGAGCTACCTTCTTTCACCTCACCTTCCCCCTCCCACATTCCTGATGAAAGGTTTATGCCTGAAACGTCAATTCTCCTGCTCCTGGGATCCTGCCTGACCTGCTGTGCTTTACCAACACCACACTATTTGACACTTTATAACCCGATGCCAACTCAATGCCCACTCATTTCCCAACCTACACCTACATCTCCTTATAGTTCCTGTTCCAACTCAATGACCCTCCAATGATACTGATTCGATCAGTATCCACTACGTACAGAATCAATGAGCTCCATCATAACTGTGGTGTATGTTCATGGATATGATATGGTTAATCTGTGAGTTAAGATGAATCTACACCCATTCTGATATATAACAGAGACACTGGTTGGAGCATAAGGCAGTTCGGGCTTTTCACAATTACAGTGGAATAGCTACTGTTAACCCTGTAGCTACCTCTTGTTAGTAATAGTTTTGTCTGAGTATATCCTGTATATAGTTACTGAGATGTAATAAACCTTATTTTGTTCCCCAAGGTAGGTGTCTCTTCTGCTAAGACTCTCGTCCATCCCGGACTACTGAACAGCTCCTTAGTGTGGGAGGAAGGATTGTTGCAGCACTTCACCCTGACCACAGGCTACCAGTGACTAATAACCAGGCAGCACATCACATTGGAGTACATTATTGACTACCTCTTATAGGTCTGGCAGCATCCTTGGAGACAAAGCAAAGTTAATGTTTCGGATTCAATGACACTTCTTCAGAAGTATGGACAATGACATGACAATAACTTATGTTTTTCCAGCAATTTCAGCTGTTGTTTCTGATTTCCAGCATCTGTAGTTCTTTGAATTTTTTTACTGATACTTTTTCTTCTAGGCTGGACTAAAAGTCCAATGATGTATAGGCGAGGTGGATTGGCCATCGTAAATGCAGAATTACTGGGATATGGTAGAGGGTTGGGTTTGGTGTGATGCTCTTCAGTGAGTTGTTGCAGACTTGATGGGCTGAATGGCCTCTTTCCACACTGTAGAGTTACTATGATTCTATGTTTCAAAAGCTTCTTGACTTTGAGACCTAACTGTGACAATTCCAATAATTGCGACAGTATTGATTCAATAATGTCACCCATCTGATCTCAATTTGTACTTCAGCAGTTCATCCATTTCCTGAGAATACACACTAGAACCATTCCTGATGAAGGGCTTTTGCTTGAAGCGTTGAGTTTCCTGCTCCTTGGATGCTGCCTGGCCTGCTCTGCTTTTCCAGCACTACTCTGATCTTGACTCTAATCTCCAGCATCTGCAGCACCCACTTTTGCCCACACTAAGAACTATGGCCTTGAGCAATCATGGTTACTATATTATTTGCAGTAAGTGTCTCGTTGTCATGTCAGCTAAGCATTTCATGTCATGTAATTAGACAAATGTACTTAAAAGCTTCACCTGAACTTCTCATTTTATGAACATCTGCCATACTTAGGACTGGAATACCCTACTTCAGAACTGTCACCTTTGCATACTGAACCGTAAATTTGACAAGATCTTGCCTGTGAATGTGCAAAGGTGTATTTTTTGGGGGTGGGGTACTATCATGTTCAATTACTGGCAGACTTCCATTCCCAAAATTTAGCATGAAAACCTGGGGTGTGCAACACACATTTAGACAAAGTGACACACACCTCAGTGCTCCGTATGCAGGCGTGACAATGACCTTCTTGGATAGTCTCCATTACATACTGTCTGAGGCAGTAAGCTATTTTCTTCCCCTCCCTTCCACTCGATAAGTGCATTCCCAAATTCTGCAGGAGGGAGCCTGCTCTGTAGTTGGCCCTATTGGCTGTGAATACTTGGCAGGTTGCCCTTTGGTGGTATCTGAGTCTGCTGAGAGTGTGTCCTGCCCAAGCAAGGGGAGAAGTAGAAGAGCTGGGTACCTCTGAAAGGTCCTGAGGGGAGGCTTCAGGGTGTGAGGGGATGTGTGTGTAGTTTCTCCTCTCAATGGTTGCCTCTTTGCACCACCTTGTCTTCTTAAGAGCAAGGGGAACCTGGAGTAAGCATCTGCTCCCCACCTCCTCACCCCCATCCCAACCCTACAATTGATGCTGAGTGACTATGGCTAAAGTGACAAAATGTAAGTCTGTGCACATATCCAACAATCGCTGAATGTGTTGGACCTGGGTTTTCATGGCAGGAGCCAACTTATTCATGAAGATAGTCAGGCACACACATCCCAGAGCCAACACAGTACTCATAATATTGCTGGTCACCTCCATTTTTGATCTAATGTACTGACTGCCTCTGACAAACCTGCAGCCTGTGCAGTTTAACAAAGTAATTAAAGGCTGTGGCCATTGGAAGATTTTCTTCCTGGGGCTGAGTAGGTGTCTGGTCTCTGTCAGTCCTTTGAAAGTCAGAGAGCTGGGTATTTCTTCCTTAACCAACTGCAAACACATGTCAGTGTTGAGCGCCTGAGAGAGAACCCACTGAGGTTAAAGGTGGTGGAATGTGCAGGTGATGCAAATGGTGAAAATACAGTGTCTCCCATCTCAAAGGTGCGGGTCATGCTGAAGGTTTCCAACACAAGGACAGAAACTCTCTAGTGCCTACATAAAAGAGAGATAATGAGTTGTGCAAGAGGCATACAACAATATACACATTAAAAATGAGTTCACAGCAGCATTAATGGGAGAACAGCATACCACAGCACAGTGAAACTTACAGAAACAGTTGGCCATTAAGGTCTCCCCAAGTCCACATGAGCTGTCATGCTCTTCTCCAGATGAATAAAGCATTTTTCCTTAAAAGGAGTCTTGAGCATAATGTCCGCCTGATGTTACTATGGAGCTCTGTGTACTGTTTGGTAGGTCACAGCTGCCGTAATGTCTGCAGTTTTGGCCACCACACTATTGGAAGAATGTAATTGTGCTAGAGAGGGCGCAGGAGATATTCACCAGGAGGTTGTCTGGGCTGAAATGATTCAGCTGTGAAGAAAGACTAGAGAGGCTGGGATTGTTTTCCTGAGAGCAGAGAAGGCTGAAAGGGAATCTGATTGAGGTGTGTAAAGTTCTGAGGGGCATAGACAGGGTAAATAGACAGAAACTTCTCACATTCGTAGAGGGGTCAGCAGCACAGCGCTCAGTTTTAAGGTAAGGCACTGGAGGTTGAGAGGGAATTTGAGAAAAATAACTTTCACCCAGAGGTAGTGGGAATTAGGAAATCACTGTGTAAAAAGGAGGCAACAAACCTCATAACATTTAGAAACTCCTTAGATGAGCTCATGAAATGTCATAGCATACAAGGCTACAGACCAAGTGTTAGATAATGGGACTGGAATGGATGGATGTTTGATGCCCAGAATGGACATGATGATCAAAGGACCTCTTTCCATGCTGTAAAAATTCTGACACTAAGGACCATAAAAGATGCAGTTTGTATGATTAATAAGGTGAAAAGCAGAAGATTTCATGAGAAAAGTTGCTGCAAGCCAAAGCAGACTAGACGCCTTGAATTCCACAGTCTGAAAATGGGAAAATGTAGCCAGTTGTGTGCATAATTATGAAGGGGCTAGATAGCATGGATAGGAAAGACCTGTCGCTTTTAATAAAATAAGCAACAACCAGGGCCATAGGTTTAAAATTATTGGAAGAAGGATTATTGAGATTTTTTCACCAATATGATAATAGAAATCTGGAACTCATTGCCTGAAAGGAGGATAGAGAAACTTTTCATGGCAGCTAAAAATATTTAGATCAGCTGGAACAAAATTCTTAGACTCCATATGTTATGATGTGGAGATCAAATCCGTCTGTTAATTAAAACCAAACACACCCAGAAGAGCTCACCTCGCCTCACCTCATAATCTGTTAAAATGTGAGGGAGTGACAGGGAACTCCTAACTTCCACTATTTAAAAAAAAAAGAATTTATTTTCCTAACAGAACACTAAACAAAACTATTAACAAAGTGAACATGCTTTCTCCTAACTGAACACAATCCTATTAATATGCTGTTCCAATAACACAATTATTAAACAGTACATTAACTTAACCTCAAGTCGACATAGTCTCTGTCTTCGCCATTGTCTTCAATCGTTTATCTGCTCATCTCCCAGGGTCTTCTTCTTACTTTTTACTGCAGATATGTTTTACAAGAAAATGTTCCTTTTGATATAGAGTGTCTTCTAATTTCTTTGAGAGCAAGATTTTAGATGGGCAGTTAGCTCTCTGGCTCTACAGCAGTTGCTCTGCTATTAGGTGGCAGTTGCTCTGACCAATTTTCAAAATGCCCATATTTTTTATACTCCCAATATTGTGCCCTCTCATTGGTCCAATGTTGTCAACACAATAAATTCAAACTCAATTGGGTTTTAGTATCCTGGTCATAATTTAAATTAATTTGTTAAATTTGAATTGTTGTCAAAACAACAACCAAAACTCAGGTATCCATTTAACAGCTAATTGTTATAGGGTATCTATTTTGTAACAGCCCATCTCCCAGCCATTCTGTTTGGGCAGCTGAGCCTAGGATTCAAATTCACTTCAAAATTCAGAAGACACTCTATATTTTAAAGTGAACATACACTTATTTGACTTTGTAACACCTACATACATCATACAGACGGAACCTGTTTATCAAGATGACTCACACCACACTCTGAAGAGCACTCAGGAATGGGCAACAAATGCTGGCTTTTCCAGTGATATCCAAGTCCTATCAATCAATAAAAAATGCTTACACTTTATTCCTACATGGTTAAGTGTATATGCTTCAAAACTGATTAAATAAACATGCAAGCTAGCACAAAAGAATGTATTAATATTTTAAGCATTTGCCTAATTCTCCTCCAGCCATCAGATGAATTATTTCACCTTTATTTTACACTGTTTTGTAAATGCATCTAAGTGCATCTCAGGAGTGCTAATTCTGCATTTGCACCATGATCTGTCAGAGAGCCAATTGTTGATGGCATATTTTCTTGGAGCTCTTGAGCAGATAAGGAGATAAAATACAGTCGACACTTACATGCCACAAGTGAAATAGAGAAAGAAGCCACCGTGCATAAAGCAGCAAGATGAAAGCAGGTCTATCTATTAACTAAAACTAAAGTGCACTACACAGTGCATTTCCATCTCAAACTGAGCGTCTCTAATAAAGATAGAACCATATGTGTACTTTTACATTACATTTTCCTGTTTATGCTAGTTCTACTTTCCTTAGCCATCTCTATTCATTGGATTGATTTTCAGATGCAAGATGTTTTATGCATTTTAATTTAATGGTTTTGTTTTTAAACTGTCTTTGATGTTCAGGATAATAGCAAGTGCATTGTACCTTAAATTCATGAACAAATACCAGCTTACAATTAGTGAGGGTAGCTACACCAAAAAAAAAGTTTACATAAATTCATGTTAATGTTTGTGCTTTGATTAACTTGAAAGAAATTTAAAATAATGGCAGAATAAATTACATGAGTAACATAGTTTCCTGTATTTCAACTCATTTAGCTAAAACTTAAGTTAGTTGCTCGGACTTACTTGGGGCAACTTTACTTTTACCTTGCACCTGGGTTCTATGCAGTTGGAGTAACCTGGGATATACTCCCTGACAGAGCCTTGTGCTTGGAAATGGATGGAAATGCTACTCTTACAATAATCACTGAGCAACCTTCAGTTGCAGGATTAGCTGTTGGCAACAAGGCCTTTTAGCTGCCATTTCTGGACTGTTGCCATTTTTTAAACAGAATTACCCTGTCTTTCAGCTCTGTGATCCTCCAGCTGAATAGGGATTGGTTGCAGGGCCTATTTTTTTGCCTGAAGATTACATGAGGAAGGATCGACTGAAGGTAATAAAGAGCTTCTTGATTCTGATATGCTGAGAAAAAGCTGATTTAGCATCTCAGAATGTTGATCATCATCAACTACTACTGTTCCAGTCAGGCCATTCCACACCCCTACTAATCTCTGAGTAAAGAAACTACCCCTAATTTCTGTTCTAAATCTATCACCCCTCACTTTAAAGCTATGCCCCCTTGTGTTAGCCTTCACCATCTGAGGAAAAAGGCTCTCACTGCCCTCCCTATCTAACCCTCTGATTATTGTATACATCTCAATTAAGTCACCTTCTTCTCTCCAATTGAAACAGCCTCAATTCCAACAGCCTTTCCTCATAAGACCTTTCTTCTATACCAGGCAACATCTAGTAAATCTTATCTGAACCCTTTCCAAAGCTTCCACGTCCTTCCTATAATGCGGTGACTAGAACTGCATGCAATACTCCAGGTGCGGTCTTACCAGTGTCTTGTACAGCTGAAGCATGGCCTTCCGAAATGCAATCCACCTACCAATAAACACCAACACACCATATGCCTTCTTAACAACCCTATCAATCTGGGTGGCAACTTTCAGGGATTTATGCACCTGGATACTGAGATCTCCCCGTTCATCTACACTGCTAAGAATTTTACCATTAGCCCAGTACTCTGTATTCCTGTTACGTCATCCAAAGTGAACAACCTCACACATTAAACTCCATTTGCCACTTCTCAATCCAGCTCTGTATCTTATCTATGTCACCCTGTAACCCACAACATCCTTTGGCATTATCCACAACTCTGCCTACCTTAGTGTCATCTGCAAATTTTCTAAGCCATCCTTCTATGCCCACCTCCAGATCATTCATAAAAATGACAAACAGCAGTGGCCCCAAAACAGATCCTTGTGGCACACCACTGGTAACTGAGCTCCAGGATGAACATTTCCCATCAACCACCACCCTCTGTCTTCTTTCAGCTAGCCAATTTCTGATCCAAACCACTAAATCACCTTCAATCCTGAAACTCCTTACTGTGTGGAACCTTATCAAATGCCTTACTGAAGTCCATACACACCACATCAACCGCCTTACCTTCATCCATCTGTTTTGTCACCTTCTCGAAGAACTCAATAAGGTTAGTGAGGCACGACCTATCCTTCACAAAATCATGTTGACTATCCCTAATCCAATTATTCCTTTCTAAATGATTATGAATCCTATCTCTTATAATCTTTTCTAACACCTTACCCACAACCAAAGTAAGACTCACTGGCCTGTAATTACTAGGGTTGTCCCAACTCCCCTTCTTCAACAAGGGAACAACATTTGCTCTCCTCCAGTCTTCTGGCACTGCTCCTGTTGACAATGATGTGATAAAGATTGAAGCCAAAGGCTTTGCAATCTCCTTTCTGGCTTCCTAGAGATTCCAAGGATAAATTCCATCCAGCCCGGGGACTTATATGTTTTCAGATTTTTCAGAATTACTAAAACTTCCTCTTTGTCAACCTCAATCCCTTCTAATCCTGTAGCCTGTATCTCCATATTCTCTCTAACATTGCCCTTTTCCAGTGTGAATACTGACGAAAAGTATTCATTAAATGCTTCTTCTGTGTCCTCAGATTCCACACAAAACTTTCCATTATTATCTTTGTTTGGTCCTAAACTTATTCTAGTCATTCTTTTATTCCTGACATACCTATAGAAGGCCTTAGCGTTTTCCTTGATCCTACCTGCCAACAACTTCTTATGTACCTTCCTGGCTCTTCTTAGCCCTCTCTTTAGTTCTTTTCTGCTAACATAACTCTCAAGCCCCCGAACTGAGCCTTCATGCCTCATCCTTATATAAGCCTTCCTCTTCCTCTTGACAAGAGCTTCAACTTCTTTAGTAAACCATGGCTCCCTCTCTTGAGAACTATGTCCCTGCCTGATAGGTATATACTTATCAAGGACCCACAGTAGCTGTTCCTTGAATAAGATCCACATTTCAAGAGTGTGCATCCCCTGCAGTTTCCTTCCCCATCCTATGCATCCTACATCTTACCTAATCACATCATAATTGTATTTCCCCCAGTTGTATCTCTTTCCCTGCGGTATATATCTATCTGTGCCCAGTGCTATTGTAAACATACTGAATTATGATCACTATCACCAAAGTGCTGACATACCTCCAAGTCTAACACCTGGCCGGGTTCATTCTCCAGTACCAATTAATATGGCATCTTCCGTTGTTGGCTTGTCTACATTCTGTGTCAGAAAACTCTCCTGCACACATTGAACAAAAACTGACCCATCTAAACTACTTGAATTATAGTATTCCCAATCAATATTGGGGAAGTTAAAACCCACCAAAACAACTACGCTGTTACTCTCGCTCCTATCTAGAATCATCTTTGTTATCCTTTCCTCTACCTCCCTAGAACAATTCAGAGGCCTGCAGGAACTCTCAACAGGGTGACCTCTCCTTTCCTGTTTCTAATCTTAGCCCAAACTACCTCAGTGGATGAGTCCTCAAATGTTATCTCAGCTGCTGTAATACTACCTTTGATTAACAATGCCACACCCCCGCCTCTTTTACCATCTTCTCTACTCTTGCTGAAACATCTAAATCCCAGAACCAGCAACAACCATTCCTGTCCGTCCTCTAGCCATGTCTCTGAAATGGTCACAATATCAAAATCCCAGGTACCAACCCATGCTGCAAGGTCACCCACCTTATTCCGGATGCTCCTGGCATTGAAGTACACACATTTCAAACCAAGTTCCTGATTGCTGGTGCCCTCTCATGACCTTGTAAATCTATCCCTGACCTCACTACCCTCAACCCCCTGTACACTGGAACTACAATTCAGGTTCCCATCTCCACTGCACTTGTTTAAACCTCGCTGAAGAGCATTAGGAAACTTTCCCCCCAGGATATTGGTACCCTTCTGGTTCAGGTGAAGACCTTGCTGTTTGTAAAGGTCCCACCTTCTTCAGAAAGAACTCCAATTATCCAAGAATCCAAAACCCTCCCTTTTGCACCATCCCTGCAACCACGTGTTCAGCTCTGCTCTCTTCCTGTTCCTTGCTTCACTAGCACATGGCATGGGCAACAAACCAAAGATAACAACTCTGTTTGTTCTAGCTCTAAGCTTCCATCCTAGCTCCCTGAATTTCTGCCTTAAATCTTCACTTTTCTTCCTACCTATGTCTCTGGTGCCTACATGGACCACGACTCGGGGCTGCTCTCCCTCCCCTTCAAGGATCCCAAAAAGACAGCACGAACTTTGGCACCTGGGGGGCAACACACTAATCATGACTCGCTCTCATTCCCACAAAACCTCCTATCTCTCCCTCTAACTATGGAGTTCCCAGTGACTAAAGCTCTGCTCCTCCTCCCCCTTCCTCTCTGAGCAAGAGAGACAGACTCTGTGCCAGATACCAATGCCCCATTGTTTACGCCTGGTAAGTCATTCCCCCCCCCAACAGTGTCCAAAACTTGTTTTTGAGGGGAACCACCACAGGAGATTTTTGCACTGCCTGCCGGTTCCCTTTCCATCCCCTGACGGTAACCCACCTACCTTCTTCATGTTGCTGTGGAGTAACTACCTCCTTGTAACTCCTCTCAATAACCCCCTCCAACTCCTGAATGATCCAAAGTTCATCCATCTCCAGCTCTAGTTCCCTAACATGGTTCTCAAGAGCTGGAGTTGGGTGCACTTTCCACAGATGCAGTCAGCAGGGACACTAGAGGTGACCCTTACCTCCCACATACTGCTGGAGGAACATTCAACTGCCTGAACTTCCATTCCTGCTATTCTGAATTCCCAAATAGACTGCAGGAAAAAAAACAAATGAAACAATAAACAAATCACTTGTCACCTTACCAACCAATGCACAGAACGTTTTGTTTCTCGTTAGCGGAGGAGGATGGGTGGGAGACACTATCGAGTATCGTTTCGGGTAAATCAATGACCCAAATATGTGACCTTGTGACCTCTCTGACTGCGTCCAGGAACTGAAGAAAAACTGGAACCAAAAGAAATTTAAACCATATACTCACGTATCCCGACAGGCTCTGCTGCTCCCTGGAGACCTAGTGACCTCTCCGACTGTGTCTCGGAAGTCAATATGATAATGTTTGGTCCTGTATCTCAATACCATATTCCTGCTAAAAAGACTAATACATTTTTAGATTTTATAGACATATCATTCAAATTTATCAGTCTTTTTAGCAGGAATATAGCATTGAGACAAAGGATCAAACATGACCATATTGACTAGTAAAGCATTTTTAAAGGCAGAATGGCCTACTCCTGCTCATAGTTTCTATGTTTCGTTACTAATTATAAAAACATTGGGGCAGCCTCCGTCAGAGAGACTTTGAGAATGTTCTAGATCTCCAGATGTGACATCTTGAAATTTCTTGCAAGGTAGATGGAGTTTTAATGAGATTTGGTGATTCAGTGTTACTAACATCAAGGTGTGATCTATTATGACTATATTGAACATTTAAAGCATATCCTTTGGGATATTCAGCCATATATCATCTGTGAAATTATATTTACCACATGTTAAATTTCAATGTTAGACCCTTAAGTTGTAAAGAGCATATATCATTAAATTAATTATTTTACCTCTTCAGTATAACAGTTAGCGATTTAGGTCTGTTGTGTTCAAGTTTGTCCAATAAAAACAGACTGGTGCTTCAATTCAACCACGTAATCGTACCATTTATTTTCTTATCTTATGGTCAATCAAGTTGATCCTAACAAATATTCAACTTATTCAGTATTCTCATAACTTGATCGCAACAGCAGGGATTATGTTCATGTCCATGTGCAGAACTAGTTTTATTCACAGCATGTACATTTTAAAGGATGATGATTCAATCTTTGCTTCCAGTTTCTTCCAGCAATTAACTTTTATTCAAGTCCACGCTCAGTCTCCTGTGGTAGCAAATTCCACAGGTTCATCACCCTCTGACTAAAGAAATGTTTCTTCATCTTCACTAAATAGCTTAGTCTGTATCCTGAACACCTGGTTCTAGATTCCCAACCAGGGAAACAACCTGTCTGGCCTGCTAGATTTTTAGACATTCACCATGTCCTTTAGGGAAGGAAACTGCCACCCTTACCTGATTTGGCCTACATGTGACTCCAGACCCACAGCCTTGTGCTTTACTTTCAACTGCCCTCTGGACATTTAAGGATGGGCAATGAATGCTGACCTTGCCAGTGATACACACATCCTGTGAATAAATAAGAGAAAAATCAATCAGACTTCCTCTCATTCTTCTAAACTCTAGTAAATACAAGCTCCTTGGATGCTGCCTGAACTGCTGTGCTCTTCCAGCACCACTAATCCAGAATCTGGTTTCCAGCATCTGCAGTCATTGTTTTTACCTCTAGTAAATACAAGTCCAGTCAAGCAAATGTCTCCTCGTACAACAGTCCTGCCATTCATAGCATCAGCCTGGTAAGCCTGTGTTGCACAGACTCCATGGCAAGAATATCCTCTTCAGCAGGGAGACCCATGTCTCACAATACTCCAGATGCAGTCTTACCAAGACTCCGTACAACTGCAGTAAGACATCTCTACTGGGGTCAAATCCCTTGCAATAAAGGGATATCGCTTACCTTCTTAATTGCTCACTGCAACACCCTGTTTACTTTCATTGACTGGTGTACAAGGACACCCAGATCCCTTTGTGTGTCCAATAATATTACCATTTAAATCATGCTGTCTTTCAGTTTGTCACACTTATGTGTATAACTTTACAGTTAACTGCATGTGTTTGCCAACTCACTCAACTCACTCTGAAGCCTCCTCACAACTCACATTCCACCTAGTTTTTGTATCATCAACAAACTTGGAAACATTGCATTTGCTTCCTTCATCAAAATCGTTTATGCATATCATGAATAGCTGGGACCCAAGCACTGACCCCTGTGGTCTCCACTGTTAGCCACTCTGAACATTCAATTGCTCCTGGGGCTTCTTTTCAAACCCCTAAACTTTTTCACAGAAGATAACTCAAAGATTCATTGAATTAGTGAGGCCAGAAATTCAGATCCAACCGTACCTGTCTACAAATGCACTTTCGTAGCTTATCACTTCAAACTGTGCCAAACAACATGTAAGTTTGAAAACATTCATAGAAAGGCCCACGTCACCAAGTCAGTTCAAGCTGCACAGCCATCGGATAAGATGGACACTACCATAGAATATATGGATTATGATGCTCAATTGTTCTGTGTTAGAGTATATGAGTCTGTTTACTATTGATGCTCATTGTGCACCAATGCTCCTCAGTGTGTCCCATTGAAATCTAACAGTCTAGAGGGTGCTAACAGTGGCATTTATTCTGCCTAACTACTTCTTCTCCTTCAGCACTTTTCCAATTAAGAACAGGAAGCATTCTTAAACACCCTCCTGTCCCCATGATAAGGTAATCACTGTCTGCCACCTAGAAAAAGACACATTTATTCTCACTGTCAGTTTCCAGCCTGTTAACCAATTCTGTATCCAGGCCAGTATATCCCTCTGATTCCATGTCTTTTCATTTTAACATTAATTGGGTGTAGCGCTAGTTTGGCGCACTGACCTCTACAGGACGTAGTGGAAGTTTGGTGCACTGATGTCTACAGGGTGCAATGGTAGTTTGGCGCACTGACCTCTACAGGGTGTAGTGCTAGTTTGGCACACTGACCTCTACAGGGCATAGTGGAAGTTTGGTGCACTGACCTCTACAGGGTGCAATGGTAGTTTGGCGGACTGACCTCTACAGGGTGCAATGGTAGTTTGGCGCACTGACGTCTACAGGGTGCAATGGTAGTTTGGCGGACTGACCTCTACAGGGTGCAATGGTAGTTTGGCGCACTGACCTCTACAGGGTGTAGTGCTAGTTTGGCACACTGACCTCTACAGGGCATAGTGGAAGTTTGGTGCACTGACCTCTACAGGGTGCAATGGTAGTTTGGCGGACTGACCTCTACAGGGTGCAATGGTAGTTTGGCGCACTGACGTCTACAGGGTGCAATGGTAGTTTGGCGGACTGACGTCTACAGGGTGCAATGGTAGTTTGGCGCACTGATCTCTGCACCGTCTTCAACACACCGCATCCACCTGGACACCCCATGCTGAGCTGCTACCCACCCTTGATCTCTGCATTTCAAACTGCCACCATAACATCAACCACCTCAACCTGTCCAACCGCCTCACCCACTCCAACCTCTCACCTTCACAACATACAGTCCTCTACTCCCTCTGCTCCAATCCCAACCTCACCATCAAACCAGCGGACACAGGAGGTGCACTGATAGTTTGGCACTCTGATCTCTACATCGCTAAAGCCTGGTGCCAACACCTCCTCCTACCAACCCCTCAACCAAGACTTCACCACCCATCATCAAACCATCATCTCCCAGACCTCATCACCTCAGGGGACCTCTCAAGCACAGCCTCCAACCTCATAGTTCAGGAACCCCGCACCACCTGATTCTACCTCCTACCCAAGATCCACAAGACTGACTACCACATCCGACCCATCTTCTCAGCCTGCTCCTGCCCAACTGAACTCATCTCCACCTACCTCGATACTGTACAATCCCCACCAGCCCAGGAACTCCCCACACACGTTTAGGACACCATCCACACCTTCCACCTCCTCCAAGATTTCCAGTTCCCCGGCCCCCAATGCCTTATCTTCACCATGGATATCCAGTCCCTCTACACCTCCACCTGCCATGACCAGGACCTCCAAGCACTTCGTTCTTCCCTCTCCCGACATCCCCACCAATACCCTTCCACTGATACTTTCATATGTTTAGCTGAACTGGTCTTCACCCTCAACAATTTCTCCTTCAAATCCTCCCACTTCCTCCGGTTGAAAGGGGTAACCATGAGCACCCGCATGGGCCCCAGCTATGCCTGTCTCTTTGTTGACTACGTGGAACAGTCGATATTCCGTAGTTACACTGGCACCACTCTCCACCTCTTCCCCCGCTACATTGATGACTGTATCGGCACCACCTCATGCTCCCACTGGGAGGTCGAACAGTTCACCAACACATTCCACCCCGACCTTAAATTCACCTGGAACGTCTCTGACACCTCCCTCCCCTTCCTAGACCTCTCCATCTTCATCCACGCGGACCGACTCAACACTGACAATTTTTACAAACCCACCGACTCCCAGAGCTACCTGGATTACACCTCCTCCCACACTACCTCCTGCAAAAATGTTATCCCATTTTCTCAATTCCTCTGTCTCCGCCGCATCTGCTCCCAAGAGGACCATTCCACCACAGAACACACCAGATGGCTTCCTTCTTTAAAGGCCAAAATTTCCCCTCCCATGTGTTTGAAGATGCCCTCCAACGCATCTCATCCATGTTCTGCATCTCCACCCTCAAAACCTACCCCTCCAACTGCAACAAGGACAGAACCGCCCCCCCCGCCCACCCCGGTCCTCTAATTCCACCCCACCAATTTCCACATAAATCGCATCATCCACTGACATTTCCCCACTTACAAATGGACCCCACACCAGGGATATATTTTCCTCCTCACTCCTATCCACTTTCTGCAAAGACTGTTCCCTCCGTGACTACCTGGTCAGATCCACGCCCCCTAACAACCCACCCTCCCCTCCTGGCACCTTCTCCTGCCACTGCAGGAATTGCAAAACCTGCGCCCACACCTCCTCCCTCACCTCCATCCAAAGCCCAAAGGGAGCCTTCCACATCCATCAAAGTTTCACCTGCACATCCACACAAGTCATTTATTGTATCCTTTGCTCCCGATGCAGTCTCCTCTACATTGGGGAGACCGGACGCCTCCTAGTAGAGCGCTTTAGCGAACATCTCTGGGACATCTGCCCCAATTAACCCCACCGCCCCATTGCCAAGCATTTCAAATCCCCCTCCCACTCCGCCGAGGACATGCAAGTCCTGGGCCTCCTCCATCGCCACTCCCTCACCATCCAACGCCTGGAGGAAGAATGCCTTATCTTCCACCTCAGGATCCTTCAACCCCAGGGCATCAATGTGGACTTCACCAGTTTCCTCATTTCCCCTCCCCCCACCTTATCCCAGTTCCAACCTTCCAGCTCAGCACCACCATCATGACCTATCCCATCTGTCAATGTTCCTTCCCACCAATCCACTCCACCCTCCTCTCTGACCTATCACCTTTACCCCCACCTCCATCCACCTATTGCACTCTCAGCTACCTTCGCCCCAGCCCCACCCTCCTCCCATTTATCTTTCCACCCCCAAGGCTCCCAGCCTCATTCCTGATGAAGGACGCCAGCCCGAAACGTAGATTTTCCTGCTCCTCGGATGCTGCCTGACTTTCTGTGCTTCTCTAGCAACACACTCTCAACTCTGATTTCTGGCATCTACAGACCTTGCTGTCTCCTTTTAATTTTAACCACGAGCCTCTTGATTGGGAACTTGTCAAAAGTCTTCTTGAAATCTAAATGCACCACCTCCACCAGTTTCTCCTTTATTTATTCTACAACTTGCATCCTCAAAAAACTCTAGAACATTAGTTAAGCATTATTTCCCTTTTATATTTCTATGCTGACTTTATCTAATCCTGTTAATACAAATGTTTTGTTAGCGTGTCATTGATGATAAACTCTGGCATTTCCCCCCCTACTGATGTAGGCTAACTGATTTGTAATTCTGTTTTTTGCTCTCCCTCCCTTTTTAAACAGTGGGGCCACAATTGCCACTATCCCATCTGTAGGAATTACTTCAGAGTCTACAGAATTTAAGAAGATGACCACCGATCCATCCAATAAATCCAGGGGCATTTCCTACAGTAGACTTGGATGCAGATTATCAGGCCCTACAGGTTGTTAGCCTTTAACTCTATTAATTTCCCTAACACCATTTTCTTACTGAAGTGCCATTTTATTACCTTCAATTCCTCTCTATCACTAGACACTTGGTTCCATAATATTTCTGGGAAATATTCTGTGTCCTCAGTTGTGAAGACAGAACAAAAATATGCATTAAACTCTTCTGCCATTTCTTTGGTTCCTATTATAAATTTTCTCCATTTCTGACTAAGGGACCTACATTTGTCTTCACATATTTATAGAAACATTTACAGTCAGGTTTGATGTTCCTTGCAGTGCTCTCTCACACTCATTTTATTTCCCTTCTTCATCAAATTTTTTATCTTCTTTTCCTAAACTCTAAACTGCTTCCAGTCCTCAGGATTGCTGTTTTTTCTGGCAATTTTAAATTTTGGATGTAATGCTTGCCTTAATTTCTTTTATAAGCAATGATTAAGTCATCTTTCCAGTTTAGTTTTTGCACAAGATAGAAGTTAATAATTTTTGTAAATCAATGCATGTATTCTTTAATCCTCAAGTTCAATATTTTCTCTTGAGATTGGATTGTCTGGGACCCTGAAGCTGTTAACAAGATCTAGGTGCTGACACAGCTTTTATAAAACCTCTAGCTTCATCAAGTTGCCATTGAACTTCACTAATTGCCAATCTTTCTCAACTGTATGAAGCAAGTGCTGCTTATGGGGGTCCTCCATCTCACTCTAGGCTGGACTGAACTATCAATGGCTTCAGGCCTTTGTTTTAAACCTCTGATCATTTTCAGTGAATAGAGCCACCATTCCTTGGGACTTGCTCTTGCATGTATGTTGAGCCTTGACATAGAAAAATCTCCCCAGGGACATAATGGAAAAAATGCAAATAAACTTATGGAGAAGCTGGAATCAAAATGGTTCAGATATATGACTAACATAAAAATAGAGGGGAATCTATGTTCTATACAGTTATGTAATATATATTATTTCCAAGCAAAGCCACATATATGAGCCAAGAATGATTTTGGCCTGTTTGTGTTTACACTGCACCACAGAAAAATTGGACATTGATCCATGTCTCTTTATTTAAGAATCTGTACAGTGTGGAAACGGGTCATTCAGCCCAACAGGGCCAAAGAGCATCACACCCAGACTCACTCCCCTATAACCCTGCATTTCTCTCAGTAATCCACTTAATTTACACATCCCTGGACACTATGGCAATTTAGCATGGATAATCCATCTAACCTGCAAACCATTGGACTGCAGGAAGAAATCCATGCAGACGCAGGGACAATATGCAAACTTCACACAGACAATCGCCCAAGACTGGAATTGAAACCAGGTTGCTGGTGTTGTGAGGTAGCAGTGCTAATCACTGAGCCACCATGCCACCCTCAATTCCAAGCAACCCATCAGGACTTGAGATAAATAGGCTGAAGCCCAAAATTCCAGGAGACGGAGAAAATGCAGGTGACTTTGATTTCTGTGCCAGCTGGAGGTCTACAGGATGGTTCCAAGACCAAAACCAAAGGGTAAGTCTTACCATTCAATTTCCTATTAATATCTTCTCTGCCTTGACCTTGGAGCCCATCATGGATGCAATGACTCTGAGTATTTTACCTTCGTGATAATCTCCTGCCTTTTTCCTGTAAACCTGTCCATTGTACTTTTTTTGAAATAGTCATCAAAGCCTTCTGAAATGTTTCAATTGAACCCATCTTCTCCACACTTCCAGGAAAAGCATTCTATATTCTCATTATTTTACATGAAAACGTTGTTTCTCACCTTGCATTTACTTCTTTTGTAAAAGTTATAACTAAAGAACTGAAATCATGAATACACAGTTACATTTTCACTGTAGATAATGTCAAATTGTTTCAACAAATTGGGAAGTAGAAGCTTATCCCAACTGAGCGTGTTTAGAAAATGTCTGGTATGACTTCCTAATCATCATACAAATCTCTTTCTTTCAATTTCAGTTGTACATTACAAAATAAATATTTTAAAGCTATTGCACTCGTTAATATTATGAGCAGAATCTGAGTGTAAATATGTGTTATTAGTGACATATCAACTGAAGTGATGGATTACCATAATTTTCCCTGGGGTATTGACATATTGATATTTATTGAACATTTTGTTCCCGAAATTTCATTATGTCGCTACAATGCTTTCAACTGCTAACTTTAAGCTTTAATTGACATAAAGAAATTTGCAAGGTTTGCCTTTTGAAAATGCAATGCTAATCCATGCACTAAAATGCTATATCTGTTCAATAATGAGTTATGGGTGAATTATGAATCAGAGAGCATTGAGAAAGAGGAAGAAAAGAAAATCAACAGTTTTGAAATGTGGTACTTAAGAAGGATCCGGAGAGTAAGCTTGGTGGAGAAAAGATCTAATGAACCATGGAATGAGGCTGGAAAAATGCAATATTGCTTGAATAATATTAAAAGATGAAAAATTGAATTCTTTGCATACATAATCCATGCAATAAGTTTGGTTCAAAGTTTGTGAGAAGATTTGTAGCTTGGGTGCTCGTTGTTGTGGTTCTGTTCGCCGAGCTGGGATTTTGTGTTGCAGACGTTTTGTCCCCTGTCTAGGTGACATCCTCAGTGCTTGGGAACCTCCTGTGAAGCGCTCCTGTGATGTTTCCTCCGGCATTTATAATGGTTTGAATCTGCTACTTCTGGTTGCCAGTTCCAGCTGTCCGCTGCAATGGTCGGTATATTGGGTCCAGGTCAATGTGCTTATTGATTGAAACTGTGGATGAGTGCCATGCCTCTAGGAATAACCTGGCTGTTCTCTGTTTAGCTTGTCCTATAATAGTAGTGTTGTCCCAGTCAAATTCATGTTGCTTGTCATCTGCGTGTGTGGCTACTAAGGATAGCTGGTCGTGTCATTTCGTGGCTAGTTGGTGTTCATGGATGCGGATCGTTAGCTGTCTTCCTGTCTTCCTCTTCGTTGCATCAAGACACTATTCGAAAGGGCCACAACACACTGCAGTACACCAGAACTGCAAAAAGAGGAAGAAGAACACCTATACAATGTATTCGCCAAAAACGGATACCCGCGCAATTTCATCAACAGATGCCTAAGGGAAAGACAACGGAACGAGGACATGCCGCAACCCAAAGGACTAGCCACACTACCATACATCAAGAGCATTTCCGAACTGACAGCCAGACTACTGCGACCACTAGGACTCATAACAGCACACAAACCAACAGCCACTCTCAGACAACAACTCACCAGAACGAAGGACTCGATACTCAGCATGAGCAAAACCAATGTAGTGTACAAAATCCCATGCAAGGGCTGCACAAAACACTACATAGGACAAACAGGAAGACAGTTAACGATCCGCATCCATGAACACCAACTAGCCACAACACAACACGACCAGCTATCCTTAGTAGCCACACACGCAGATGACAAGCAACATGAATTCGACTGGGACAACACTACTATTATAGGACAAGCCAAACAGAGAACAGCCAGGGAATTCCTAGAGGCATGGCACTCATCCACAGATTCAATCAATAAGGACATTGACCTGAACCAAATATACCGACCACTGCAGCAGACAGCTGGAACTGACAACCGGAAGCGGCAGATTCAAACCACTATAAATGCCGGAGGAAACATCACAAAAGCGCTTCACAGTAGGCTCCCAAGCACTGAGAATGTCACCAAGACAGGGGACGAAACGTCTGCAACACAAATTCCCAACTCAGCGAACAGAACCACAACAATAAGTTTGGTTGCTTAAGCACTACTGGAAGGATTAATGGAAGAAAAGCAAGAGAACAAGAGTAAAGAAAGGAACTAGACTACATTCAAAACTGGTGTAGCCTGAACCCCAAAAATGAGCATTGCTATGATTAGTAAATTAGAAGACTATGGTCCCCTAAAGCACTGGCATAGCATGTAAACAACAAAACGATTGAATGTTAATGGTGGCTATCTATCCTGACAGCCATCTGATGAAGGACCGGCGCTCTGAAAGCTAGTGCTTCCAATTAAACCTGTTGGACTATAACCTGGTGTTATGTGATTTTTAACTGCATCACCAAATCACATCTATCCTCAGGTTATGTACCTTGTGCATTTCCTTCCTGTCCCACAGCACCATCTGCTGTGAGTTCCTGGAACTAATGCAGCAATCCTTAAAACTATCCAGTTGTTCATTTTAAATAGCTGTGATACCACAAATGAAAGCAGCGTGCCAATGATATACTCACCATTCCTTCTTGCAATAATTATGACTTACTAAGGAGTAGTAAAATAATAAAACCATAGCTGTTTAAGGGAGAAATGGACTCAGAGGCATCTCATAAGTATCATTCATTTCTTTTCATTTTTGACTCCCTGCTGAATGATACTGTAATATAATGCAGTGAATGTCTTGTCAAGCTGTGTTTCAATTGCTGTCTCACTACAAACATTCTAATTCAGTTTTGGTCACACGCTGATCAATACATAACCTCAACCAAGCAGCTCATTGCACTCTGCATCACAAGGTTCTATGTAGGCAATATCTGCTACATTTTCGTCAGTGAGTTGTGAGAGGGAATATTTTGAGAGGCACAGAGCATGAGAAAGTCATGATTGCAAGTTGAATTTAAAACACTGCAACAGACTGTTTGAAGAATCAGCTGGAGTGCTGCATTATCACAGCACAAGCCCAGAGAGAGGCGTTGCAGGGTTTGCTTTCAGACTCATATTGGCATTTCAGCTGGAAGTGTTCATTCAGTAATTTAACAAACCACCTGCACAATTTGGGAACATGGTCCCTTCCAAGACCCTTCACAGTGAACTCTACTCATAATGCAAGTCTTGAACAACATTATGCTGTTCTAGAACTAAAAGAACCGCTAATGCTGTAAATCAGAAACACAAACAGAAATTGCTGAAAAAGCTCAGCAGCTTCAGCACCATTTATGGAGGGAAATCAGAGTTAATATTCCAGGTCGGATGACTCTTTCTCAGAACGGGTACTCCTCAGTTCTGAGGAAGGGTCACTCGACCTGAAATGTTAACTCTGTTTTCTTTCCAGCGATGCTGCCAGACCTGCTGAGCTTTACTAGCAACTTCTGTCTTTGTTGTTGATTATGCCGTTCTGTCTCAATCATCACTGACCAAGCTGAGAAAATATCCAGCAGAGGGCAGCTGGCAGGAAACAGCGTAGACAATAATGTTGTTTCTCATGGTGAAGTTTCGCCTGTACCACACAATTGTCCATTCAACTAAGTACAGGTATATTATGTGAAGTAAAGATTGCATCTTTTTCCTTGACTTTTAATTGTGGACTGAAATGGAAAAGGATTGTTTTAAGTTCAAGGATTATGGAAGTAATTTCTACACTTTAAAACAAATTACTGGAATTCATTGTGAGTTGTATTTGCGCCTGCAACTTTGCAGGCATTGGGGGAGGAGAGATACATTATAAAGATTTCACAGCATTGGGGAGCACGGAGAGTGAGATTCAGTTAGTAACAGGCAGCCGATTTATTAATGCAATTGTGATCGGTCGTGGATGACAATGGTCATCAGCTTGTCAACAACTCTGAGTGATTCCTGGGCAATTTGTGTCTGTGAACAATGTGATAGCAGAAGGTTTCAAGACTGGAAGAAGAGTCTATCCCTATATTCCTGCAGCAAATAACTCAAGCCTGAAGTCATATCTTTTTCCTACCACCATTTGCTGTAGGCTGTTGCCTCGAATCAGTGATTGTGAAACTCAACGATTAATGTGTAAATCCCCCATGTCTTTCGCAAAGCAGTGAAAATCTGGAAGAAAGGGCTTCGAAGAACAGTAGGTCTTGGAGAGAAAAAGAAACACAGTACATAAGACTAATGCTCGTGGAATGTGATTTTCTAGCATTTTCCCTCTACCCACAACACACTTTTTTAAATTGTCGACCTATATCTGTCTGCTCTATGTATACAGATTTTAAAGAGAGTTAGAAGTTTAGCTGGTATTGTTAGTCATATGTTGCTAGTTCAAATGGTTTAAATTTACTTACTTGTAATAAATAGATCTTTTAAGTACAAAAACATGGTCAGTTATTTCTGTTAATCTTAGTCAACCAGACGGATAAATCATGGATTTATATTGTCGTGGAGTTTTTTAAATCGACACTCAAAACAGGGTCTTTTTTCCTTCAAATGTTCAGCAATCTATATTTTTTACTGGTGTAAGGCAATCTCACCTGCCAACCAAGGATTTGGAGATGCTGGTGTTGGACTGGCATGTGCAAAGTTAAAAACCACACAACACCAGGTTATAGTCCAACAGGTTTAATTGGAAGCACGCTAGCTTTCGGAGCACCAAAGGGCGGCACGGTGGCACAGTGGTTAGCACTGATGCCTCACAGTGCCAGTGACACGGGTTCAATTCCTGCCTCAGGCAACTGTCTGTGTGGAGTTTGCACATTCTCCTCGTGTCTGCGTGGGTTTCCTCCGGGTGCTTTGGTTTCTTCCCACAGTCCAAAAATGTGCAGGTTAGGTGAATTGGCCATGCTAAATTGCCCGTAGTGTTAGGTGAAGGGGTAAATGTAGGGGAATAAGTTTGGATGGGTTGCTGTTCGGAGGGTCGGTGTGGACTTGTTGGGCCGAGGGGCCTGTTTCCACACTGTAAGCACTCCAAAAGCTAGTGCTTCCAATTGAACCTGGTGTTGTGTGATTTTTAATTTTGCCAACCAAAGAGACTCCTTCAATGATACAGAACTTGAAGTGGTTCATATGCTATTCTGTAACCTTTGTTGCTGCTTAGGGCTGATATCATTAACAGAGAACCATATAGGACATTACAACAATGACACAGGATGAGTACCATCAGGTAACCTAATTAAGAAATGGAAGAAGTTATTGTCAAAATCAGTAGCCCCAGCCAACATTCAGTCACCCATGTCATAGAAGAAGCTAAAGCCAGGGATTCCTTGCTTTGATCAAATGTATTGTTTCATTACTGAGTGCCTATACAAATTGGTGCTAAGCACTGATCATTCAGCACCATGCCCTGACCCTAGGGTTTCTGAGATCCCTTGAGGATCAGGGCACTTTCCCAAGAGAATCATAGGAAGAAATCATGGGCTTATCCGCGATTATTTGAATCAGAAGCAATGAGGATTTGGATGTGTTATTGGTACATGATAAAGATAAAGAAGACACCAGGATCTGTACTGCAAATAAGAAATGGGACTTGAAATTGCAAAGTGTTCCCTGCGGGTGGCAGTGCTGTCCCTGACAGACTTAAAGCAAACTTGTAAAAGTCAGGTTTATTGAACTGGAGGGAAGTAGGGGGTGACATTGCTAAAGGTAGACATAATTGAAATAAAACAAAGACCAAATATTCTTAGTAGTAAAACATCAGAATGAGGTGATACTCATTACCATTAAAGAAGCTTGAGCATGAAGAAGCTGATGAAAATGCTGGACTTGGAAGAAAAAAGACAAAGGAAGGGAAGTTTAAATGAAAAATATAGAAAAGAGAAGACTACAATTAGATTTGTGGAATGAAGAGAAGAAAGAAATAGTGAATTTAAGCTTAAAATGCTTGAATTGAAACAGGAGACATCAGACTCTGATCGGGGGAATCCGGTTCATGAACTTAAATTCAGTCAGGAAATGTTTAAGGTTACACATGCCCTACAAAACTTTTTTAAAAGGTGTGAAGGCATTCTTTATGTTCTTTGAGACAAAACTAGAAGTTGGAAGGGAACCCCGTAGGATTTATTGGAGTTTGTAAAAATGAGCCAGAGAAGAAAGCTGAAAAGGAAATACAGATAAGAAACTGGAGGTAGAAAGCTCTGAGTACAAACATCATACATAGGGTCGATGAGAGATATAAATGGTTTTGTCTAAAGGGAAGATAACTCATTTTTTTCTTCAAATGATGCAACCAAGCTCATACTATATTAAGGGGCACTGGGTCTTTTCCTGGAGAGGGGTTTAATTTTCCCTGCAGAAAGTTAATGAAATCCAAAGTGTTGGTAAAAGGGATAGGTAGAGAATATGTCCTGGTTTCATTGTAAAGTCCAATTGGAGTGTAATTTGTTGGCTGAAGCAGTTAAGAAATTACCCATGGACAGAGTGGATTTACTCTGGAGAATGACTAGGTGGGAGTTAAAGCTATAGTTTCATCTATAATCATGAAAAGTCTGAGTGAGGCTTAAGAGATAGCTGCAAGTTGTATGTAGTGACCAGAGCAATAGCTAAGCAAGTCCATCACAAAGAGGTCAGAGTGATACCCAAGCATATGTTAGGGAAGCCAAATATCTAAGAATTAGGATAATTCAACAGAAGTCTTTGGCATGTTATTATTAAGTAAGTTTAAAGAAGCATGTCCAGAGTTAAGTAAGTTAGCACAGACAGCTGAAGCTGAAGGAGTTCTCAAGTGCTATTATATTAAAATTGAAGTTGCCATGCGGATGTGGAGACACCCTCCCAGTCAGGTGTATGAAGAATGGATGGTTGATCATTGAATAGTGCCACAACCTAGATATTATAAGGAGATATTGTGAGGAGCACCTAAAAATCCTTTGGCAGGACATAAAGGAATACAGAAAACAGAAGTTTTGTTAAATAGACATTTCATTTGGCCAAGGCATCAGAAAGGTATAGTGAAGTTCTGTGAAAGTCATACATGCCTTGGGCGGCACGGTGGCAAAGTGGTTAGCACTGCTGCCTCACAGCGCCAGAGACCCGGGTTCAATTCCCGCCTCAGGCGACCGACTGTGTGGAGTTTGCACGTTCTCCCCGTGTCTGCGTGGGTTTCCTCCGGGTGCTCTGGTTTCCTCCCACAGTCCAAAGATGTGCAGGTCAGGTGAATTGGCCATGCTAAATTGCCCGTAGTGTTAGGTAAGGGGTAGAGGTAGAGGTAGAGGTATGGGTGGGTTACGCTTCGGCGGGGCGGTGTGGACTTGTTGGGCCGAAGGGCCTGTTTCCACACTGTAAGTAATCTAATCTAATCTATGCCAGGTAGTAAGATAACCTCAACATGTAATTAAACTAGCACCTCTTATACTCATACCAGATTTTGAAGAATCATTTGGTCAAATACTAGTAGATTCTGTAGGACCATTACCCAAAATGAAAAGCAGGAAATCAGTATATTGTTATCATTATAGATATAACAACACTGTTTTTGTAACATTCATCGATGCAAGTATCACTGTCTAGGTTAGCACTTATTGCCCATCCTCAGTTTCTCTTGAGAAAGTGATGGCAAGATGCCTTCTTGAACTGCTGTAGTCAATGTGCTATAGGTTTTACCCACGATGCTATTAGGACCTGGATAGGATACTCTTTGAAGGGTTGGTGTGGACTTGCTGGGCCAATTGGCCTGTTTCCACACAGTAGGGATTTTTTTGGTAGATTCCCCAATTGAATCTATTGTGTTTAGTCCATTTGAATTACTCTGATTACCCCAAGTGCCTGACTGAACATGCCAAGCCCTGAATGGAGACAATTAGGACCTTCACTGCTCACTAACATGAATTTCGTCTCAAATGTAAAGCCTTGGGCGAAACATTTGTCAACATTAAGAATTATATTTTTCCAATCTCACTACATTTTCCGCACTGAATCCTGATTATTTAGAGGCAGGAAGATTCTGTCCATTGTCTTTTGCAAGATAAAAGTCCCAGGAAGTGAATGCAGTGCATGATCATTTTTGAGAGTGCATTTGTATTCCTCTTATGAACCTAACAGTGATAACTTTTTTTTTAATCTTCCTCTTCCTCAAAATCATTCGATTTCTGAAAGAGTTCCAATATGCAGCAGTCTTCAAGGTGGCACTGAAGCTAAGACTGACCAACAATATCACAAAAATTGTACTAACGATACTGCAGAAGTTTCAAAAGAAATGACTTGGTTTTCACAACACACCAAATCAGAATCTGGAGGATAAGACCAGTTGGTAGGTGGATACATTTAGGGAAATTTTACTCTTCTGCAACAAACAATTTACTTTGTTTTTAATTCAAATGTTTGTGATGATCAACCTGCATGAATAATACAGCCACAGAAAAGTTACACTAGTATCAGAAACCATATCACTAAATTACAGGAGTTTCACGAAAATATGGAAATAAAAACCATTAAGTATTTTCTCCACAATTTATCCTAACCACCCACTGAAATACTATTGATTTAGCATTGGCTGCTACTGCACTACCCCATCTGAGTATACCCTTCATTAACATCAGCTTGTGCTAAAATTGAAAACTTTAATCTATGCTTGGCCTAACCTCCTTATGATCATCTTCTACTGTCTCTTCTTCACTATGAACTCTTTAACCTAATTTTATTTCAATAGTACCGAGAAGAGATATGCTTTTAAAGGTTCTGTCTGAAATGTATTAGCACAGATGCAACAAAGCCAAATTTCAACAACAGCAACAAATGGTTCTGCATGGGAACATGATGTTGAGTGGTTGGCAAATCAGGTCTGATTTGACAAGATGTTGCCATGGATGATACGCCAAGGAGCCTTTGCACTGATAATTTTGTTAAATTCAAAAAAAGTGCAAAGCCTGGACTAATTTTTTTCTTTTCAGAAAACAGGTCTCTGTGGATGAATATATAGCTTCTATCAATGCATAAGTGAAGGAAATTGCTAGCTTGACTGATAACCTTACATATGTTATTAGTGCAATTCTTAGCACACTCTAAATTGTTCAGCACGTGGTGGCCAATCAGAGAAGTGCATTGAGCTCGAGACGTTATGGGCTAAGTTCCATCTTTGTGGCGGGTAGCAGGATTTACTAAAATTTATACTTCAATGTTCTGGGGTTTTGTCTCAGCTACAATAAGAAACAGAACAACCCTCCAACCCCCACCTCTAATGCCCAATATACATCCCATTGCACCATATGCTCCCCACACATCTATCGTATCTTCTCATGCCCCACATGCCAACATACATCCTCCCTGCCAGCTTCCTGGCCCCTCCTGCCAATGCATGCCCAACCACCCATTTGCAAAAACCCCCTAAATTTCAAAGGTTCTCTCATGCAGACTAATGTGATGTGCCTTAACCCACATCTTTAAAAATCTGGCCCAGCTGCATGAAAGTTGTGGAGTAGTAGGCACTGTCTGTCTCTGCAATGGAGCTGGTCATGTCAGGATTGGGCTTCTGACCTAAGTCAGCCAATACATTTAAAAGGCACTCCCAAAAATTGGAAACCTGCAAATGGGGTCAAAATTCCCAGAACTGCATCCTAGCCACCATTCTTAAATGGTTCACTATCAACCCGATTCAGTGAAAGTCTGGCTCTGCATTTTGGCAAACAGGGGCTGGTTGAGTATAGTTATTACTTTGTCAATCAAAAATAGACATAGGGAAGTGCTATTTGATATGATCTGCTGGACATTGGAACACACGGCCTACTTACTTGGCAGCTTATTGAACTGAAATTTATATACTGCAAAATGTTTTGTTGACTTTATGGTAATATCCTGTTGGTTGAAAGTCACATTCATGTGGCTTCTACTTAGTATAAATGTGAAACAGCTAGCTTTACCTGTTGCTGATTTTTTTGAAATTCCTTGTCCTTTCAGGTTAATTTGAGGTAGGCTGGGCATTTTCCAGATCCAAAAGTGCCGGCCTTAGGCCTATTCATGAGGATGTGTACTATACATTAATCAGTGGTTTGATCAGGATAACCATTATCCCACAAAATGGCTTTGATATGTCCTATTTTGGAGTTTTGTACGAGGTGTAGTGGGAATTATTAGGGACGTGGAGTTAAAGGACAAAACTTGGATACTTAATGACTCCTTTGCATTTGGTGATCACTAAGTTAGAGGATGCTGACTAAATGTTCATAGAAACAAAGGTAGAGGTTGTGAATGGGGTGGCATTGACAAATGGATGGGGTAAAATTGACAAACAGGATGTACCAGAAAGGCTGGCTATGACTCGAGTCAATAGGTCATCTAATCAAAATATGTGGCATCACAGGTTGCTAAGGGAATTGAGACCGGAGATCATGGAAGAACGTACCATAATTTTTAATCTTCCCTGGATACAGGAAAGGTGCCAGAGAAATTGCAAGTGGTAAAATGTGACCCCTAATGCAAGAGAGGATGTAAGAACATTCCTAGTAACTATAGGCCTATAAGTTTAAGTTCACTGGTAGGTGAAGTTTAGAAACAATAATCAGCAAAATAAAAATTACTGACACTTAGAGAAGTTTGAAATAACTTATAAAATTCAATGTGGATTTATTAAAGATATAACACATTGTACAAATACATTTTTTTCTCATGAAGCAAGAAACGTTGATGAAGAGAATGCAGTGGATTTTGTATATGTGAATTTTAAGGAAGTATTTGACAAATGACCACATGGTGAATAAATTTATGGCTCATGGAATAGGAGAGTTGATGTCACCTTGAAAAAATGGAAACAAAGAGTGATGGAGGAACTCAGCAGGCCTGGCTGCATGTGTGAAAGTGGAACAGAGTTAACGCTTTAGATCTGATACAACTCTTATAGAAATCAAAGGCAGCTTCCAATACTAGTCCAGGGTATTGGCCATGACCAAGAATCCGGTCAGGGAGGTCATGCTCAGGGGCTTTTTGCTGTCAGGGCCTGTCATATGACTCCATAGCGGACACCCAGAGGGGCAAGGCCAATTCAAAATTAGCCAAAATAACCTAGAATTGATTGTTATTAAAACACATCTAGTTCATTAACACCTTTGAGGAAGGAAGTCTGCCATCCTTACCTGGTCTGGCCTATACATAAATCCAGATCCACCATAATTGCCTCTGAACTGCCCCTGGACAGTCCAGAGGTGGACAATAAATACTAACCCCGACAGTGATGCCTACACCCCATCAATAAATTTTTAAAAGTTGCAATTTTAAGTTGGGGCCTGGATGGGCCTGTCCATCTGTGAATGATTAAGTTTTCAAGTGCAACACAGTCAAAAGAATAGTCCAATGTTGTTTTCAACATTGAAATTGTTCAAACTTTACTGAAGAGCATAGTTATTCGAAATTCAACAAAATTCTAAAACATGCAAATCCAAATGCAACTAAATCCATTACAAGTACTGTGTAATTATGTCCCACTACCTTCAGTAACATTAAGCATCAGACTCTTGATTGCTACTTAAAAACTAGCATCTGCCAAGCAAAAAGTAAACAAGATGAAGACTTTCACAGTGTACTCATTATCATTAGGGAAATGAATACTATCCTGGAAAATTCCAAAGTGCGGCTGATTTTCATCTTTATTGCTGAACAAAAATTTTGTTTCCTTGATAATCTGTCATTATGAAATCCCACAATCTTCATTCAATTCTTTCTCATTCAATCAAATCTGTTGAGAGACGAAAGAATTGAAATAATTGATTTTCATCATATTTACGTGTTTTCATTGCAATCTCGTAAGACTGGGGACATTTGTCAAAAGAACTAATAGTTATTTGGGGCAGATTTAGGGTGTAAATTGAGGTAAATAGGTTAAGCAGGTTAGCCACGCAAGCTTGATGCTATCTAGATGAGATGACCCTTCCTCTCACACCATTAGGTGCATTTGGGTATTAAAAAAAAACCCCGAACAGACCTCAAAGAAAAGTTTAGAAAATGTAGAAATGCTATGACAATGAAATTATTTCATGGGACTTTTCGGGATTGATGTCTGCATTCATGTCCAATACCATTATCAGGGAGGTGGGCACTGGATCTTCATTGACCTGATTGAGCATTAGTCTGAGTGGGGTAGAGTGTATAGTAAGAGATGAGCAGTCTGTGCCAGCAGCATGTTGATCAACCCAGTCTGCTCTTCTTAAAGGTTGTCCTTTCTTCTTAGAGGGAGGCTGCAGTTGAGCATATAAACTGTTGTTGAATGTTGTCGGTGCAATTCTGAAAAATAAAATGTTGAAGACCACAGCTGCCAGGCTCATAAATGGGTTTCAGGAGGCTCAAGTCATGGAGGTGGACAAGAGATGTCATTTTTCAGTGAATAGGTGATGGTGGTGTGGAGGTGTGAGGAAGGACAGGAATCTAACAAGCAAGGAAATGGTCAGGGAGTCATTCCCAGCAATGCCCAAGGAATCTAACAACTTACACAGATGGTCAAAATCAGTGACTACACCTTCACATAGCTTTCCCTACCCAACCAGTCACACACACTGCTCAATGCATCACCCCATTACTCCCCCATCAGTTTAAGGGGAGATGATGGTTGAGTGGTATTATTGCTGGACTGTTAATCCATAGACCCAGGTAATGTTCTTGGGGCTTGTATTCAAATCCTGCCATGGCAGAATTTTGGAATTGAATTCAATAAACATCTAGAATTAAGAGTCTAATGGTGAACATGAATTCATTTGTTGGAAAAGCCCATCTGGTTTACTGATGTCCTTTAGGGATGGAAGCAGCTATCCTTACCTGGTCTGGTCTACATGTGACTCCAGACCCACAACAATGTGGTTGACTCTTTAACTGTCCTGTGGTCAATAACCAGGGACACCCATATCCTGTTAATGAATTTTTAAAAACTGGACTCAGGTCTCCAGTCTGATTCTGCACTTCACCCTCACACACATTCCAGAGAGACCAGACTCACATTCTGGCTGGGGAAGCTCAATCATTGAATACGTTCAAGACAGAGATGAATGGATTTCTTGATACTAGTGATGTCAACATCTGTGGACATACTGCAAGAAAATGGCATTCCGTAAATAGAATATACAACATAGAACAGTACAACATAGGAACAGGACTCACGGCCCACAATATTGTGCTGAACATTGAATTAATCTCTTCCTTTGGTCCATATCCCTCCATTCCTTACATATTCATGTGCTTTTCTAAAAGCCCCCTAAAAACCCCTATCACATCTGCTTCCACCACCACCCCTGGCAATGCCAGGGATCAGGAGTGGTCTGGAATGGTGGACCAGGCTCAAAAGACTGATTGACCTTCACTTGTTCCCAAGATGGCTCTTTCCATGGGGTCAGTTGCAATGAGACTTGTGGCTGAGGTTGATGGTATACTGTATTCCTGACACTTTCGCCTTCTGAACTTCCAGCACATTCTTTTATCTGGCAATGATGAGCAAGCTGAGAATAGTTTATCCCTAGTCATCTTGCTTTTGACCGTAACCTCTTGCCCTCACACCAATCCTCCCCTTCCTGGTTTCTTACTTTCAGGTTCTAAGACCTGACAGTCTCCAGGCCCCAGGGAGGAGAGAGAGAGAGAGAGAGAGAGAGCAACAGCCCCCATTTATGAGGTGACCTCAGAGGGTACAATCCAGGGAGGGAGTGGAGGGTGTGGTTTGTGAGACAGCTCATGGAAGATTGAAGTCGCAGATATATCATGCTAAAAGAAATCCAGAACAGGAGAATATTAACGGAAATGTACATTGAAATGCTGGATGCATTGGTTTGTCCAAAATCTGGACTCCTATCAAACATGAATGTTTTCTTAGGTATTTCATGTACACAAAAAAAGAACAAATCCAACCTGGCCATTTACTTCCCAATCAGTCAGCACTTGATCATCAGCAAAGTGATGAAATGTGTCAACAGTGCTATCAAACAGAACTTGCTCTGCAACAACCTGATCACTGATGCTCAGTTTGGGTTCTGCCAGGGCCACTCAGCTCCTGACCTCATTACAGCTTTGGTTCAAATGTGGTGAAAAATAGGTGAGGTCAGAGTGACATGAATGCGATATTTGACCAAGTGTGGCACCAAGGAGCCCCAGCAAAACTACACTAAATCGAGACAAAACATGAGGTTGAAGTACTCAGAACAAAGGAACCTATTTGTGATGTTGGATATTAGTCATCTCAGCTCCAGGACATCTCCACAGGAGTTTCTTAGGTGAGTGTCCTAGGCCTTATCATCTTTAGCTGCTTCATCAATGACTTTCCCTCCATCATAAGTTCAGAAGTCAGGATGTTCGCTGATGATTGTGCAATATTCAATACTTGGCAGATACTGGAGCAGGTCATTTCCAAATGCAGAAAGACCTGGACAGTAACCAGACTTGAGCATAACATTTGTGCAACAGTAGTGCCAGGCAATAACTATCTACAACAACAGAGAATCAAACCACTGCTTCCTGACATTCAACGACATTTCTGCTGCTAAATTTCCCATTATGAACATCTGGGGGATTACTATTGACCAGAAACTGAGCTGGACTAGACATAAATACTGTGGCTAAAGTATAGGTCGGAGGCTTGGAATACTGCTACAAATAACTCATCTCCTAACTCCACAAAACCAGTCCATCATCTACATGGCACAATTTAGGTGTATGTTGGATTACTCCCCAATGCCTGGATGATTGCGAATCCAATAATACTCAAGACGCTTGATACCATCCAGAATAAAGCAACCTGCTTGAATGGCACCACATCTACAGCAACAACTCCGCAGACTTTCATTAGCAACTTTGTGTGCTATCTATAAGATGAGCTGTAGAAATTCACTAAAGCTCTTTAAAGAGAACCTTCCAAACCAACAACCTCTACCATCTAGAAAGACAAGAGTGTTAGAATCATCTGCAAGTTCCTCTTCAGCCATTTTCCATCCTGACTTGGAAATATATAACTGTGCCTTCACTGTGCTGGATCAAAATCCTACCACCCCCTTCACAATGACATTGTGGGTCTACCTATAGCAAATGGACTGCCGCAGTTCAAGGAAGTAAACAACTTCTACTTTTTTCAAACACAGCAATGGATGTGCAATAATTGCTGGCCAGCTCATAAGGTCCACACCTGATGACCATATTTTTAAAATGTCATTTCAAGGAGCATCCATAATGGCACTTGCCAAATAGCCCTTAGAGATGTTTTTAATACATTCCACTCTTTGCCTTTGCAGTGATATTCATGTGCTTCAGATGAACAAAAGTTTTTTTTAATCTGAATTAATAAAGTATAATGTAAAAATTGGACAGTTAAGAATGTTACATACCGTGTTGTACAATACTCTTTTATTCTTGAATATTATTTGAAGTGAGTACAGTTCCATTTAGCTATTCTCTGAATCAGCTTGCTATGTCTGTTCAAATTGAAATCAAAGAAGTATTGTACTTGCTTGAATGTACATCAAAAAATGAAACTTCCCTTGATAGAATTGCTAAGAATCGATAAAAGAAGAATGAAGATCTCTCTATAGTACAAAAAAAAATCGCATTTGTTGATCTGACTTGAAGGTACAGTGGCAAGCTCCCAAAAAGCAGAGCAACTAAGTTTTATAGAGAAAGACACATTCCTAAAATAATTTTCTACATTAATACTAAACAATATCTGTACAAAAGGAAGGGAGTGATTTATGACTTTTCTATACTTTTTTAACACTGACAGTATATTTCTTTTTTATTCTGTCATCAATTTATTCTGTTATTGTTTTCCTATCCTAATTTAATGTTGCACTGAAGCATTTGACGTCATTGAAGTATGCCAAAATGTAAAATTTAACTGAGCTGCTTTGGAATCCACCCAGGCTTTCTGATAATTCTTGAAATTTAATTCACAGTTCATGTTGTTTGATTTTGCAACCACAGTTCATAATTAAATTGTCAAATGTTATTGTCAATTTTAAATTTCTATTCAATCCTTTAAAGTTTCATTGGGGGTGATAATGATGTCTTAGTAGTGTCATTGGACTGGTAATCTGGAGGTGCAAGCTAATCCCAATGGAGTCAAAGATTCAGTGAATAAAATTAAATGAATAAATCCAGTTTAAAAAATCTGGAATTGCAACCTAGTCTCAGTACTGGGTGCTATAACACTACCATTGATTGCTGTAAGAACTAATGTAGTGCAACAACGTCCTCTCATGAAGGACATCGGCCTTCCTTACTATGTCTGTCTAACCTGTAGTTACAGCACAGAACAATGTCGCCGATTCTTAACAGCCCTCTGAAATGACCTCGCAAACCATTGACTTCAAGAGGAATTCAGAACAGACAACCACTGCAGACAACACTCACAAAAGAATAAAATAAACATGTTGTTAATGGTTATTTTTCTAATGGTGCTGAAAATGTGTTGCTGGAAAAGCGCAGCAGGTCAGGCAGCATCCAAGGAGCAGGAGAATCGACGTTTCGGGCATGAGCCCTTCTTCAGGAATGATGAAAGTGTGTCCAGCAGGCTAAGATAAAAGGTAGGGAGGAGGGACTTGGGGGAGGGGTGTTGGAAATGCAATAGGTGGAAGGAGGTCAATGTGAGGGTGATAGGCCGGAGTGGGGGTGGGGATGGGGGCGGAGAGGTCAGGAAGAAGATTACAGGTTAAGAAGGCGGTGCTGAGTTTGAGGGATTTGACTGAGACAAGGTGGGGGGAGGGGAAATGCATTTCTTGCGGTTGTAGGGGAAGGTGCCGGGAGTGGAGGTTGGATTGGTGGAGGGTGTGGACCTGACGAGGGAGTCACGGAGGGAGTGGTCTTTTCGGAATGCTGATAGGGGAGGGGAGGGGAGGGGAAGGGAGGGAAATATATCCCTGGTGGTGGCGTCACCAGGGATATATTTCCCTCCCCTCCCCTATCAGTGTTCCGAAAAGACCACTCCCTCCGTGACTCCCTCGTCAGGTCCACACCCCCCACCAACCCAACCTCCACTCCCAGCACCTTCCCCTGCAACCGCAAGAAATGCATTTCCCCTCCCCCCACCTTGTCTCAGTCAAATCCCTCGAACAGAGCACCGCCTTCCTAATCTGCAATCTTCTTCCTGACCTCTCTGCCCCCACCCCCACTCCGGCCTATCACCCTCACCTTGACCTCCTTCCACCTAACGCATTTCCAATGCCCCTCCCCCAAGTCCCTCCTCCCTACCTTTTATCTTAGCCTGCCGGACACACTTTCCTCATTCCTGAAGAAGGGCTCATGCCCAAAACGTCGATTCTCCTGCTCCTTGGATGCTGCCTGACCTGCTGCGCTTTTCCAGCAACACATTTTCAGCTCTGATCTCCAGCATCTGCAGTCCTCACTTTCTCCTCTATTTTTCTGATGGTGTTTGTTTCCTAGTTGTGAATAAGTAAATCATCAAAAGCTGGACTCAGGGAGCCTCTTTGGGAATCAGCCAGTTCAGTTGTTGACCTTTATTCCTTTTTTATCATACTTGACAGTTCAAATCTAAAATGCAATAAACAGCTTGGCATATCAATTATAATCTACTCTTCAATGCTTTCACATTGACTAAGAAATTCAGTCTGAGCATCTCCCCATCAGGAAGATTTGAAATACCAACTAATACTCTCACTTCTGCAGATTTATGTCTGTCAAAGTAATTTAGGAAACTGATGAAATTTGATAGCTGACTTTTCCTCTGTTTTCCACTCAGGTTTACACAGTTGGAATTGTATCAGTCATTGAAATTAAAAAAAGGCCTGGACATTGATGAAAACAATTTGGTGCTTTAACATGTTAATGATAGGAGGTTATTGAACTGGCCAAATGCGCCTAATGTTATGCATTTTTATGCAATATGGCTGACCCATTTCCCTTTGCCCCAGCTTTTTAAAAATAATCTTGTATTGCTTAAATTCTAAATTGCATCCAGACTTTGGCAGGATTATAAAAGTTCTTCACTGGAGCAAAACTATCTATTAAATTAAGGAAACTCTCTTAAACTGTTTTTTTTTCTGTACTTTGAGCTGAGCTAACTTAGGATATAAAAATGCAGGTACCTCCGTGTGACTTAGCATTGAATGCAACTTTGGGCAGACTTTGAGTATTGAATGAGTAAGGAACTGATGTTAAGTTTAGTGAAGTATGTAGGAAAGCAAAATATGTAATTGAATAAAGTAATGAAGTTGCTCATTGAAACACATTTAAAATGGTAGGACAGATGATGTGTTAAGGCTGCGGCATGTGGAAACTCCTGAATGTCAGGATGGTCTAGTGTTGACAGTAAACATGTCAAACACATTGAACTGAGGCTGACCTGCAGATGCTGTGACTCATCAGTGAGGTGAAAACTTACCAGGTTACTCTGTGCCAGGAGCCAATCACACTCCATTTTGAGAGGATCTTCTGATTTGGTCAATGGTCAGGGACTAGAGAGTGTGGCTCCAGCTGAGGCAGGTAAGGGAACTCTGAGGACAGGAGGTTCAGAGATGCCAAAAGGATTGCAATTCTTTCAGTTTGTTTGAATGAGCGTAGGGGCTGTAAGGTGGCTGAGCTAACTTTTTCACTGTGGTACAGTAGGACATTCTAGTGATAGAGACAAAAAGGAATGTAGTGATAATAGGAGACAGTATTAGTTAGGAGGATTTACTGTTCTCTGTGGCAAACAGCAAAAGTATAGATGGCTCTGTTAATTACCTGGTGTTAGGAAAAGGGATATCAGCCAGGGGTGAGAGCGAAACCTACAGTGGGAGCCACAGGGAGGATCCAGTTATCGGGATCCATGTATCTATCAATGATACAAGTAGAACAAGGAAAGAAGTGCTGCTCAGTCAAAATGGGGAGCTAGGCATCAAACAAAGAAGTAGAAGTTCAAAGGTAATAGCCACGAGATTGGCAAATTAGCAGAAGACAAATAATCTTAGAGAAATGACTGTATGGCTCAGAGAGTGTTGCAGTTAAAGTGGGGAACTGGAACCATTACTGAGCAAAGTTGAAGGTATACTGTTGTGACAGTCCATACTAACCATGCTGGGGCCAGCGTTTCAGTGAGCCATAAATGAGGCAAGTGGAAAGATTTTTAAAATAAATAGTATGGGCAAATTTGTTAATATGTAGTAAATCAAAGAGTAGAGACAAGGCAAGAGAGAAAGGTATTATTATGGGAAATGATAAACAGACTGTGAATGGATGGAATAGAGAATATAACTACAAGAGTATTGTATGAGCATTTGTATCATTGTTTACTGTGGAGTAGGATTTAGAAGATAGAAAACATGGAGAAATAAATAGCGACATCTTGAAAAATTCCATGTTACAAAGGAGGAGGTCCTGGGGATTTAGGTGGATAGATCTTCAGGACTTGATCAGGTGTACCCTCGAACTCCATGGGAAGCTCAGGAAGAGACTGCTAGGCCCATGGCTGAGATATTTGTATCATTGATAGTCACTGGTGAGATGCCAGAAGACTGGAGATTGGCTAACGTGGTGCCACTATTTTAGAAAGGTGGCAAGAAAAAGCCAGGGAACTATAGACCAGTGAGCCTGAATGATATTGGTGATAGGCAGGTTGCTGGAGGGAATCCTGAGGGACAGGATTTATATGTATTTGGAAAGCAAGGATTGATTAGGGATAGACAACATGGCTTTGTGGGAAATCATGTCTCACAAAATTAATTGAGAATTTTGAAGAGGTATCAAAGAGGATTGATGAGGGCAGAGCGGTAGATGTGATCTATATGGACTTCAGTAAGGTGATCAACAAGGTTCCTCGTGGTAGACTGGTTTCTTTAATAGATATTTTTATTGAAAATTTAATGTGTCTTTACAAGTTTACAAAAGAAAACTAAAAAAAACAAGTATAAACATTTATATACAGTTGAATCTTAAATAAATGATAACCAAAATCTATCAAACAAGAAAAAAGAAATACCGAGAGAAAAAAAAGACAAAACTCAACTAACTACTCGTCTAACCTACAACTAACCAGAGTGTATCATTAAAATTCTTACATTATTCAAGAGAAAAAAAAAACAACGGATAGCACATAAATTGAGCAGTGATATACATGCTCGGAATGTGTTAACATCAGATCACAACAAAACCCGTATTCATGCGGGATTCCACTCCCAGGAGACCCCAGACCAGCCAGGTTCACCCTCTCAATTAAATAAAGGCTCTTGTAGGATGACCGAGATGTCTGTATTTGTGTAATTCAAGAAGGGCTGCCATATTTTTATGGAATAATTTGGCTTTTTCTCCTGTGCACCATATTTGTAAGGAAGTCAGGGGGAATATATTCCATAACTATTCTGTGCCAACTCGAAAGTCCAGGAGGGCCCTCAGCCACCCAGTTTACCAAAATGATTTTCCCTGCACAGACAGAGAGAACGGAAAATAATCTATTTCCTGTCATAATTTCAGGTGTTCTTTATGCAATAAATGAGTCTCCAATAGGAGAGCTATATCAATCCTCTCTTTCTTGAGGTTTGATAATATTCTCCTCCTTTTGATTGGTGAATTATTCCCCATGACATTCCAGGTGCACCATTTAATCGACCGAACATCCATAATCACCGGGCAAGTCCGAGACCCCCCGGGAGAAGAAACTCTATCCAAAGCATCCCGAGCATAGAGCATATAAAATTCACAAAAATAAAAGCTCTTTAATACAGTCAGATCAATATAATAAAAAAACTATTTCTAAATAGTAAAAAAAAAGTATAAAATGTATTTAAACGGAGATCTTCTCCCTTATTCCCAGGGGGCATCACTTCCTTTCCAAAAAACCCATCATAACCTCTCCCAACCAGTGCCCCACCCTTGACCCAGGCACCCCACGATAGGATAAAGAAAATTCAAGTATACTACTGAACTAGAACTAACAGTGAATACCCTATCCCCCATCCCCCCCACACCCCCCACCCACACCAACACCTGGATATATTTGGTAATGTTAATACCATATATGAACATAAAATTACAGTCTCAGCAAATAATAATTAAATATATTAATACAAAATAACAGTGGAAAACAACCCCGCTTCCAAGGACAATGATAAAATAAGATAAGGTAGCCACCTTCCCCCCATCTATATTTACTAGACCCTCTGGCCTATATATATATTAAAAAAAGTGAAAGAAAATCGCTAAGTAAAGGATAAATAAATAAACCCTTCTTCCCACCTCCCAGAGATAACGTTAAACAGTAAGGTAATGAAATGAAAAAAAAAGGGGGTTAAACCGGGGTGGGGGTAGGGCAAAACAACGTCAATTAACTCTTATAATTTATTTAAGAGAGTCCAAAAGTTCCTTGGCCTTCTCCGGTGATCCGAAGTTTTACACGGACCCTTCATGGCTGAAGCGTAATATAGCTGGGTAGCGCAAGGACTATTGAATGCTTAAATCCCTTAAACGCTTCTTCGCTTCATCAAACACCTTCCTCTTTCGGACCAGAGCTGGGGAAAAGTCCTGAAATAACATAATCTTGGATCCTTAATAAGTCATTGCTTGGGGATCTTTCCTAAGATTTCTTGAGGCTACCAAGAGCATCTGCCTCACCTTATAGCTCTACAGCTGGAACAGGACCGGGTGGGGACGCTGGTTCGAGCCGGGCCCGCGTATTGCAACCCGGTAGGCCCATTCCACCCTTACCCGGCCTGATCCAGCCTCCAGATTTAAAAGCTGTGGAAGCCACTGTTCAAGGAACCTTGTAAGCTGGCCTTCTTCTTCCCATTCGGGGAGGCCAAGCAAACGACTTTTTATTCGATGATCTCGTTTCTCGAGGTCATCAATGTGATTCTCTAAGGTCCGGACTTGCTGCTCGAGAGTCCGGACCAGATCCACGGCTGATTCTGCAATGGCCTCAGAGGTTGCGGCCTTTAGCTCCACCCCTCTGACTCGGCACTCAATTTCTTCGATATCTCGGCCGTGCTTTTGTAGCACGGCCGAGAATGAATTCCATCGAATTCGGGACTCTTCACATCGCGTTTGGAGATTATTTTTGCGAGGCTTGCCATCGTAGGTAAGTCCCCCAGGGTGGCTGCGGACGCCTCTGCTGCAGCTGGGGAGGGCGGGGGAGGGGCTCCTGCCTGCTGAGAGCTGTGGGCTCCTTTCCCCCTAGTCATTTTTACAGGAGACGGAACTGTTTAAATTTAGTACTGAACCACTAACTACATTAAGTAAAAACGATTTTAAATGATTTGGTGAGTGTGGTGGAGGAGGGTGGTCCACTTTGCCTAGGCCTTGGGAGGAGCACTATAGACTCAGACTTGCTGAGTCGCCGCCATCTTGGATCTCACAGTGGACTGGTTAGCAAGGTTAGATCACGTGGAATAAAGGGAGAACTAGCCACTTGGATACAGAACTAGCTATTGTGAATGGTAGAGAAGGGGATCAGGGTATCCTGAGGGAACAGTCCCTGTGGAAGGCTGACAAGGGAGCGGAAGGGAATGAGTGTCTGGTGAAGGGTTACTGAACATTAACTCCATTTTTTCTCCACATATGCTGTCAACCCTGCACTGTTTTCCCAGCAATTTCCAACATCCGTAGTTGTTTATTTTATTTATTTTGGCTGAATTTGGAACTTATCCTTGAGTTGTACTGAGGAATTGTGGGTCCACATTTAGAGTACCATGTGGTGTATTGGTTTTATTTGGGGAAGGTGTAATTATTTTGGGAGCAGTTCAGAGAAGATTCAACAGACTAATACCTGAAATGGTTGGGTTCTCTGATCGGAGAAATTTGGAAAGGTTTGGTTTGTATTTGCTGGAGTATTGGAGTTTAGAAGAGTAGGCGATGTCTTGATGGAAACTTATAAGACCCTGAGGAGTCTTAACAGGTTGGTTGTAGAAAGGATCTTTTCTCTTGTAGGTGAGTCTAGAACTGGGGAGTGTGTGGGGTGGGGGATACCTTTTAAAATTAAGGGATTGCCCATTTCAGATGAAGCCGAGGAGACCTCTTTTTTCACAGAGGGTCATGGAACTTTGAAATTATCTTCCTCAAAATGTGGTGTAATCAGAGTCTTTGAATATATTTAAAGCAGAGTTAGATACATTCTCAATAAACAATGGAGTGAAGGTTATTGACGATGTGTAAGAGTGTGGAATAATCAGATGAACTATGATCCCATTAAATTGCAATGCATTTTTAAGGAATGGAGAGGCCTCCTCCTATTCCTACTAAATATTTGTATTTAACTTCCTTTCTGTAAACTCAGGAGACCTACCTTTTGCAGTGCATTGTTATTATTTATGCGCTTGTGAAATAGTTTAATGATTTGGGGCAGCATGTTGGCACAGTGGTTAGCATTGCTGCCTCACAGTGCCAGGGCCCCAGGTTTGATTCCAGCCTTGGGCAACTGTCTGTGTGGAGTGTGCACATTCTCCTCGTGTCTGCATGGGTTTCCTCTGGGTGCTCTAGTTTCCCCCCACAGTCCAAAGATGTGCAGGTCAGGTGAATTGGCCATGTTAAATTGCTCATAGTGTTAGCTGCATTAGTCAGAGGGAAATGGGTCTGGGTGAGTTACTCTTCAGAGGGTCGGTGTGGGCTGGTTGGGTTGAACCCGAAACGTCGATTCGGATGCTGCCTGGCCTGCTGTGTTTGTCCAGCACCACATTTTTCAACTTTCGAAGGGCCTGTTTGCACACTGTAGGGAATCTAATCTGTTTGATGTTTAATTCATTTTAATTTTTGTCCATGACTTACGTTTATTTGCTTTATTTATAATATAATCACAATTCTTCACCTGTCATTTGCTGATTTTTCAATAAAATTATTGCCTATCAATCAAAATCACTTAGAGAATAGATGGGTCATCAGTTTAATTTTTCAGTTGCAAGACAGTTCAAACCTTCCTTGTGCATTTTTCTGGCAAAGTTTTGTATTTGAATCACACAAGGGGCGTTAATGAACCCACTATCTCTCACTCAGAGGAGGAAATCCCATCTATTGGCCCACAGCTGCTATGCCCTACAATGATTCTACTTCTGGCTTAGAACTCTCGTCTCTGTGCAGACCTTTAATCAAGAAACTGTTCAACTGAGCCTCCAAGACATTTCTTGTTGATTGCTATTTTAAATCCTGTTGTATCGTGTTAGTGTCAGCGCCTTAAAAAATGACAGGTGTTGCACATGCCTGGAGTTCATTTTGAACATCCAAACTAGGATTTTCCATAACTCACAGCTGGAATTACCCATCTCATTGAAGTTTAAATAACACAAGACTTCAAGATTCACTCCTTGTTGTACACACTTCCAAGGAAACCACTCCCAGTCATGACAATCCCCTCTGCTCGCTGGGTTGGTCTTTCCAGCACGACCTTGGGTGCCTGCATCTTTTCTCCCTCTCCAAACTCTCTTATGACTTCTTGCCAATCTAACCCATTCTTTAAAAGTAAAGCCACAGGATATTTAAAGAGAGAAATGGGTTATTTTGTTTGTTACAGCTGTGCCAGCTCTTTGCTGTAGTCAAACCTGCCACACCATCATGCTTTCTGCATCAGCATTTTGTCAAATATTTATCCATTTTACCCTTAAAATATCACTTCTTATACTCCAACAACACTTTGCATAAAAGATATTTTCTCAAACTCTGTTTTGCATTTTAAATTGACAATTTATTTTTGCCAATTCCCCAACCAGAAGTGGTTTACCTCATTTGCCCCCACCAAATCCCTTCAGAATTTAAAAACCCTCTGATAGATCTTCTATCAGGTATCAAATAAAAGAAAAGACAGGTGACTGCACTAAAAATCTTGTTATAAGTATCATACAAAGACTATTTCAAGGCACTTTTATTGAACAAAGAAATGAGTTCTGGCTGAGTCATCACAAGAAAAGCATTGATGAATTGAGGAGCAATTGTGCCGGATCTGTAGGTGCAGAAAGTGTATGAATCATTTAATCACTGCCAAATGTAACAATAAAAATAAGTGCAGGGCATAATTTTCCATGAGAGCTTTCAATCATGAATTCCTAATTTCCAAATTTATGCTTTCAGTCACAGCCTTACACACAAAGTGAAATTGAAAAGTTTTCAAATCTGGTATCATGTTAAATACCATCTTTTTTTTATTTTGTAAAGGAACAGAAGTTAAGACTTTAAATGAAAGATTTTGGCAGAATTTTCAAATGCAGAGAAGTTTTCTGAATCTGTGTATTAAAAGAAAATCTTTTCTCTGCTCATCGAGTCATACAGCATAGAAAGGGGCCCTTCAGCCCACCATGTCTATGCTGACTTCTTGTCTTTTGCCAATACCTTTTCTATATTCAAAGACTCTTCCAAGTTGGCAAAAGACTCTTAGCAGGCAGTGTATCTGTGGAATTCTTTATCACACAGGGTTATAGAGATATATTCAAGGCTGAGATAGACAGGCTTGTAATTAATTAGGGAATCAAGATTATGGGGAAAAGGCAGAAAAGTATTCGCATTGAATGGTTGTGCAAACCTGATGGGCTGAATGGCCTACCTCTTACACTTATGGTCTTGAACCATTTTAATGCCATTGCTCCAAAATAACTGTAAAGCCTGTTTATTTTAGTTGCATCACTGTGCTGATTTTTATCACTGCATGTCTAACAACGAATGCTGGAAGAGTAGAGATTTCCTCCAACTGAATAATTTAAAGACCAAAGTCATTTTCTCTGGTTCATGTCACAGACTCAGTTCCTTCATTCCTCACTCTGGCAACTGTATGAGTATAAATCAGACCCTTTGCAACCTTAGTATCTTGGTTGATGCTGAGATAGCTTCTCACCACCTTCATTGTCTACAGAACAGATCTGACCTCTGTAAGGTTTTTCCACTCTGATCCTACCACAGCCCCAATCTGCTGCTGAACCTGCCGATATATCCTGACCCACACCAAAAGTTCACATCCTCATATCTCCCCAGTACTAACTAACCCCCATTGGCTCGCATTCCACAAATACCTAAAGTTTAAAATTTTCATCCTTGTTTTCAAGTTGCTCCCTGAGCCTCATCCCTCCCTATCTCAAGAATCTCCTCTAGCCCCACAAACCTCCTCTAATTTTAGTCTCATTAACATTCCAAGATTTCCTTGCTTTCGTGTTGGTTGTCATGCCATCAGCTCTGAAATCTCATCACTCAGATGGTTGTACCCATGCCTACTTGTAATAAGGTTCTGAGTTCAAGCCCCATTGCAGGATGTAAACACAAAAATCAAGGTTGATAATCCAGTGCAGTACTGAGGCAGGGCTGCATTGGCACAGATGTGTCTTTAGACAAGACACTAATCTGAGATCTATGTTTGGCCTCTCAGGTAGGCACAGAAGATCCCATGGTAAAATTTTGAAGAAAAACAGGTGCAGACTATCTCTAGTATTCTAGCCTGTATTTATCCCTCATTGAACTTCACTAAAAAAATAAATTATTTATGTCTTGTGGAAGCTTACTTCTGTAAAAAGGATTCCGCATGAGCTAACAACAGTGATTATATGCAGAATTTAATGCCTGTTGCTGTATTTGGTGGTGGCTAGGATTACTCAGGCAGCAGGTGGAAATTGGCTGCCTCATGTCTCTACCCTCATTACCTCTTCATGCAAAGGATCATGGGCAGTCTTTCTGCCAGTGGAAGTTCTTGAGTGGGTAAATAATCTCCACTATGGGCTTTATCCCTTTTCCACCAGGGTTCAACCAGTGGTCTGCATAGAATCTTCATGTGGAAGCCCAAAAAGCAATGTACTCTGTCGGAATTGCTTGTAGGTCTTCAAAAGGTTCCTCATTCAAGCCTGTTCACGGACTTGACATCAGGAAGCAAGAATGGGAGTGTGGAGGTATGAGAGCAGCTCCTTGTTCTTGCTGCAAACCCCCCACTCACCAACAAACCCCACCCCAAAATTCTCTCACCAATGGTGTGGGTCCCTTGACATTCCTGGGCATTAGGTGGCTACACAACCTGCAGCAGCCACCAGTTTCACAGCAAAGCAACAAGGAGCTTTCAACCTCTGATTAGCTGACAATTCTGAGTCAGTGACACATCTGCCACGAGGGTCCTTGATCTTCTGGAAAATCTTCTGACGCTGAGTTGGTCTTAATGATGGCGGATATGGAGTAGGCAGTGTTTGGGCTCCCCTGCCCAGGCTTGTCTTCTTCAGCCACTTTTTTTTCTGTTTCACTTTCCTTCTTCCACTCGTTTTTTTCTCAAATGTACCCGATGAAGGGAGCTCTTTGGTGGGAAGGCGGCTTCAATAGGCTCTGGAGCAGTAGCGGCAGAATCTTTCGAGACAGTGTAGCTGCACAATTGGTCAGCCTGGTCAAGCCCACCGCAGAGCACTTGACCTCTGGTAGCAGCACGATGTGGGCTGGTGTAGCCCAGAGCTGGTCTCTGGGGGTGCCAAGGCATGGGCTGTTGTAGCCTGGAGGTGGGACATTCTTGGCGGCATGGTGTGGGCTGATCTTGCCCAAAGCAGCTCTCTGGCGGTGTCATAGCAGGTACTGGGAAGCCCTGAGCGGGGCCATAGCAGCAGAGAAAGAAAGATTGGACTCTTCTTAAGTTTTTATTTTATTTTTACAGACTAGTCAGTCTTACATCCGTAGTAGGCAAGGTACTGGAATGGATTCTGAGAGATAGGATTTGTGACTATTTGGAAAAATATAGTTTGATTAAAGATAGTCAGCATGGCTTTGTGAGGGACAGGTCATGCCTCACACGACTTACTGAGTTCTTTGAGGATGTGATGAGACAAGTTGACCAAGGTCAAGCAGCGAATGTGGTGTATGTGGATTTCATTAAGGCATTTGATAAGGTTCCCCATGGTGGGCTCAATTAGAAAGTTAGGAGATATGGGATACAAGGAGATTTGGCTGTCTGGATATAGAATCGGCCAGCCGAAAGAAGACAGAGAGTGGTAGTGGGTGGAAAGTATTCCACCTGGAGGTTGGTGATCAGTGGTGTCCTGCAGGGATCTGTTCTTTGGCCTCTGCTCTTTGTAGTTCTTATAAATGACTTGGATGTAGAAGTGGAAGAGTGGGTTAGTAAGTTTGCCGATGATACAAAGGTTGGTGGTATTGTACATAGTGTCGAGGTATGTTGCAGGCTACAACAAGACATTGGCAGGATGCAGAGCTGGGCTGAGAAGTGGCAGATTGAATTAAACCTGGATAAATGTGAAGTGATTCATTTTGGAAGGTCAAATTTCAATGCTGAATACAGGGTTAAAGACAGGATTCTTGGCAGTGTAGAGGAACAGCGGGATCTAGAGGTCCACGTAATAGATTCCTCAATGTTGCCACCCAGCTTGATAGGGTTATTAAGAAGGCGTATGGTGTTTTGGCTTTCATTAAGAGCCATGAGGTTTTGCTGCAGCTCTATACAACTCTGGTTAGACCACAATTGGAATATTGTGTCCGGTTCTGGTCACCTCATTATAAAGGAAGGATGTAGATGTTTTAGAGAGGGTGCAGAGGAGATTTACCAGGATGCAGCCTGGATTGGAGGGCTTGTCTTATGAAGAGAGGTTGAGTGAGCTAGGGCTTTTAACACTGAAGAGAAGAAGGAACAGAGGTGACTTGATAGAGGTGTACAAGGTAATGAGAGGCATAGATTAGAGTAGATGGCTAGAGACTTTTCGCAGGGCAGAAATGGCTGCCATGTTTTGGTTGCCAGGGTCCCAAGTGGTTGACGATGCTCTCCAGTGCATCTCCTCCACTTCACACACCACAGTCCTTGAACCCCACTGCTCCCAACGCAAAAAGGACAGAACCCCCAGTCCTCATCTTCCACCCCACCAACCTCCATATACATCACATCATCCTCCGCCTCTTATGTTACCTCCAAACGAACCCACCATCAGAGATATATTTCCATCCCTATCCCTGTCAGCGTTCCAGAGAGACCATTCCCTCCACAACTCCCTCGTGAAGTCCACACTCCCCACCAGCCCACACCCCAATCCTAACACCTTTCCCTGCCATTGCAGGAAGTGCAAAACTTACACCCACACCACTCCCCTCACTTCCGTCCAAGGCCCTAAGGAATCCTTCCACATCTGTCAGAAATTTACCTGTACCTCTACCAATGTCATCTACTCATCTGTTGCACCTGGAATGGTCTCCTCTACATTGGGGAGATAGGACATCTTCTTGTGGATCATTTCAGAGAACATCTCTGGGACACCCTCACCCACCAACTGCACCATCCCGGGGCTGAACACTTCAACTCCCGCTCCCACTCAGTCAAGGACATGCAGGTCCTGGGCCTCCTCCACTGCCAACCTGTTACCACTCGACACCTGGAGGAAGGATGCCTCATATTCTGACTTGGGACCCTATAACCACATAGGAAAATGTGGAACAGCTTCCTCATTTTCCCTCTCCCCACATTATCCCAGTCCGAAGCCTCTAACTCAGCACCGCCCTCCATACCTGTCCATTACTACCCACCTCTGACCTGTCACCTTCTCCCTCACCTTCATCCACCTATCACTTTCTCATCTACCTACCTCAACCCTTTCCCATTTATCTCTCAGCCCCCCCCCCCCCCAGCCTGCAAGCCTCATTCTTAATGAAGGGCTTATGCCCGAAATGTAGATTCGCCTGCTCCTTGGATACTGCCTGACTTGCTGAGCTTTCCCAACACCACACTTTCGATTCCACAGGTATTGCCAACTTTTCCAGCTACTTCAATTTCCGTTTCTGATCTCCAACATCTATAGTGCATTGGTTTCTAAGTTTCAACATGTTTTCTAATACTCTGTGTTACTACAAATCAAGACCAGAGAAGTTATATTCCCATATCACCCTAACTGACTCCTTCCAGTTTAATTTCCTTGAACAAGAGAGACAATTTTATGGTTGATTTGATGGCATGAACCTTTCAAAAAGTTTGATTGCCTACAACTTTTTCAGTTCTAACAACTTTAAAAGTCTATTCTAAATTCACTTGGTTTGGAATCTTTACAAACCAGAAAAACACTGCTATTATAGTGATCAGTTCCCTTGAACCGAACTGAAGAAAATCCTGTTGAGAGAATTTCCCTTCCAAACTCAAATCTTAATTTGTTCTGAGCTAAAGTCAAAACAAAAGTCATTGTTCTGTTCAGTTTGTTTGGCTTGTCATAAACTCAAAAGTGTAACCATCTTCTCCACTAACACCACAGAAGTCTGCCAGGCACTTGACTGCTGACACGTATCTTCTTGGAACTGATACATTGAGGTCACTATTCCAAGATGATTTCCAGATCTTTTTAAAACCAAAAACCTCCAAAGCACTAACCTCTTTTCAACTCCCCTCTTTTTAACAATCCAAATTCCAAAAGTGATCATACTGTAACCAACATACTTCCCATTGCTCCTCCTCCAAAGGAAACGATGAAAAGATACCCTTAAGAAACATTGCAATTTTTTAAACAAAATGTTCTGCTTCATGTCGTTTTTTGGTAAATCGAAAGTAATAATTTATTCACATTAAATATACACTTATTTTCACAATAGACATACACTATGTAAATCCACTTTGGGAACATTTGGTTTCATTCATATTTGTTCTTGTCAAAGCAACTTTAATCAATAACTATCCCTTCAGGTTATTGGGTATCTGAATTTCAAGTTGTCATAAATCCAACGCAAAGTTAAGTGTCTTCTTCTCCACTGTCAAATATCTCTGTTGACTAGTATTCACTTTCTCGAAAAAACAACTAATTGGGTACTTGATCCATACTTTTTCTTCTAGTCGTAAAACTGCACCTACACTGATGTCACTGGAATTAGCAGACATTTTGAATGGCTTCACACAATTCATTCCTGTTAAAGCCAGTGCAATTCTCACCAGACATTTCAATCCATCAAAGGCCATACTTTTGATTATTCTTTTTTTGCCTTTCTTTAAGAACTCTGTCAAATGAACCACTATAATGGTGAGATTTGGATCAAACTTCTGATCAAGACTAATCATGTTGACATATCGCAGAATTTTGCATTTTGTCTTCAGCATAGGAATATCCAAAATAGTTCTTATTTTTGCTCTTTGACCTTATCCCACAGTATGACCCAAGTAAGTCACATCTGTTTTGCAAATATATGACCAGTTTGCATCTGATAAACAGTTCATTCAAGTGTTGTAAACCTTCCTCTGAGGATTGGCTTAACATCATAAAGCTGTTGATTTTAACAATGCAATTATATTACTGCTTCAATGACTTCATGAGCTAATAGTTAGAAAGTTGCAGGTACATTTTCCATTCTAAATAGCGTGACA